>NC_091058.1:137257008-137570758 GCF_000393655.2 Nicotiana sylvestris
TCTTCAATCATTAACATCTTTTAACATGATTTCAACTTCAAATCAATGATTTTAATGGGGGAAATTGGGTGTTTTGGGTAGAACCTAGATTTTTAAAAAATTGGGGATTTGGACCTCGATTTGAGGTCTGATTTCAAAACAAATTATATATTTGAGTTCGTGAGGGAATGGATAATCGAGTTTTGGTTCGAACCTCGAGTTTTAACCATGTGGGCCCCGGGGCGATTTTGACTTTTTGGGTAAAACTTTGGAAAATCCATTTTCATGCATTCAAATTGATTCATTTAGCATTTATTGATGTAATTAAGTAACTTGTGACTAGATACGAGCGAATTGGTGGTGGAATCAAGGGGTAAAGCTATAATTGAATCGTGAATTATGTTCGTGGCATCGAGGTAAGTGTTTGGTCTAACCTTAGCTTGAGGGATTAGGAGTTGTGTCCTATTTGCTATTTACTTCTTGTTGAGTACGACATATAAGCATGGTGACAAGTATCTATGCGTTGGTGTCAAGCATGACCATGAGTCTTATCTTGTGATTTTCATGATCTCGTTATGTTATTCATGCCTTGGTGAAGATTTCTATTTGTTGTGTAAAGTTGTGGAAAGAATTGTGACCTATGAACATTGAGGAGTGTTGGCTCCAGTTGTATAATGAACTGTAAAAGTATAAGTGATAATCGAAACTCTAGAGCATTGGCTCGAGTTGTGAAGTGAATTGTGAAGTAAAAGTGAGAAAGAGAAGAGATCATTATGTTGCCCACTTTCCGGGCTATTGTTGAGTTGAGGTTCCCTTGCATTGTGTTCTTAATTAATATTACGGATTCTTAGGTTGATGATTCTTTGTGTTAGGTATTGTAACAAGTTTGGTTATAGCCGGGTAGTTAGGTGTTGTAACAAGTTTAGTTACAGCTGAGGTAGTTAGATGTTGAAACTAGTTGAGTTACAGTTGAGATAGTTAGATGTTGGAACAAGTTTGGTTATGGCTGTTTCTCCCTTGCCGGGATAGTGTAGTCTATTGTTGATCCCTTGCCGGGACAGTTAATTATGATTATTGTGGACTGTATATTTGGAACTGGTTGCGCGCCACAACAAATATTATATTGGATCAGGTTGCACGCCACAACAGCTATATATGTGGATCGGGTTGCACGCTGCAACAGATATTATATCAGATCGGGTTGCACGCCGCAACAACTATATATGTGGATCGGTTACACGCCGCAACAGCTATATATGTGGGTCAGGTTGCACCGCAACAGATATTATATTGGATCGGGTTGCACACCGTAACAGTTATATATGTGGATCGGGTTGCATACTGCAACAATATTAAATGATAAGGGATTGGGTTGCGCGCCACAACAATATTGTTATTGTATTGATTGTAGACATCGAGTGTTTTTCCATACTTTATTTTCTGATAGAATTGATATGTTTCCCCAAAGCATGTTTCCCCATCCCTTTAAAACTGTTATTAGCTATTTATATTTATGCTGTATATTATATAACTGCACAGGTTTATCTGGAGTCTGGTCCTAGCCTCGTCACTACCTCGCCGGGGTTAGGCCAGACACTTACCAGCACACGGGGTCGGTTGTGCTTATACTACACTCTACACTCTGTGCAGATACCTGAGAGGCACTTGATCAGTAGCAGTAGCTCAGGACCCAACCTTCAGTCCACTGAGGTAGCCTTGCAGGCGTCCGCAGGCCCGACGTCTCCTCTATCTTATTATATATTCTGTTATCTCATGTATTCGAGAGAAACAGTGTTATATTTCTTTCAAACGGCTGTATTTAGTACTCTTAGTAGTCCTTGGATGTTGTGACACCAGATTCTAGGTAGAGGTATGTATTGAGTTTCGAAACATTCTGGTTTTATATTTATTTAAGACTTCCACTTAAATCTCATATTCCGCTTTTATTTAACTATTTATTTCCTTGATAATATAGTTGGTAAGAAGTTTTAAAATAAAGGAGTTAATGAATTCTAAGTTCATGGCTTGCCTAGCTTCTATGAGTAGGCGCCATCACGACTCTCGTGGGTGGGAAAATTCGGGTCATGACAAGTTGGTATTAGAGCTCTAGGTTACATGGGTCTCACAATTCACGGTCAAGCTCAGTAGAGTCTGAGGGATCGGTACAGAGACGTATGTATTTATCCCCCAGAGGCTATAGAGTTAGGAAAATCTCACATTTGTTCTTTCTCGTTGTGCGGTTTTGTTTTTCAATGCTAATTGAACTTCTACTCTACTCTTTCGCAGATGGCGAGAACATGCCCTTCCTCATCCACCGCTCAGTAGTCCGAGCCCCCAGTAGTAGCTTTCACGAGGGGCAGAGGGTGAGGCCGAGGTAGGGGTAGAGCTCAGCCCCGAGCAACAGCCCCAGTAGCGGAGCCTCAAGTTGACTTTGATGATGAGGTTCCGGCTCCAGCAGCTCTGGTGGGCCCAGCTCAGGCTCTAGAGGGGTTTATTGCTACCTAGTCTTTCAGGATGCTCTTGTCCGATTATTGGGCCTCATGGAGAGTGTTACCCGAGCGGGCTTGCTTCTTGTAGCACTAGCTGACTCTTAGGCTAGAGGAGGTCCCCAGACTCCTGGTACTTACACTCCGGAGTAGGTAGCTCCTCAGATTCAGAATCCAGCAGTTCAGCCAGTTGGAGCAGTTCAGCCGGGTGTGGTAGCTCAGACCGGTGATGGAGGGGCTATGTCCGCCGATGCTTTGTGGAGACTGGATAGGTTCACCAAGCTCTTCACTTCTACTTTCAGTGGTGCATCTACTGAGGATCCCTAGGATTATCTAGACAGCTGCCACAAGGTTCTCAGGAACACGGGCATTGTTGAGACCAACAGGGTTGATTTTGCTACATTTTGTTTGTCTGGATTCACCAAGACTTGGTGGAGGGATTATTGCTTAGTTAGACCAGCAGGATCGCTAGCCTTGACTTGGGAGCAGTTCACACAACTATTTCTGGAGAAGTTTATCCCTATTACTCACCGAGAGGCTTATCGGCAGTTTGAGCGCCTCCAGCAGGGTTCCATGACGGTTACCCAGTATGAGGCCAGATTCATCGACTTCGCTTGCCATGATCTTGTCATACTTCCTACCGAGAGAGAGAGAGAGAGAGAGAGAGAGAGAGGGAGGAGGTTTATTGATGGTCTTATTCAGCCGATTCGCCTTTTGATGGCTAGAGAGGCTGGGAGTGAGATCACTTTTCAGGAGGCGGACAATGTGGTCCATAGAGTGGAGATGGTCCTATCATAGGGAGGTGGTCATGGGTCAGATAAGAGGCCCCATCATTCAGGTAGATTAGTGGTGCCTTGTTTGGAGGTAGAGATTCATATGGTAGAGGCCATCCTTCTAGGCCCTTTCAGTCAGCTCTTCAGGTCTCTCACGACATTTCAGGTAGCCGTAGTTCGCAGATGCAGTATTCCAATCAGCAGTCCTATAGTGCACCACCATCTCCTATCAGTGCATCGCCGCTCTAGAGTTTTCGGAGTGGTCATTCGGGTCGCCAGATTCAGTCTCAGTTTCCTCAGCCACAACACTCAGGTGGATGTTTTGAGTTTGGTGAGTATGGTCATATCAGGAGGACTTGTCCGAGGTTAGTGGGTACTCAGTCGCAGCAGTAGGGTTCCCGTGCTATGGTCCAGGCACTAGGTGCTCCACAGACCACCCAGCCAGCTAAAGATGGGGGTAGAGGTGCTAGAGGTGGAGGTAGAGGATTTAGAGGTGGAGCTTAGGCTGCTATAGGTAGAGGCCAGCCAGCTGCAGGCCATCCCAAAGATGGAGCTCAGGGTGGTGGGGCCTAGCCACGATGTTATGCTCTTCCAGCCAGGCCCGAGGCTGAGGCTTCAGATGCGGTTGTCATAGGTACTATTCTGGTTTGTGATATAGAAGCTTCAGTGTTATTTGATCCAGGGTCCACCTACTCGTATGTGTCATCTTATTTTGCACCGTATCTAGTTATGCCTAGTGATTCATTGAGTGTTCCTGTTTATGTGTCTACACCGGTGGGTGATTCTATTGTATTTGATTGAGTCCATCATTCTTGTATTGTGGTGATTGGGGGTCTTGAGACTCGTGTAGATTTATTGCTTTTAGACATGGTCGATTTCGATGCTATATTGGGGATAAACTGGTTATCACCTTACCACACTATCTTGGATTGTCATGCCAAGACTATGACCTTAGCTTTACCGGGTATGCCTCGTTTAGAGTGGAGAGGGACTCCTGGTCATTCTACCCGTAGTGTTATCTCTTATGTTAAGGCTCGGCACATGGTCGAGAAGGGGTGTTTGGTCTATTTGACATATGTTCGTGATTCTAGTGCTGAGGTTCCCTCTATTGATTCTATGCCCGTTGTTCATGCGTTTCCGGAGGTATTCCCTTCAGACTTGCCGGGTATGCTACCCGACAAGGATATTGACTTCTACATTGATTTGGCTTCGGGCACGCAGCCCATTTCTATCCCGCCGTATTGTATGGACCCGCTTGAGTTGAAAGAGTTGAAGGAGTAATTGTAAGACTTGCTTGAGAAGGGTTTCATTAGGCCGAGTGTTTCGCCTTGGGGTGCGCCGGTGTTGTTTGTTAAGAAGAAGGACAGATCAATGAGAATGTGTATTGATTACCGGTAGTTGAACAAGGTCACAATCAAGAATAAGTATCCATTGCCGAGGATTGATGATTTGTTTGATCAGCTTCAGGGTGCCAGGGTATTTTCAAAGATTGACTTGAGATCTGGCTACCATCAGTTGAGGATTAGGGTGTCCGATGTCCCTAAGACAACTTTTCGCACACGGTACGGGCATTATGAGTTCTTGGTTATGTCATTCGGGTTGACAAATGCCTTAGCAGCTTTTATAGATTTGATGAACTGGGTGTTCAGACCTTATTTAGATTCATTCGTGATAGTTTTCATTGATGATATTTTGATATACTCCCGTAGCCGGGAGGAGCACGAGAAGCATCTCAGAGTGGTTCTTCAGACTTTGAGGGATAGTCATCTGTATGCTAAATTTTTGAAGTGTGAGTTCTGGTTGAGTTCAGTTGCATTCCTGGGTCATGTGGTGTCAGTAGAAGGTATTCAGGTTGATCCGAAGAAAATTGAGGCAGTCAAGAACTGGCCTAGACCAGCATCAGCTACAGAGATTCGGAGTTTCTTGGGATTGGCAGGCTACTATCGCCGGTTCGTGGAGGGGTTTTCATCCATTGCAGCCCCGATGACCAGGTTGACCCAAAAGGGTGCCCAGTTCAGATGGTTGGAAGAGTGTGAGGCGAGCTTTCAGAAGCTCAAGACAGCTCTGACTACGGCACCAGTGTTGGTTTTGCCCACGGGTTCAGGGCCTTATACAATTTATTGTGATGTATCTCGTGTTGGGCTTGGTACGGTGTTGATGCAGGATGACAAGGTCATTGCTTATGCTTCGCGACAGTTGAAGATTCATGAGAAGAACTATCCAGTTCATGATTTGGAGTTGGCAGCCATTGTTCACGCATTGAAGATTTGGAGGCATTATCTGCATGGCGTGGCATATGAGGTGTTCATGGATCACAAGAGCCTTCAATATTTGTTCAAGCAAAAGGAGTTGAATTTGAGGCATAGGAGGTGGTTGGAGTTGTTGAAAGATTATGATATCACTATCTTATATCATCCGAGAAAGGCCAATGTGGTGGCCGATGCTTTGATTAGGAAGTCAGCCAGTATAGACAGTCTCGCTTATATTCCGGTCAGTGAGAGACCACTTGCTTTGGATGTTTAGGCTTTGGCCAATCAGTTCGTGAGGTTGGATGTCTCTGAGCCCAGCCATGTGCTAGCTTGCACAGTCGCTCGTTCTTCGTTATTGGAGCATATCCAAGATCGACAGTATGATGATCCCCATTTGTGTGTCCTTAGAGACATGGTGCAGCACCGAGGTGCCAAGCAGGTTACCTTAGATAATAATGGAGTTTTGAGATTGCAGGGTCGAGTGTGTGTGCCAATGTGGATGGTCTCCAAGAGTTAATTTTAGAGGAGGCCCATAGCTTCACGTACTCTATTCATCCGGGCATTGCGAAGATGTATCAGGATTTGCGGTAGCATTATTGGTGGTGGAGAATGAAGAAGGATATTGTAGCATATGTGGCTCGTTGTTTGAATTGTTAGCAGGTCAAGTACGAGCATCAGAGGCCTGGTGGTTTATTTCAGAGGATTGAGCTTCCCGAGTGGAAGTGGGAGCGGATCACTATGGATTTCGTTGATAGACTCTCGCAGACTTTGAGGAAGTTCGATGCAGTATGGGTCATTGTTGATAGACTGACCAAGTCAGCGTATTTCATTCCCGTGGCAGTCTCCTATTCATCCTAGAGGTTAGCTGAGATCTATATCTGGGAGATTGTTCGTCTTCATGGTGCGCCTGTATCTATCATTTCGGACCGAGGTACACAGTTTACCTCGCATTTCTGGAGAGCAGTTCAACAAGAGTTGGGCACCCAGGTTGAGTTGAGTACAACATTTCATCCTCAGACGGACGGGCAGTCCGAGCGGACTATTCAGATTTTGGAGGATATGCTCCGAGCTTGTGTCATTGACTTTGGAGGCTAGTGGGATCAGTTTTTGCCTTTAGTAGAGTTTGCCTACAACAACAGTTACCAGTCGAGTATCCAGATGGCTCTTTATGAGGCTTTATATGGTAGGCGGTGTCGATCTTCGGTTGGATAGTTTAAGTCGGGAGAGGCTCGATTGTTGGGTACGGATCTGGTTCAGGAGGCTTTGGACAAGGTCAGGATTATTCAGGATAGGCTTCGCACAGCTCAGTCCAGGCAAAAGAGTTATGCAGACCGCAAGGTTCGAGATGTGGCTTTTATGGTTGGAGAGCGGGTATTGCTTCGAGTGTCGCCTATGAAGGGAGTGATAAGATTTGGGAAGAAGGGAAAGCTTAGCCCAAGGTTCATCGGGCTGTTTGAGATTCTTGATCGAGTGGAAGAGGTGGCTTATAGACTTGCATTGCCGCCGAGCTTATCAGTCGTGCATCCAGTGTTTCATGTGTCCATGCTTCGAAAATAAAACGGCGATCCATCCCACGTGTTAGATTTCAGGACTGTCCAGTTGGACAAGGACTTGTCTTATGAGGAGGAGTCAGTAGATATTCTAGACCAGCAGGTTCTCCAGTTGAGGTCGAAGAGTTTTCCTTCTGTTCGTGTTCAGTTGAGAGGTCAGCCTCCTAAGGCATCGACCTGGGAGTTCGAGTCCGATATGCGGAGCCGTTATCCCAATCTTTTCCCCGACTCAGGTACTTCCTTCTTCTATCCGTTCGAGGACGAACAGTTGTTTTAGAGGTGGAGAATGTGATGAATCAACCCCTCCCCATATTTCTCAAGGTACTTTTTTTTTTCTCTAACCAATCTTTCATTTCTCAGAAATGTTTCAAAGAATCAAATTGTTGATATATGTTTCAGAGTTTTGTCTTCTGCCATTTAAATGGTCTTTGAATGCAGTTTGCGGATGTTGAGAACAAGGTGAAGATTAGCCAAGCTTCCTCCAACAATCCTGTCAAGGCAGTTGTATCAAAGGTAGCTTCCCAGTTCATCACTTGTTTTAAAACGAAACTCCATGTTCTCAGGCCTTGAAAACCTCATTTAGAGTCACCTCAATTTGCGTGCGTAGTCCGGACGCATAGCCAGAAAGCTTATATATGGTAATCTGTGCTTAGTTTGGAGTTCCGAGGGCTCGAGTGAGTTTCAGATAGGCTTCTGGATGTTTTAGGCTTAAACCAGAAAAAATTGTAGGTCTGTGAACCCCACTAGTGCGGTCCGCGGTCAACCTTGTGCGGTGCGCGGTGAAGGCTGTGCGGCCATGGTTAGATTTGTGTGGTCCGCGGTCGGTTGCGTGCGGAGCGCAATGGAGACCTGTACGGCCGCTGTCCATTTCGTGTGGTCCGCACAGGGTATTGGACCGCAGCTCTTCAAGAAGGCCTGTGCTGTCGTGGTACATTTTGTGCGGTCCGCACAGGGGGTGTGAGAGGGGTATAAATAGACGGGATTTTCAGTCATTTTTCATTTTTCAAAACCCCAAAAACATAAGAGGCGATTTTTCAAACAACACTTCTTCTCCAAATCAATTGTAAGTCATTTTCAACTAGTTTTCTTCAATCATTAACATCTTTTAACATGATTTCAACTTCAAATCAATGATTTTAATGGGGGAAATTGGGTGTTTTGGTAAAACCTAGGTTTTCAAAAATTGGGAATTTGGACCTCGATTTGAGGTCCGATTTCAAAACAAATTATATATTTGAGTTCGTGGGGGAATGGGTAATTGGGTTTTTGTTCGAACCTCGGGTTTTGACCATGTGGGCCCGGGGGCAATTTTGACTCTTTGCGTAAAACTTTGTAAAATTCATTTTCATACATTCAAATTGATTCATTTAGCGTTTATTGATGTAATTAAGTAACTTGTGACTAGATACGAGCGAATTGGTGGTGGAATCAAGGGGTAAAGCTATAATTGAATCATGAATTATGTTCGTGGCATCGAGGTAAGTGTTTGGTCTAACCTTAGCTTGAGGGATTAGGAGTTATGTCCTATTTGCTATTTGCTTCTTGTTGAGTACGGCGTATAGGCATGGTGACGAGTATCTATGCATTGGTGTCAAGCATAACTGTGAGTCTTATCTTGTGATTTTCATAATCTCATTGTGTTATTCATGCCTTGGTGAAGATTTCTATTTGTTGTGTAAAGTTGTGGAAATAATTGTGACCTATGAACATTGAGGAGTGTTGGCTCCAATTGTATAACGAATTGTGAAAGTATAAGTGATAATAGAAACTCTAGAGCATTGGTTCGAGTTGTAAAGTGAATTGTGAAGTAAAAGCGAGAAAGAAAAGAGATCATTATGTTGCCCCCTTGCCAGGCTATTGTTGAGTTAAGGTTCCCTTGCATTATGTTCTTAATTGATATTACAGACGCTTAGGTTGATGATTCTTCATGTTAGGTGTTGTAACAAGTTTGGTTATAGCAAGGTAGTTAGGTGTTGTAACAAGTTTAGTTATAGTTGAGGTAGTTAGATGTTGAAACTAGTTGAGTTATAGTTGAGATAGTTAGATGTTGGAACAAGTTTGGTTATGGTTGTTTCTCCCTTGCCAGGACGTATATACTTGTACTGTTGAGTTCCCTTGCCGGGATAGTATAGTCTATTGTTGATCCCTTGCCAGGACGGTTAATTATGATTATTGTGGACTGTATATTTAGAATGGGTTGTGCTCCGCAACAGATATTATATTGTATCGGGTTGCATGCTGCAACAGCTATATATGTGGATCGGGTTGCACGCCGCAACAGATATTATATCGGATCGGGTTGCACGCCGCAACGGCTATATATGTGGATCGGGTTGCACGCCGCAACAGATATTATATTGGATTGGGTTGCACGCCGCAATAGCTATATATGTGGGTCGGGTTGCACGCCGCAACAGATATTATATTGGATCGGGTTGCACGCCGCAACAGTTATATATGTGGATCGAGTTGCACGCCGCAACAATGTTAAATGATAAGGGATTGGGTTGAGCGCCACAATAGTATTGTTATTGTATTGATTGTAGACATCAAGTATTTTTCCATACTTTATTATGTTTCTGATATAATTGATATGTTTTCCCGAAGCATGTTTCCCCCTCCCTTTAAAACTGTTATTACATGTTTATATTTCTGCTGTATATTATATAACTGCACAGGTTTATCTGGAGTCTGGTCCAAGCCTCGTCACTACCTCGCTGGGGGTAGGCCAGACACTTACCAGCACTTGGGGTCGGTTGTGCTGATACTACACTCTATACTCTATGTAGATACCGGAGAGGCACTTGATCAGCAGCAGTAGCTCGGGAGCCAGCCTTCAGTCCATCGAGACACCGAGGTAGCCTTGTAGACGTCCGCAGGTCCGACGTCTCCTCTATCTTATTATATATTCTGTTATCTCAAGTATTCGAGACAAACATTGTTATCTTTCTTTCAAATGGTTGTATTTAGTACTCTTAGTAGTTCGTGGATGTTGTGACACCAGATTCTGGGTAGAGGCATGTATTGACTTTTGAAACATTCTGGTTTTATATTTATTTAAGACTTCCGCTTAAATCTCATATTCCGCTGATATTTAACTGTTTATTTCCTTGATAATATAATTGGTAAGAAGTTTTAAAATAAAGGAGTTAATGAATTCTAAGTTCATGGCTTGACTAACTTCTATGAGTAGGCGCCATCACGACTCCCGAGGGTGGGAAAATCCGGGTCGTGACAAAAATAGGAAAGGGGAATCATGTTGCAGGGTACAACAAGTATCAATAGGAAACCAACAATTAAATGTAGAGAAACCGTAACTCAGTTATCAATAAAATTTAGGAAATCAAAGACAAGTGCACGACATCACCCTTCGTACTTTAACACTCTCTCACCAAAACAATACACGACATCACCCTCGTACTTTAACACTCTCTCACCAAAACAATACACGACATCACCCTTCGTGCTTTACACTCTTCCTCACCCAAGCAACAATCACAAGGAAAATAGGGTAAGGGAATCTATAACATCGAAATACAATCAAGTAACAACAGAAAATCAGTAAATAAATGTAAAAGACAACATAACTCAATTATCAGCAAGAATCAGGAAAATCAAGGATAGTGCACGACATCACCCTTCGTGCTTTTACTCTCGTCCTCACCATAAAAATCAATATAAACTACACGAGATCACCATTCATGCTTTTACTCTCATCCTCACCATAAAATCAATATAATAGGCACAAAATGGTACATCGTGCGACACGACATCACCCTTTGTGAGGGATGTTGGAGCTGAGACTCCTAGTATCGATTCTATCCCAGTTGTGAGGGATTTTCCTGATGTATTTCCTACAGACTTGTCGGGCATGCCACAAGACAGGGATATTGATTTTGGTATATGACCTGGTGCTGGGCACTCAGCCCATTTCTATTCCGCCATATCGTATGGCACCAGCAGATTTGAAGGAATTGAAAGAACAACTTCAGGAACTCCTAGATAAGGGGTTCATTCGGCCTAGTGTGTCACATTTGGGTGCACCAGTTTTGTTTGTGAAGAAGAAGGATGGCACGATGAGAATGTGCATTGATTATAGGTAATTGAACAAAGTAACAAGTAAGAACAAGTATCCTTTACCTCGCATTGATGATTTATTTGATCAGCTTCAGGGAGCGAGGGTGTTCTCTAAGATTGATCTCCGTTCGGGCTATCACCAGTTGAAGATCAGGGATTCAGATATTCTTAAGACTACTTTCAGGACTAGATATGGTCACTATGAGTTTCTTGTCATGTCTTCTGGGCTGACCAATGCCCCAACAGCGTTCATGCATTTGATGAACAATGTATTTCGACCATATCTGGATTTATTTGTTATTTTATTCATTGATGATATTCTGGTGTACTCGCGTAGTCAGGAGGAGCACGCGGAGCATTTGAGAGTTGTATTGTAGAGATTGAGGGAGGAGAAGCTTTATGAAAAATTCTCCAAGTGTGAGTTTTGGCTTAGTTCAGTGGCTTTCTTGGGGCACGTGGTGTCTAGCGAGGGTATTCAGGTTGATCCGAAGAAGATAGAGGCGGTTCAGAGTTCGCCCAAACGATCCTTAGCCACAGAGATTCGTAGCTTTCGTGGGTTGGCAAGCTATTATTGCCGGTTTGTTCAGGGATTCTCGTCTATCGCATCGCCCCTTGACCAAGTTGACTCAGAAGGGTGCTCCATTTGTATGGTCGGACGAGTGTGAGGAGAGCTTTCTGAAGCTCAAGACAGCTTTGACAATAGCTCTAGTGTTGGTTTTGCCATCGGCTTCAGGTTCATATACCGTATACTGTGATGCTTCGAGAATTGGGATTGGTTGTGTATTGATGCAGGAGGGTAGCGTTATTGATTATGCTTCTCGTCAGTTGAAGCCCCATGAGAAGAACTACCCTGTTCATGATTTGGAGTTGGCCGCCACAGTTCATGCATTCAAGATTTGGAGGCATTACTTGTATGGCGTATCTTGTGAGGTATTCACTGATCATCGCAATCTTCAGCATTTGTTCAAGCAGAAAGATCTTAATTTGAGGCAGCTGAGATGGTTAGAGTTGCATAAGGATTATGATATCACTATATTGTACCATCCGGGAAAGGTCAATGTGGTGGCCGAAGCTTTGAGCCGAAAGGCAGTGAGTATGGGGAGTTTGGCATACATCCCAGTTGGGGAGAGACCTCTTGCAGTTGATGTTCAGGCCTTCGACAATTGGTTCATGAGGTTGGATATTTCGGAGCCTAGTCGGGTGTTTGTCATGTATGGTTTCTCGGTCTTCCTTATATGATCGCATCAGAGAGCGCCAGTATGATGATCCGCATTTGCTTGTCCTTAAGGACAGAGTTCAGCATGATGATGCCAGAGATGTGACCATCAGTGATGATGGTGTGTTGAGGATGCAGGGCCGGATTTGTGTGCCCAATGTGGATGGGCTTAGAGAGTTGATTCTGAAGGAGGCCCATAGCTCGCGGTATTCTATCCATCCGGGTGCCGCAAAGATGTACCAGGATTTGAGGCAGCATTATTGGTGGAAAAGAATGAAGAAAGATATTGTAGGATTTGTAGCTCGGTTTCTCAACTGCCAGCAGGTAAAATATGAGCATTAGAGACCGGGTGGCTTACTTCAGCAGATGGTTATTCCCGAGTGGAAGTAGGAGAGAATCACTATGGACTTTGTAGTTGGACTTCCTCGGACTTTGAAGAAGTTTGATGCTATTTGGGTGATTGTGGATCGGCTGACCAAGTCTGCGCACTTCATTCTTATGTGTAATACCTATTCTTCAGAGCGGTTGGCAGGGATTTATATCCGGGAGATTGTTCGGTTGCATGGTGTGCCGGTTTCCATCATCTCAGATAGAGGTACTCAGTTTACTTCGCAGTTTTGGAGAGCCGTGCAGAGAGAGTTGGGTACTCAGGTGGAGTTGAGCACAACATTTCATCCTCAGACGGACGGACAGTCCGAGCGTACTATTCAAATATTGGAGGACATGTTGCGTGCTTGTGTTATTGATTTTGGAGGTTCATGGGATGAGTTTTTGCCGCTTGCATAGTTTGCCTACAACAATAACTACTAGTCGAGTATTCAGATGGCTCCGTATGAGGCTTTGTATGGGAGGTAGTATAGATCTCCAATTGGTTGGTTTGAGCCCGGTGAGGCTAGGTTATTGGGGACAGATTTGGTTTAGGATGCCTTAGAGAAGGTGAAGGTGATTCAAGAGAGACTCCGTACAGTGCAGTTGCGTTAGAAGAGTTACACGGACTGGAAGGTTCGAGATGTGTCCTACATGGTTGGTGAGAAGGTCTTGCTGAAGGTTTCTCCCATGAAGGGTGTTATGAGGTTTGGGAAGAAAGAAAGTTGAGTCCCCGATTCATTGGGCCTTTTGACGTGCTTCGGAGGATGGGGGAGGTGGCTTATGAGCTTGCCTTGCCACCATCTTGTCGAGTGTGCATCCGGTATTTCATGTTTCTATGCTCCGAAAGTATATTGGGGATCCGTCTCATATTTTGGACTTTAGCACGGTTCAGTTGGATGATGATTTGACCTTTTATGTGGAGCCAGTAGCTATTTTGGGTCGCCAGGTTCGGAAGTTTAGGTCAAAGAATATAGCTTCAGTGAAAGTGCTGTCGAGAGGTCGGCACGTGGAGGAGGCTACCTGGGAGACCGAGCGGGAGATACAGAGCAGATATCCTCATCTGTTTGAGGCTTCAAGTATATTTCTTGACTCGTTCGAGGACGAACGTTTGTTTAAGTTGGGGAGAAAGTGACGACCCGGCCAGTCGTCTCATGAGTTACCGCTTTGTTTTCCCCATTTCTGCTTTTTATGCTTCATTATCCGTGTTTTATGTGGTCGAGTTGATTGGTTTGCGTTTGGTGTGGTTTTGGTAAGAAATGAGACACTTAGTCTCTTTTAAGAAAATTTAAGCTGGAAAAGTCAACCGGATATTGACTTATGAGGTATAGCGCTCGAATGTGAGTTCCGATGGTTCGGTTAGCTTCGAGAGGTGATTTGTGACTTAGGAGCGCGATCGGAATGGGTTTTGGAGTGGTAGAGAAGATTTAGGCTTGAATTGGCGAAATTGATATTTTGGCAATTTCTGGTTGATAGGCGAGATTTTGATATAAGGGTTGTAATGGAATTCCGAGCTTGTAGTAGCTTCGTTGTGTCATTTGGGATGTGTGTGCAAAATTTCAGGTCATTCGGACGAGATTTGGTAGACTTTTTGAGCGAAAGCATAATTTAAGAGTTCTTGGAGTTCTTAGGCTTGAATCCTATGTTAAATTGGTGATTTGATGTTGTTGTAAGCATTTCGAAGTGTTGAGCAAGTTTGAACGATGTCATGGGATGTGTTTGTACAATTAGTTTGAAGTTTTGGGGGTCCCGGGTAGGTTCAGGGATGTTTTAGGCCGAAAATCATAGCTGTAGCAGGTCCAGGAGGGTTGCAAGCCTCGGAAACCACCCGCACGGTCCGCACAAAAAGAAGTGCGGCCGCGGTATGTGCTGTGCGGGCGCACAAAAAGAAGTGCGGCCGCGGTAGGTGTCATGCGGACCGCACAAAATGGTGTGCGGCCGCGGTGAAGAACTATTCGCTTATCCTACTTCGGAAGCTCATATCTTTTGATATACAAGGAATTTTGCGATAAATCAAAAACGAAAGTTGTATCCCTTCATTTCTAGTTTCCAGAAAGGTAAGGATATCGCCATTTGGACATCTTTAGGAAACGTTATGGCCAAAATACTAAAGCCTGTCACTGTAGAGGAAGGCCTGTGCGGCTGCGGTTGTTTTTGCGCAGACCGTACTCGCTTGTGCGGCCCGCGGAGTCTGAAATCTGAGGGGTACTCTATAAATACGAGGTTTTGCGTTTTATTTAATATTTTGACCTAAAGAGCTCGGATTTTGGCGATTTTTTGAAAGTCTTTCAAGAAATTCATCGGGGTAAGTGATTCTAACTCAGATTTGGCTAGAGTACATGAATCTATCATTGAATTCATCATTTAATTCATGATTTGGGATGGAATTTGGGAAGAAAATTGTGAAACCTTTCAAAAATATAAAATGATGATTTGAAGGACCAAATGGTATCGTAATTGAATAATTTTGATATGGTTAGACTCGTGAGGGTATGAGGATTCTGAAAATGTAAATTTTACCCGATTTCAAGACGTGGGCTCGGGGCTCGGGTTTTGCTAATTTCGGGATTTTTATTTTTCGAATGTTTTCGCTTGGGATTTGTTCCCTTAGCATATTGTGACGTATTCGTTCTGATTTTGGATAGATTCGACGCGTGTGGAGGCCAATTCGAGGGGTAAAGGCGTCGCGAGCTAGAGAATTAACCGGTTTGAGGTTAGTAATGATTGTAAATGATGTCCTGAGGGTTTGAAACCCCGGATTGCACATTGTAGTGCTATATTAAGGCAAAATACACGCTGGATGATGAGCGTGGGGTCTTTTATTACTGGGGATTGTGACTTGGTCCGTCTCGATTGATGATTTTACCGCGTATTTGACTGAAATTCATTTGTTATCATCATGATATGGGCTGATTGCCATATTTGGACGCTGTGCCAACTAAATGAACCCTTCGGGGATTTTTATCACTGTTTTCCTCACTGCTTGACTTATTATTTGAACTCAGTCCTGTTGATATCTACTATTTTACAAACTCAGCCATTTTTACTCAGATTTGAAACTTAAATGATGTTTCTACATCATGTTTTGGGCCGAGAACTATTGTTTTACTAATGCCCAAGGGGCTTGTGATGATTTTTGGACTGAGTGAGGCCGATGGCCATATGTGATGATATGTTGAGTGATATGATGCTGAGGGCCTGAGATACTTTATATACCACGAGGTGACTTGAGTGATGTGAGGCCGAGTGCCAAGTGATGATGCCACGAGGTAGATTGATATAGCGCTTGGGCTGTAAGGGGCCCCTCCGGAGTCTGCAAACCCACAGTGAGCTCGGGTACCCACAATGATCTGAGAGTGATCCCGAGGGGCTGATACTGTTCTGAGTGATTGATACTGAGCCCGAGGAGCTGATACTGTACTGAGAGTGAGCCCGAGGGGCTGATACTGATCTAAGTGATTGATATTGTGCCCGAGGGGCGGATTTCTACTTGTTATTTACTTGTTAAATTACCTGTTTTACTTGTTTTAAAAAGGGATATCATTTGATTTCTTCACTAATTTACTGCTTTAAGTGATTTTACTGCTTGATATGGAATTACTTTGTGCCTTTACGTGTTTTCATACTTTCAACCATTATTTATAATTGTTACTCACTGAGTCGGAGTACTCACATTACTCCTTGCACCATGTGTGCAGATTCAGGCATCGTAGAGTCCGCTCCTGAGTGCTGATTCTCCCAGTCCAGGCAGTGATTCGGAGACTACGAGGTAGCTGTTGGCGTTCGCAGCCCCGTGCCTCCCTTATCTTATCATTTTTATGTTTGTTAGAACCATTGTATAGGATTTAGTGTTCAGTAGACTTGTATCCGGATTTCCTAGTTGCTCATGACTTGTGACACCCTGGTTTGGGCTGTATCGGGATGGTTTCTGTTGTTAGTATTTCGTTAAATTTCGCAATTCATGGATATTATATTATGTTTTATTGCCGTTTATGATAATTAACTATTTAAAAGAGGTGGTCTGTTTTGATCTGGCTGGCCTTATCATTACGAGAGGTACCATCACGACCAGGTTCGGGGAATTGGGTCGTGACATACATGGTGGAAGGTGAAAACCAAGAATGTTGTTCACAAATCAATCCCATAAATTATGCATATGCGGGATAAAATGGAAGCATAGATGTGCTTGTAAATTTGGAGACAAAGAATTTCTCTTTTAAAAATGAGGCAGAAGATTGGTTGGATTTTTACTGTTGTTCTATAGTTGTCTTTCAATCTTGCAAGGTAGATGTGCCTTGGATCCATCTATGCGATCTTGCTGAAAAATTCAATGTTGTGCCTAAATATAGTCAAATTACATGGATCAAGCATGTAATTTGTTTCATGCTTGTCAGTCTCCCTTTAAGATAATATCTATATATCTATATATCTATATATACATATAATAGAGGGCCATAAGCAAGGTTACCTGGCAATTCTCTTTGCCAAGGAAACACATTTCCTTGTTTTCTCCAATTTTCCCTTCTTAATATTTTCCCATAAATTATTGTTTATGTATGCATCTAATACACTATCGTTCCTCTTAGGAAGCGTTTCCACCGTTTCATTTCATCAATATGTTTAAAGAATCAAATCCTCGTATGCCTCTTTCTCCTCAGTATTTATCTTCCGGCTCTCTGTATTTCTTCTATTTTACTTGGAATTCCAGGTATACAATTTTTTTATATTTCTCTATACTTAGACTCGGGATCTTCCCGATTTTTATTGTCTTCAGTATTATACTTATAATAATAAGCGCCAAAAATTGCTACTTTTCTTATCTTTACATTCAGTTTCTGTTATTTGTGCCTTTCGCAGCGTAACCATTGTTTCAACAGAAGTTTGTGTATTCAAAGATTTCAACGTAAGTTTCTTTTGATTTTTTTATCAATACTTGTCTCTATCTTCGCATTACGAGTTACACATCAGAATTGCGCCTTTTATTTTATAATTTTATTGCTGACGAATTTGACCAGACTGCATGTTGGCTTTTTTGGGCGCAAGTCGTGATCCTTTGTATTGTTTGAATTATATCTCATTAGCAAAGTTTAAAGAGGATATGTTTGTTGCGGAAGCCAAATGTATATAGTGTTAATGAGTCATAATTACTATACTAAAAATTTATGGTAGCCACTAAATAATAAATAAGACAATAATACAACAATAAAAGGAACACCAGAATTTACGAGGTTCGACCAATTTTGCCTACTTCCTCAGACACAACCAATATTTTATTCCACCCCAAAATACAAGTGAAATAATACTAAAGAGAGAAGATACAAATGACTTAAGAAGATGAGAAGGCAAATGAGAGGTGTATTTAAATCCTAAACATTAGGCCTCCTTTTATAGGGAAAAAATCCCAAACAAAAGTGTCAACCACCGATGTGGGATATTTGACAACTTCAACAAATCTCCACCTTGGCAAAATTCCACATCTTCAATTTTCTCTCAATAACAAATTTTGGTTGTGTCTTCATCTTCAATCTTCAGTTTTCAACAATGTTGATCAAATCCAAACAATGTTGAAACTTGACCGCAATCACCACTTTTGTCAGCATATCAGCAGGATTCTCTGTAGTATGAATTTTATTCACCGTGACTCCACCTTCTTCTATGATTTCTCGTACGAAATGATATCGAACATCAATGTGTTTCGTCCTTGCATGATAAACTTGGTTTTTCGCTATTTGAATGGTACTTTGACTATCACGAAAAATTGTGATACTTTTTTGTCCAATACCAAGCTCATTTAGCAACCCCTGAAGCCAAATTGCCTCCTTCACAACCTCTGTAATAGCCATGTACTCTACCTTTGTTATAGACAAAGCAACTGTTGACTGTAAAGTAGACTTTCAACTAACTGGTGTCTTTGCAAAAGTAAACACATAACCAGTAGTTGATCTTCGTTTGTCCAGGTCACCCGCAAAATCTGAGTCACAATATCTAACTACAGACTGATTGCATTCCTGCTCAAAAACTAACCCAACATCTAGAGTATTATGAATATATCGTAGAATCCACTTCACAGCTTGCCAATGCTCCTTTCCTGGATTATGCATATATCTGCTAATAACTCCAACAACTTGTGAAATGTCAGGTCTCGTATATACCATTGCATACATCAAGCTACCAACAGCATTTGCGTATGATACCTTTGACATATATTCTCGTTCAGCTTCATCTTTTGGCGACATAGCAGTACTTAGCTTAAAATGGGGAGCAAGTGGAGTACTAACTGGCTTAGTCTTTTCATCTATGCCAAAACGTTGTATTACTCTTTTCAAATATTCTTTCTGAGATAAACAGAGTTTCTTTGAACGTCTATCTCTTATTATCTCCATGCCAAGAGTTTTCTTTGCCTCACCTAGATCCTTCATCCGAATTCTTGGAAGCTCAACATATCATTAACATATAGGAGAAGATATACAAAGGAACCATCTTTAAGCTTGCACAAATGCACACAATGATCGTATTTGCTTCTCGTGTAGCCTTGTCGCAACATAAACTTGTCAAATCGTTTGTACCATTGTCTAGAAGATTGTTTCAATCCGTACAACGATTTTTCAAGCTTGCACACCATATTTTCCTTTTCAACAACTTTGAATCCTTCTGGCTGAGTCATATTGATTTCCTCCTCCAAGTTTCCATGTAAAAATGCAGTTTTTACATCCATCTGAACTAGTTCCAAATCCAATTGTGCTACCAAAGCCAACATAATTCTAATGGAGGAATGTTTTACAACTGGAGAAAATACTTCATTGTAATCAATTCCCTCCTTTTGAGCATATCCTTTGGCCACCAATCTTGCTTTGTAGCGAACATCTACTTGGTTAGGAAATCCTTCCTTCTTTGCAAATACCCATTTGCACCCAATTGCTTTCTTTCCCTTCGGGAGATTGGCCAATCTCCATGTATGATTCTGATGAAGGGACTGTATTTCATCATTCATGGCAATCCTCCACTTATCTTCTTCTGAACTTTGGACAGCGTCTTTATAAGTAGTAGGAACATCATCAGCTACAATTGAGGTTGCACAAGCAACCGTCTCTATGAGACGAACAGGTTTCGTTATTGTTCTTTTTGGCCTGCTGGTTGCTATTGATTCAAGTTGTTGTTGAGGTTCCTGAGTTGGAATCTCCTCTACTGGCTCTCCTTCCAGAGGGTAATCTTCATTTGTTTCCTCCTCTGCTTCTTGTGTAGGAAAAATAAATTTTCCCTCAAACTCCACCTGCTTAGAAGCACCTTCATTTTGTTTGGTATCTTCTGTTACCTTATTTACCATAGCAGATTCATCAAAGGTAACATCCCTGCTGAATATTACTTTCTTTGTCATAGGACACCATAAGCGATATCCTTTGACTCCAGAAGTAATTCCCATAAAAATAGCCTTCTTTGCCCTTGGATCCAATTTTGACTCCGTCACATGATAATATGCAGTTGAGCCAAACACGTGCAAAGAGTTATAATCTACAGCAGGTTTTCCATACCATTTTTCAAATGGTGTCTTGCCATCAATAGCAGCAGATGGTAGACGATTAATGAGGTGGCATGCATATGTAATTGCCTCAGCCCAAAATTCTTTGCCCAAGCCAGCATTGGACAACATACACCGTACCTTCTCCAGCAAGGTCCGGTTCATACGTTCTGCCACTCCATTCTGTTGTGGTGTATGTCTGACAATGAAGTGTCAGACGATGCCATCATTTTCACAGACCTTATTGAAATGATCATTTTTGTATTCACCTCCATTATCTGTGAGAATACACTTGATCCTCCTGCATGTTTGATTCTCCACCATCGTCTTCCATTTGAGAAAAATTCCCAACACTTCATCTTTCCTCTTCATTGTATATACCCACACTCTTCGGGAAAAATCATCAACAAAGGTTACAAAATAGTGCTTCCCACCCAATGAAGGTGTTTTGGAAGGACCCCAATCATCAGAGTGTACATAATCCAAAAATGCCTTTATTATTATGGATCGCTGTACTAAATTTAACCCTTGTCTATTTCCCTTTGACACAATGCTCACAAAACTCCAGGTTGCAAGTCTTTACTCCTTTTAACAATCCTTGATCTGATAGAGTTTTTAAGAATTTTCCTCCAGTATGCCCAAGCACATATGCCATAGCCTGTCTGCTTCTGCCTCTTTATCGTCACTCGATGTCACTATCGTTGTCCCAATAATTGTACTACCACGATAGCGGTACATATTATTGTTCTTCCGATTGGCCTTCATTACCACTAGTGCACCAGAGCATATTCTCATCACTCCATTTTCAGCAATGATTTTGAACCCTTTTGATTTTAGGGCTCCCATAAAGATGAAATTCTTTTTCAAACCCGGTACATATCGAATATCTGTTAATGTTCTGATCATTCCATCATGGTTCCTTAATCGTATTGAACCAATGCCATATGAGGTAAGAGGGTTGTTGTCTGCTGTGTTGATGACTCCATATTCTCTTTCTTGAAAATCCACGAACCAGTCCCTATTGGGACACATATGATAACTATAAGCCGAGTCCATCAACCATATGTCTGATGATGTTGATGACTCTGTTGTAACTAATGAGAAGTCTGAATCATCACAATCAGCTACATTTGAATCCATAATGGCCTTTCCATTGTTATGTTTGGCCTTATTCTTTAACTTCGGACAGTCTTTCTTCCAGTTCCCCTTTTCTCGAAAAAAGCACATTCATCTTTGATGGGTATAGATCTTGACTTGGATCCTCCCTTCTTTGTCCTCGTTTGATTTTGAGGATGACCCTCACAACCAGTGCTTCTCCTTCTCCGCCATTCTGTTTTTCTTCCTTTCTTTGTTCATAGCTGTACAAAGCCGAACAAACTTCTCTGAGAGAAAGTTCGTCATTTCTATGGAGTAGAGTAGTTTCAAGATGCTCGTACCCATCAGGAAGTGACCCCAACAATATCAAGGCCAAGTCACCATCATCAAAAGTTGCATCCATATTTTGCAAATATGTGACCAACTTATTGAAACTGGTGATATGTTCATTCATTGTGGTACTAGGAACATAGGTGAAGCGAAACAGTCTCTTCTTCATGTACAATTTATTTTGACTGTTTTTCTTCAAAAGTTTATCCGTCAATGCTTTCCATAATTTTTCTTTGTGTGTGGATATTTCAAGCAACACGGTTGATAATTTTACAATCTTCTTCTCCACTAACATCTGGTTTCTTTTCTTCAATGGCAAGATCTAGCCCTTGTTGAAAAAGGACATCTAGAACCTCGCCTTGCCACATCCCAAAATGTCCCGATCCGTCAAAAAAGTCTATCGTAAATTTCGTATTTGACACAATTCTTGTCATAAGCGAAGATGCCAACGATGACGTATTACTGACAGTTGATGTAGATTCTTTTTGTTTATTGTCTCCCCTTTTTGACACAAATATTATTTAATAGCTGACGACACAAATCAAGATTATTTCCTTTCTGTTGTGGAAGATCAGACTAAGCTGCAATCACAGAGCATACTCAGACAGAACCTTGACTCAGTTACCAAGATAAATCTTTTCTGATGTGGAAGATCAGATTATGCTGCAACCACAGAGCATACTAGACAGTACCTTGGCTCTCATACCAATTGTTGTAGAAGCCAAATGTATATAGTGTGAATGAGTCACAACTACTATTCCAAAAATTTATGGCAGCCACTAAATAATAAATAAGACAATAATACAACAATAAAAGGAACACCATAATTTACGAGGTTCGGCCAATTTTGCTTACTTCCTCGGACATAACCAATATTTTATTCCACTCCAAAATACAAGTGAAATAATACTAAAGAGAGAAGATACAAATGTCTTAAGAAGATGAGAAGGCAAATGAGAGGTGTATTTAAATCCTAAACATTAGTCCTCCTTATATAGGGAAAAATCCTAAACAAAAGTGTCAACCACCGATGTGGGATATTTGACAACTTCAACAATGTTCTATTATTGAAGCCACGCTAGATCGAGAGAATATCTTAATATCTGTAGGGTGATGCTGTTTTGTCATTTGGGCTTCTTCTTTTCATCTTGTCTTCCTTTCATGTGTTTCTGGGCTGACCAGAATACGCCAAGGTGTTGGTAGATATTTATTCAAATAACACGTCTGTCACGACCCTAAAGCCGTACCCGGTCGTGATGGCGCCTCTCGTGAAGACAAGGACAACCGACACTTCCTATTTTTCCAATTATTAACAATTTAGAATTTAGAAACAGTCTAAACATGAATAGATAATCCAAAGTCGCAGATAATATCATAAATACGCGGAAGAACAATCCAACACAGCCCTAACAGGGTGTCACTAGTCATGAGCATCTATAAAACCTAATACAAGTCTAAAAGGTCTACAACTAGTACAAAAGTCTGATATGAGATAGAAATGATAAAGAGGGAGAAACACGGGTCTGCAGACGTCAAACATCTACCTCATGAACTCCAAATGTCCGCCGGGAGCTCTAAACTCACACTGGCAGGATTAGCAATGCCAGAATCTGCACACAGGGGTGCAGGGAGTAAAGTGAGTAACAAATGTAAATTAAGACTGGAAGCAAGAAACCACGTAAGGCACAAAACATTCTATAATGAAGCAGTAACACCAAGTAAAATCAATAAATCAATGAAAGATAGGTAAAATTCTTTATCTCAAATGTAGTTTCATGAAAAGCCTTTTTAATGATCAAGCAGGTAATTGATAGTCAATTAAGAAAAATAACCACATAAAGGTTCGCCCGTCGGGCACAGTATCAACAAACCCGCCCCTCAGGCAACAATTCAGAACAGTACCAACACCTCGGGCATTCACATAGAAAAATACCAGCCCCTCGGGCTCAATCTCACATCACAATAGGTACCCGTGCTCACTGGGGATGTGCAAATTCCTAGAGGGGCCCCTTACGGCCCAAGCGCAATAACAAGCCATCTTGTGGCATCAAACTAGGCCCTCTGCCTCATACCAATCAATCCACCTCGTGGCGTACATATCTAAGGCCCTCAGCCTCAAATCAGTATCAGTGTTTCCTCACAACATAGGCCCTCGGCCTTAGTCAGTCAAAAATCCTCACAAATGTAGCATTCAACCCAAATAATGATGAAAACAAGTAGATTTCAGTCAAATACGCGGTAAAATAATCAGTCGGGATGGACCAAGTCACAATCCACAATAGTGCACAACCCCACGCTCGTCATCAAGCGTGTGCCTCACCTCAATATAGCATTACGATGTGCAATCCGGGGTTTCAAACCCTCAGAACATCATTTACAATAATTACTCACCTCGAACCGGCTAAATCTCTAGCTCGCGACGCCTTTGCCCCTCGAATCGACCTCTACGCGCATCGAATCTATCCAAAATCAGAACGAGGATATTAAAATATGCTAAGGGAACAAAGCCCGAGCGAAAACAATCAATAAAGGGCACATATCCCGAAATTACCAAAACCCGACCCCGGGCCCACTTTTCGGAATTCAGAAATTTTCACATCAATAGATTCCTTATCTCCCCGCGAGTTCATACATATCAAAAGTTCTCAAATCTGATCCCAAATGATTCTTCAAATCCACAATTAAAGGCCTAAGTTCTGAAGCCCTAGTTTCCCCAATTTTAACTTTTGATTTCCATAATTTCTAGCTCTAATCCATGAAATAATAGCAGAGGAACGAGTTTTAGGTCCAAATTCCTTACCTTAATGAAGTTCTCTTAAAATCTCCTTCTCAAATCGCCCAAGAAGCTCCCAAGCCAAAGCAAAAAATATTGAAATAGCTAAATCTTGCAAAATGAAATAACTTATATGTTCTGCCCAGGCCCTTCCGCATCTGCGGTCTAAAACCCGCTTCTGCGGTACCGCATGTGCGGTCAAATCCTCCGCTTCTGCGGAATTCACTTACCAGCCGCAAACCGCATCTGCGATCTAATCTCCTCACCTGCGACTCCGCAGGTGCGGTCCCAATATCGCGTCTGCGGTTCCTGACTCTTCTTCTCAAATCCACTTATGCGGCTCCCCCTTCCGCACGTGCGGTACCGCACCTGCGGTCCCCAATCTGCAGGTGCGGAAATACCAGAAGCAGCATAGTTCAGCAGCTGCAACAAGGTTTTAAACTCCCTGTCAACCATCCGAAACCACCCCGAAACCCCCGAGACCTTAACCAAAAGCACAAACATATCCCAATACCTTATTCAAACTCGTTCCAATCATCAAAATATTAAATCACCCAAAACACATCGGATTCAAGCCAAACTTTCTAAAATCTTCCAAACTACGCTTCTGATCAAAAACCCAACTAAACCACGTCCGAATAACCTGAATTTTACACATACATCCCAAATGACACAACAAAGCTACTGAAACTCTCAAAATTTCATTCCGACCCCTATATTAAAATCTCGCCTATCAACCGAAAATCGCCAAAATATCAACTCCGCCAATTCAAGCCTAAATCTACTACGGACCTCCAAAATTCATTCCGATCGCGCTCCTAAGCCATAAATCACCTCCCGAAGCTAACCGAACCATCGGACCTTATATCTGAGCCCTCGAACACATAAGTCAATATCCGGTTGACCTTTCCAACTCAAACTTCCTTAAAAGAGATTGAGTGCCTCAAGCCTTACCAAAATCATACCGGACTCGATCCGACCAACCCGATACTATAAAACACGGATAACAAAGCATAAAGAAGCAGAAATGGGGGAAACGGAGCGGTAACTCATAAGACGATTGGCTGGGTCATCATATCCTCCCCAACTTAAACAAACGTTCGTCCGGCGAATGAATTAAGAAACATACCTAAAGCCTCAAACATGTGAGGATATCTGCTCCGCATCTCCCACTCGGTCTCCCAAGTAGCCTCCTCCACGGGCCGACCTCTCCATTGCACTTTCACTGAAGCTATATCCTTTGATCTCAACTTCCAAACTTGACGACCAAAAATAGCTACTGGCTCCACATCATAGGTCAAATCATCATCCAACTGAACCATGCTAAAATCCAGAACATGAGACGGATACCCAATATACTTCCGGAGCATAGAAACATGAAATATCGAATGCACACTCGACAATCTGGGTGGCAAAGCAAGCTTATAATCCACCTCCCCAATCCTCCGAAGCACCTCAAAAGGCCCAATAAACCGATGACTCAATTTCCCTTTCTTCCCAAATCTTATAACACCCTTCATGGGTGAAACCTTCAACAGAACCTACTCGCCAACCATGTAGGACACATCTCGAACCTTCCTATCAGCATAACTCTTTTGCCTCGACTGCGCTGCACCAAATCTGTCCCCAATAGCCTAACCTCACCGGGCTCGAACCAACCAACTGGAGATCTGCACCGCCTCTCATACAAAGCCTCATATGGAGCCATCTGAATACTCGACTAGTAGTTGTTGTTATAAGCAAACTCTACAAGCGGTAGAAATTGATCCGATGAACCTCCGAAATTAATGATACAAGCACGCAACATGTCCTCCAATATCTGAATAGTGCGCTCGGACTGCCCGTCCATCTAAGGGTGAAAAGGTATGCTCAACTCAACCTGAGTACCCAACTTTCACTGAACAGACCTCCAAAACTGCAAAGTAAACTGAGTATCTCTATCTGAAATGATGGAAACCAGAACACCATGCAAACGAAAAATTTCCCGGATATAGATCCCTGCCAACCGCTATGAAGAATAGGTAGTACACACAGGAATGAAGTGCGCGGACTTGGTCAGCCGATCCACAATCACCCAAATAGCATCGAACTTTCTCAAGGTCTGTGGAAGCCCAACAACGAAGTCCATAGTGATCCTCTCCCACTTCCACTCTGGAATATCTATCTACTGAAGCAAGCCACCCGGTCTCTAATGCTCATATTTTACCTGCTGACAATTGCGACACTGAGCTACAAATCCCATAATATATTTCTTCATTCTACTCCACCAATAGTGATGCCTCAAATCCTAGTTCATCTTCGCGGTACCCGGATGAATGGAATACCTCGAGCTATTGGCCTCCCCCAGAATCAACTCCTGAAGCCCATTCACATTGGGCACACAAATCTGGCCCTGCATCCTCAACACCCCATCATCACCAATGGTCACATCTCTAGCATCATCATGCTGAACTCTGTCCTTAAGGACAAACAAATGCATATCATCATACTGGCGCTCTCTGATGTGATCATATAAGGAAGATCGAGAAACCACACAAGTCAACACCCGATTGGGCTCCGAAATATCCAAACTCACGAACCGATTGGCTAAGGCCTGAACATCAAACGCAAGAGGTCTCTCCCCAATTGGAATATATGCCAAACTCCCCATACTCACTGCCTTTCGGCTCAAAGCGTTGGCCACCACATTGGCCTTTCCCGGATGGAACAATATAGTGATATCATAATCCTTAAACAACTCCAACCATCTCCGTTATCTCAAATTAAGATCCTTTTGCTTGAACAAATGCTGAAGACTGTGATGATTACTGAACACCTCACAAGATACGCCATACAAGTAATGCCTCCAAATCTTTAATGCGTGAACTATGACAACCAACTCCAAATCATGAACGGGATAGTTTTTCTCATGGGGCTTCAACTGACGAGAAACATAAGCAATAACTCTACCATCCTGCATCAATACACAACCAATCCCAACTCTCGAAGCATCAAAATACACGGTATAAGAACCTAAAGCTGATGGCAAAACCAACACTGGAGTCCATTTCGTGCAGACCATACTAGCAGCCACCACGACCGTACTTGACTTTGTGCGGTCCGCATTGTGCAAGTTCAGAGAGATGATTATTCAAGTCCAGAGCCTTAGTGCAGCCGCACTCAATTTTGTGCAGTCCGCACTAGCCCCGCAGGGGTATTTTTATCCAAGATTTTCAGCCTAGTATAAATAGATTCTTTTCCCATTTTTAGGTCATCAGATTGTTTTGTACTGAGAGATGCGCTCATGACTTTGTTCCTTTTGCTATTTTGAATAATTTTAGCTTAATTTTGTCACGACCAGAATTCTCCACCCTCGAGAGTCGTGATGGCACCTACTAATATAAGCTAGGTAAGCCAATATTTTAGACTAATTACTTCATTATCTAATTATTTCTTTTTACAAAGGTAAAGCGATAACGTAAAAACAACAAAAATTTAAATTAAGCGAAAGAAAACAATAAAATATCTGAAATCTGTATCTATTACAACTGCTTAAGCCTGTATCACCCAAACCTAGTGTCACAATACCATAAACGATCTAAGACTGCTAAATACAAGGTCTGAAAATAAAAGACACACTGTTTCTGAAGCAGAAAGATGAAATAGGAAATAAAAGATAGAGGAGACGCCAGGGCCTGCGAACGCCTATAGGTCGACCTTGGATCTCCGTGTGGACTGAAGGTAGCCTCCAAACTATGGTCCAAGAGCTGCTCCGGGATCTGCACATAGTGCAGAGTGTAGTATCAGCTCCGGGATCTGGTTGACATAAGTATGGTTTTGAAGGTTAATGTGATTGTATTAAAAGTTTTTAGGGAGGTTAGTCACTATATCCAAATATATCATACCCGTCTGTTAGCCTACATTACAACCAAGTGAAGTCCTAATTGATCTTAGAGTGATTGGGCTCAATTAGTAGAGTAGTACACTATTGGCAAGCCTATAGTGCATCTTTGTGGCATGTGAATGTTCTTTTTGAGAGTGAGTGAATTTTGTCTATCTGAGTTCCTAATTGTTCTTAATAATATTATTTGTGGAACTACTCTCTTGTGTGATGTGAGGGCATGTGATTCACGAAGGAAAGGTAAGTCTTGACTTCTGTATAGAGTAATTTGAGTAAGTACGAATATTGCACGACACATGAGAGTTGACATTTGAGTCAAAGATTGTTCACTACTAGACATAATTTTGGTGATTTGTTCTTGGTGTGATACGTTAAGGGAAAGGTTAGTGAAGGAACCTTTATAGAGTGTGGTGGATTGCTGGAGGACTAGCAATTATTTAAGTGTGGGGTGTTGATAATAAGCTAGATTCATGTAATTTGACGACTGTTTATGCCCCAGCTTGACTATGTTTCACGGTTATAGGATAGTTAAATGATGATAAATTGGCTCTAATTGTGAATTTCATATTTTGTAGGAGCGAGTTGCGCGTATGAGGACTTAGAACTGTGTTTGGAGCTAAATTGAAGCAAGGGAAGCCCCTCAGAGCTGAGTGCATTGAAAGAAGAGGGAAAGAACGGCTGAAATGATAACACAGACTAGCGCGACCGCGCTAGCCCATGAGTTCGAGGTAGAATGTTATGCCATATGCGCGGTCAGTAGCGCGACTGTGCTAGTCCAGTTCGGAAAAATATAAATTAGGGGTAAACTTGGAAGTTTGGGGGTAATTCCACTTAACTTATAAGAGGTCCAGCTCGCCCAGAAGGGAGATTATCAAGGTTTTTACAGCTTAGTTTAAGGCAAGGAGAGGCAATAGGTAAGGAGGATAATTCAACATCGAGTTCTTCCTTTCTTCCTTTTGTATTTCACAATTTGTGATGAATTTGGGTATTGTTATGATGAACACTAGTATGAGTAGCTAAATATTTAGTCTAAGGTTTTGATGGAACCTATTGAAGGATGAACTTCTTGTTATATTAATATAGTTTGTCCGGTTTAATCTTTATTTGTTCAACTACGTTCTTGTTGTAGTTAATTGATAGGATCCTCAATTAGCTGTGCCTATTTAGTTTGTATTAATCGGGAGAGAATGCCTATTTAGGTAATTGTTGAACAACACCACTCCCAGAGTATATGAGGGATCAATAACCGAGGGTTTAAAGGAAGGATTAGGGATAATGAAGCCTTGGGTGCGATCTAAAGTCAGATGTATTAAAAGCCAGCTAGCGTAACTCGGGAGAGTGCGTCTAGTAAATTGTCGTGATTACTCAGGAGAGATTTACGGTAATAAGAGTGCTCATGATCGATAGAGACGATTAGACAAATCTATGTGAAACATAACTGGAAGGGATTCCATCAATAGGGAAAATCACAATCTTAGATCCTTCTCTTAATTGTTTACAACTTAATCATAGTTGACTTTATTTACTTAATTGCAGTCAGTCATAGTTAGTAAAAATATCCTCAATTGTGATTCAAAACGTTTGGGAAGTTGATTACGTAAAATTTAGTGAGTCTAACAAGAGTAATTGATAGGTTAATTCCTTGTGGGTTCGACTCTGGGCTAAATACTCAGATTATATTTGCAACGTCCGCTTAATCCTTTTTATAAGGTATAGTTGGGCGTGATCACAACCCAAGGGGACTAGACTAGGATTCACATTGAATCCGAACCAGTATAAAATATTTGGTGTCTTTAATTCCTGCACTTTATTTCTGCATCTTAAATTCTATCATTACTGATATCAAGTTATTATATCTATTCGACTAGTTAGAAAACTAGTCAACTGGTAGCGATTAATTTTAAAAATAAATAATTCAACCCCCTCCCCCCTGTACTTTCAACAGTTAAGTCTAAGAATACTTCAAATTTATTTGTAATAAAAATAACTCAAAAAGAGTTAAACTTTTTTTGAAGGAACCTCTTTGAGTTGCAGAAAATTTGGCTTAAAAGTTGCAAGACTAATATGCTCAAACCCGAGAAACGTTTGCTAGTAGCAAGAACTAGTTTGAGGAAGCAAAGCAATTAAACTATGAATCATAAGAATTCTCCCACTCGCAGAGATAGAGGAGGCAAAAAAATTCACTCCAAACCTTTCTCATTGTTTCTCTTACACTTGAACTTTTAAATCTCTTCATATATGATTAGTAGTAACAACGTCTTCTACTCTAACAAGCACTGTTGTGCCTGCAATTTTCCATTGGCTTGGAAAGGGTAGTTTCTTCAAGACTTAGAGATTCTGCTGATGTCTTTGTTCATCTAAAATCTAGACATGTCTTAGGATACTAATGCCTAGATAGATACCATGCAACTCAACCAATTTCTGAATAATATCGAGATTTAACAGACCTCTAGTTCTGTCTCGCAGATTGAATGCTACATCTAAACCACATCACTGACACACACTTCATCATTCAAACTTGCTGACGTTGACAATTCCCCTGGATCTAATATATAATTTAGACGAGCTTTTTGATTATTTTCTACACTGAAGGATACCCGTCTTCCCTGCTTCCAAGCTGATCATTATCTTCTCTGTCATAGAAACTACCACAAGCATATCTATTTCCTTCACTCCTCTCCAATAACCTGAACTCACCTTCAGTTCTCTTCTTATAGTACTCTCTTTAATCTCTGGTCATATCTTAGAGGCTATGCCATTACCAAGGATATGATGCTGAGAAACCAAAGCTATGAGTTGTTGAGAACAAACACCTTAAAAGCATAATTCACACGACTTAGTTTCCTAGCTTCTTTTTCTTCCTCAATCTCTCTAAATTCTCTTGAAATGTGGATTTTATAACAATGTGCTCCTTTTTAGGAATCTCCTTGAAGTTGCCCAAGTTTTGTGACACTAACGAAACAGCTGCATCAATAGTGGTCTTCATGGCACCCTGAATTTAGCTCGTTGTCATACAATGGGCTCCTTGATATCTTTGAAGGTTTTGGAGAGAGCCACGTATTATTCTTGCTCCCAGCAAACCAATACGGGGGAGAGGCCCACTTTTGTTTGTTTGATTGTCCAACACCATCAGACTCCGTCCTAAATTAATCCATAGAGAGTTATCTGATGATTCATCTTCACTTGACGAATAGAATACCACAAACTCTGAGCCTTCTCAAGGATCAACTCGCTCGAACCATCAAAACTAGAACACAAGTTTGATCCTAAATTCGCAACACGTTGCCATCTCTGATACCCGCTCCTTAAGCACCACTTCTGTGACGACCCGACTAGTCGTCTCATGGGTTACTGCTCTGTTTCCCTCATTTCTGCTTTTTATTGCTTGGTTTATCGGTTCTATGAGTGATTGGGTTGGTTGGCTCGGGTTCGGAAAGGATTTGGTAAGGTTTCAGACATTTAGTCTCTTTTGAGGAAGCTTAAGTTGGAAAAGTCAACCATATGTTGACTTATGTGTTAGAGGGATTGGATGAAAGTCCTGATGGTTCGGATAGCTTCGGAATGTGATTTGGGACTTTGGAGGGTGATCGGAATGTGTTTTAGAGGTCCGGAGTACATTTAGGCTTGAATTGGCGAAATTGGATTTTTGGCGTTTTCTAGTTGATAGGTGAGATTTTGATATAGGGGTCGGAATGGAATTCCGAAAGTTTAGCAGTTCCGTTGTGTCATTTGGGATGTGTGTGCAAAATTTCAGGTAATTCGGACATGGTTTGGTTGGGTTTTTTTTTATCAAAAGCGTAATTTAGAAGACTTTGGAAATCTTAGGCTTGAATCCGATGCGAATTTGGTGTTTTAATGTTGTTTTGAGCATTCCGAAGATTGGAACAAGTTTGAATAATGTTGTGGGATATGTTGTCATGTTTGGTTGAGGTCTCGGGGGCCTCGGGTGAATTTTGGGTGGTCAATCGGATCATTTCTTGATGTTGAGAGTTGCAGAAAATTGTTGTCCAGTGTTGTAGAGAAATGGCCTTCGCGTTTGCGAGTAGGACCTCGCGTTCGTGAAGGGTTAGATGAGGAGGCTGAGGATTTAGCCTTCACGTTTGCGAGGAAGGCTACGCGTTCGCGAAAGGCTGGAAGTATGTGGATCGCGTTCGCGAGAAGGGGAGAGTGTTCGCGTAGAGGAAGTTGGGCAGCTAAGTTTCAGGGTGTTTTGTTCATCGCATTCGCGAGAGAGGGAGCGCATTTGCGAAGGGTTAGGATGAGGAACCATCGTGTTTGCGAGGGTCAGGTTGCGTTCGCGTAAGATGAGTTTTTGTCAAAGTTTAGTTGTGCTTCACGAACACGAGGCGTTGACCACGTTCGCGAAGAAGGAATTGAGGCATGGGCAAAATGTTTAAATAGTCATCTTGTCCGCAATTTTGGGGTTAACTTCCACCATTTTTGAGTGATTTTGGAGCTTTTTGAAGAGGATTGAAGAGGTATTCAAGGGGAAAAACTTGGAGGTAAGATTCATGGACTAACTACTCGATTCTAGTGTGAATTATATTTAATCAATCATGGAAATTAAGCCTAAAATTAAAGAACTAAGGCTTGAAATTGGAGACTAAGAATTTGGGGATTTGAGAGGTCATTTGTGGTTGTATTTTGATGCTTTTGGTATGAATGAACTCGGGAAGTGATAAGGAGTCCATTGATGTGATTTTTATCGGAATTCGAGACGTGGCCCGGGGGTCGGGTTTGGCAAATTTCAGGATTTGTGTTGTAATTTGATTTCTTTTGAGTTGGTCTTTATTCTCTTAGCATATTTTGATGGTTTTACACTGATTTTTGGTTAGATTTGGAGCATTCGGAGGCCGATTCGAGGGGCAAAGGCATCGCGAGCTAGAGATTCGGACCGGGTAAAGGTGAGTAATGATTTTAAATGTTGTCCTGAGGGTATGAATCCCTGAATTCCACATCGTGGTGCTATATTGAGGTGACGCACATGATAGATGACGAGCGTGGGGTCGTGCACTGTTGGGGATTGTGACTTAGTCCATCCCGAATGACTATATACCGCGTATTTGACTGAAAACTATTTGCTATCATCATATTTTGGGCTGAACGCCATATTTGTGCCTCGTGCCAACTATTTGAACCCTTAGGGGATTTTTACTGATATTTCCTCACTGTTTTGACTTTATACTTGTACCCAGTCATGCTATATTCTACTCTTTTCATAACTCAACCATGTCTACTCTATTTAACACTTAAATGATAATTTAAATGATATTTTGGGTTGAGCATCATATTTTACTGTTGCCCGAGTGGCTTGTGAGAATTTTTACTGAGTAAGGCGAGGGCCTTTGTTGTGAGGAAACACCTGATTATGATTTTAAGGCCGAGGGCCTGTGAGTTTTACATCACGAGGTGGCTTGTTGATATGAGGCTGAGAGCCTATGTGTTTATGCCACGAGATGACTTGAGATTGTGCTTGAGCCGTAAGGGGCCCCTCCAGGAGTCTGCACACCCCCAGTGAGCGCGGGTACCTACTGTGATATGAGATAGAGCCGAAGGGGCGGGTATTGTTTCTTGTGTTGCCCAAGGGGCTGATTTTGTCGGTATTGTGCCCGAGGGGCGGTTCTTTATGTGTTTACCTTTTCTAGTTGTCAGTCTTTTATTTGATGAACTATTTAAAATGGGATTTTAAGAAGCTTAAACTGAACTAAAGTGACTTTGCATATTTTCACTGTTTCATGACTTTTTACTGGCTTTTACTGCTTCCTTATAGCCTGTAATGTGCCTTACGTAATTTCTTATTACTCACTCTGCATTTATTTTTATTACTCACTGAGTTAGAATACTCATTGTACTCCCTACATCCCGTGTGCAGATTCAGGCGCTTCAGGTCCTGCTGGCGAGGGTTGAGAGCTTTCAGCAGATTTCGGAGTTCACGAGGTAGCTGCTCGGCATTCGCAGCCCCGTGCTTCTCCCCATTATCTCCTTTCTTTTCTCTATTTAGTGTTCATGTAATAGCTGTGTAGACTCTTCAGACTTGTAGTAGATTGAAAGATGTTCATGACTAGTGACACCCCGATGTCGGCCCGTATTTGTATTATTTTCACAAATTGTACTGTTCACTGCTTATTTTTGGATTTTATCATGTTTAAGACTTAATACTTATTATTTTAATTGCTTAAAATGAAGTGGGAATGTGTCGGCTGGCCTTGTCTTCATGAGAGGCGCCATCACGACCAGGTACGGGTTTAGGGTCGTGACAAGTTGGTATTAGAGCCGAGGTTACATAGGTATCATGAGTCATGAGCAGGTTTAGTAGAGTCTCGTGGATCTGTACGGAGACGTCTGTATCTATTCTAGAGAGGCTGCAGAACCTTTAGGAAAAATATCATATTCTTGAAATTCTTGTCGTGCGAATTTGTTGATCCGAGTACTAAACTTCTGTTATTCTATTCTCTCACAAATGGTGATGACACGTGCTACTGGTCAGGATGGACGACCACCAGTACCACCAGCTGTGTCCATTAGAGGTAGAGGACGCGAGCGTAGTCACGGTAGGGGTAGGGTGTAGCTCGTACAACAGTAAGGGCATCACCAGCAGATCTACTAGCCACCCTAGTTCAGGATCAGGTCCCAGCTGTGAACGCTCTAGCAGCACCAGATCAGGCACCAGCTGTGCCTATTGTTATTCTAGGTCTTTAGGAGGCCTTGGGTCAGATTCTATCAGTATGCACTGGCCTAGCTCAGGCGGTTTCAGTCACTATAGTCGCAGCTACTTCTCAGGCCGGGGGAGACAATCAGACTCCCACTGCTCGCACACCTGATTAGGTCGTGCAGGGACTTCAGACACCGGGGCGCATCCATTCCAGCCCCTTGCAGCTGCTCAGCGCTATGAAGTTTTTGCCATGCCAGAGGACGAGTAGCGTAGGTTGGAGAGGTTTGGTAGACTTCAGCCTCCGACCTTTAGTGTTGCAGAGGGCGAGGATGCCCAGGGTTTCGTGTATAAGTGTAAGAAGATGCTTCGTACAGTGGGTATTCTGTAGACCAGCGGGGTCGCTTTTACTACTTATCAGTTTTCTGGAGCTGCCTTCACTTGGTGGGAGGCTTTTGAGAGGCGTAGGCCTATTGGTGTAGCACCCCTTACCTGGCAGCAGTTATCCGTTTTCTTTTTAGAGAAGTATGTGCTGCAGTCTCGTACAGAGGAGTTGCGCAGGCAGTTTGAGTGGTTGCATCAGAGAGAGATGACTATGATGCAGTATGAATTAAGGTTCTTCAAGTTAGCTCATCATGCTATTTGGTTGGTTCCAACAGATAGAGAGAGGATTAGGAGGTTTGTTGATGGCCTCACTTATAAACTTCATATTCTTATGACTAGGGAGAGGGTGATTGGTGCGACTTTTGAGGAGGTTGTAGACATTGCTCGTGAGATTGAGTCAGTTCGTCGCCAAGAGCGAGAGGAGAGGGAGGCCAGGAGGCCTCGAGGATTTGGTAGTTATAGTGGTGCTTCTTTGAGAGGTCAGTTTCAGCATGGTAGAGGCCATCCATTCAGGCATGCTCAGCCAGCTCGCCTAGGTTATCGTGTGTCGTCATCGGGTCATGGTTGTCATAGTTCTCATCAGGTCCAGTCATCACTTAGTGCCTTTCTAACTTAGAGTTCGTCCCGTGCTCCATCAGTTCAGGGCTCTTCTATGCGAGGTGTATCTGCTAGTCATTCCGGTGTGAGGGGTTCCCTTCAGTCCCCTTCTCCAGCCCCGAGGAGTTGCTATGAGTGTGGAGAGATGGGTTATATGTGGAGATAATGTCCTCATCATCTTGAGGATTCATCTCAGCAGAGGAGTCAGCCATCGGCTTCAACACCAGTTACTTCACCACCACCACCCCAGCCAGCCATGGGTGGAGGTCAGTCAGCTAGGAGTCGCCCTAGAGGAGGAGGTCGATCAGGTGGCGGTCAGGCCCATTTCTATGCTGATGTTATTGCTTCTGATGTTGTTATTACAGGTATTGTTTCAATCTACAACATAGATGCTTCTGTATTATTTGATCATGGTTCCACCTTTTCTTATGTGTCATCATATTTTGCTCGTTATTTAGATACGCCATGTTTGTTTTACATGTTCATGTATCTACTCCGATGGGCGATACTATTGTTGTAGACCATGTCTACCGGTCGTGTGTTGTGACTATTGGGGGTCTGGAGACCCGAGTGGATCTTTTATTATTATGTATGGTGGATTTCGATGTTATTTTGGGCATGGATTGGTTATCTCCGTGTCATGCTATTCTGGACTATTATGCCCTGACAATCACATTGGCTATGCCGGGTGTGCCACAGATTGAGTGGCGAGGTGTGACTGATTATGTTCTTAGTAGGGTAATCTCATTCTTGAAGGCCCAGTGTATGGTTGGGAAGAGTTGTCTTTCGTATCTAGCCTTTGTGAGGGATGTCGGTGTAGAGACTCCCAGTATTGATTCTGTTCCAGTTGTGAGGGATTTTCCTGTTGTGTTTCTTGTAGACCTTCCGAGCATGCCACCGGACAAGGATATTGATTTTGGTATTGACTTGGTGCTGGGCACTCAGCCCATTTCTATTCTGCTGTATCGTATGGCACCAGCGGAGTTGAAGGAGTTAAAGGAGCAGCTTCAGGAATGCCTTGATAAGGGGTTCATTCCGCCTAGTGTGTCACCTTGGGGTGCGCCGGTTATATTTGTGAAGAAGAAGGATGACACTATGAGGATGTGCATTGATTATAGGCAGTTGAACAAAGTGACAGTTAAGAACAAGTATCCTTTGCCTCGCATTGATGATTTATTCGACCAGCTTCATGGAGCGAGAGTGTTCTCCAAGATTGATCTCCATTCAGGTTATTACCAGTTGAAGATCAAGGACTTGGATATTCTTAAGACGACTTTCGAGACTCGATATAGTCATTATGCATTCTTGGTGATGACTTTTGGGCTGACCAATGCCCCAGCAACGTTCATGCATTTGATGAACAGCGTGTTTCGACATTATCTCGACTCATTTGTCATAGTCTTCATTGATGATATTCGGGTGTATTCACGTAGTTAGGAGGAGCACACAGAGCGTTTAAGAGTTGTGTTGCTGAGATTAAGGAAGGATAAACTTTATGCAAAATTCTCCAATTGTGAGTTTTGGCTCAGTTCAACGGCTTTCTTGGGGCACGTGGTGTCCAACAAGGGTATTCAGGTTGATCTGAAGAAGATAGAGGCGGTTCAGAGTTGGCCTAGACTGTCTTCGGCCATAGAGATTCGTAACTTTCTTGGTCTGGCGGGTTATTATCACCGGTTTGTTTAGGGATTTTCATCCATCGCTTTGCCCTTGACCAAGTTGACTCAGAATGGTGCTTCATTTGAATGGTTGGATGAGTGTGAGGAGAGTTTTCAGAAGCTTAAGACAGCCTTGACCACAGCTTCAGTGTTAGTTTTGCCATCAGCTTCAGGTCCATATACCATGTACAGTGATGCTTCGAGAGTTGGTATTGGGTGGGTATTGATGTAGGAGGGTAGAGTTATTGCTTATGCATCTCGTCAGTTGAAGCCCCATGAGAAGAACAACCTCGTCTATGATTTGGAGTTGGCTGTCATAGTTCACACGTTGAAGATTTGGAGGCATCACTTGTATGGTGTGTCTTGTGAGGTGTTTACTGATCATCGTAGCCTCCAGCACTTGTTCAAGCAGAAGGATCTCAATTTGAGGCAGCGGAGGTGGTTGCAGTTGCTAAAGGATTATGATATCACTATATTGTACCATCCGGGAAAGGCTAATGTGGTAGCCGATGCTTTGAGCCGAAATGCGGCGAGTATGGGGAGTTTGGCATATGTTCCAGTTGGGGAGAGACCTCTTGTAGTTGATGTTCAGGCCTTGGCCAATCGGTTCGTGAGGTTAGATATTTCGGAGCCCAGTTGGGTATTGGCTTGTGTGGTTTCTCGGTCTTCCTTATATGATCGCATCAGATAGTGCCAGTATGATGATCCGCATTTGCTTGTCCTTAAGGACAAAGTTCAGCACGATAATGCCAGAGATGTGACTATTAGTGATGATGGGGTGTTGAGGATGAAAGGCTGGATATGTGTGCCCAATATAGATGGGCTTCGGGAGTTAATTCTGGAGGAGATCCATAGCTCGCGATATTCCATACATCCGGGTGCCGCGAAGATGTATCAGGATTTAAGGCAACATTATTGGTGGAGGAGAATGAAGAAATGCATTGTGGATTTGTTGCTCGGTGTCTCAATTGTTAGCAGGTGAAATATGAGCATCAGAGACCGGGTGGCTTGCTTCAGCAGATGGATATTCCGGAGTGGAAGTGGGAGCGGATCACTATAGACTTTGTATTTGGGCTCCCATGGACTTTGAAGAAGTTTGATGCTATTTGGGTGATTGTGGATCGGCTGACCAAGTCCGCGCACTTCATTCCTGTGTGTACTACCTATTCTTCAGAGATGTTGGTAGAGATCTATATCCAGGAGATTTTTCGTTTGTATGGTGTCCCAGTTTCTATCATTTCCGATAGGGGCACTCAATTTACTTCACAGTTTTAGAGGTCTGTGCAGCGAGAGTTCGGTACTTAGGTTGAGTTGAGCACAGCTTTTCATCCTCAGGCGGACGGGCAGTCCGAGCGCACTATTCAGATATTGGAGGACATGTTGTGTGCTTGTGTCATTTATTTCGGAGGGTCATGGGAACAGTTTCTACCACTTGTAGAGTTTTCTTATAATAATAGCTACTAGTCGAGTATTAAGATGGCTCCATATGAGGCTTTGTATGGGAGGCGGTGTAGATCTCCTGTTGGTTGGTTTGAGTCGGGTGAGTCTAGGCTATTAGGGACAGAATTGGTGCAGGATGCTTTAGAAAAGGTGAAGGTAATTCTGGAGAGGCTTCGTACATCGCAGTCGAGGCAAAAGAGTCATGCTGATTGAAAGGTTCGGGATGTGTCCTACATGGCTGGTGAGAAGGTTCTGTTGAAGGTCTCACCCAAGAAGGGTGTTATGAGGTTTGGGTAGAAGGGTAAATTGAGTCATCGGTTCATTGGGCCTTTTGAGGTGCTTCGGGGGATTGGGGAGGTGGCTTATGAGCTTGCTTTTCCACCCAAATTGTCGAGTGTGCATCCGGTATTTCATGTTTCTATGCTCCGGAAGTATATTGGGGATCCGTCTCATGTTCTGGATTTTAGCACGATTTAGTTGGATGGTGATTTGACTTATGATGTGGAGCCAGCAGCTATTTTGGAGCGTCAGGTTCAAAAGTTGAGATCAAAGGATATAGCTTCAATGAAAGTGTAGTGGAGAGGTCGACCTATTGAGAAGGCTACTTGGGAGACCGAGCGGGAGATGCGGAGCAGATATCCTCACCTATTTGAGGCTTCAGGTATGTTTATTGACTCGTTAGAGAACGAACGTTTGTTTAAGAAGGGGAGGATGTGACGGCCCGGCAAGTCGTCTCATGAGTTACCGCTCCATTTTCCCTATTTCCGCTTCTTATTGCTTGGTTTATCAGTTCTATGAGTGATCGGGTAGGTTGGCTCGGGTTCAGAAAGGATTTGGTAAGGTTTGAGACACTTAGTCTTTTTTGAGTAAGCTTAAGTTGGAAACGTCAACCGGAGTTTGACTTATATGTTAGAGGGCTTGGATGAGAGTTCTGATGGTTCAGATAGCTTCGAGAGGTGATTTGGGACTTAGGAGCATGATCAGAATGTGTTTTGGAGGTCCGGAGTCGATTTAGGCTTGAATTGGCAAAATTGGATTTTTGGCGTTTTCCAGTTGATAGGTGAGATTTTGATATAGGGGTTGGAATCGAATTCCGAGAGTTGCAATAGTTGTGTTGTGTCATTTGGGATGTGTGTGCAAAATTTAGGTCATTCAGACATGGTTTGGTTGGGTTCTTGATCAAAAGCGTAATTTAGAAGACTTTGGAATTCTTATGCTTGAATCCGATGCGAATTTGGTGTTTTGATGTTATTTCGAGCGTTCCGAAAATTGGAACAAGTTTGAATGATGTTATGGGATATGTTGGCATACGGGGGCCTAGGGTGAGTTTCGGGTGGTCAATCGGATCATTTCTTGATGTTGAGAGTTGCAGAAAATTGTTGTTTAGTGTTGCAGAGAAATTGAGACCTAGAATTAAGCCTAAAATTGAAGAACTAGGGCTTGAAATTGGAGAGCTAGAATTTGGGGATTTGAGGGGTCGTTTGTGGTTGGATTTTGATGATTTTAGCATGAATGAACTCGGGGAGTGATAAGGAGTCCATTGATGTGATTTTTTTCGGAATCCGAGACGTGGGCCCGGGTTCGGGTTTGGCCAGTTTCAGGATTTGTGTTGTAATTTGATTTCTTTTGAGTGGTCTTTATTCCCTTAGCATATTTTGATGGTTTTACACTAATTTTTTGTTAGATTTGGAGCATTCGGAGGCCGATTCGAGGGGCAAAGGCATCGCGAGCTAGATATTCGGACCGGGTAAAGGTGAGTAATGATTTTAAATATTGTCTTGAGGGTATGAAACCCCGAATTCCACATCGTGGTGCTATATTGAGGTGACGGACATGCTAGATGACGAGCGTGGGGTCGTGCACTGTTGGGGATTGTGACTTAGTCCATCCGGAATGACTATTTACCGCGTATTTGACTGAAAACTATTTGCTATCATCATATTTTTTGGTTGAACGCCATATTTGTGCCTCGTGCCAACTATTTGAACCCTTAGGGAATTTTTACTGAAATTTCCTCACTGTTTTGACTTTATACTTGTACCCAATCATGCTATATTTTACTCTTTTCATAACTCAACCATGTCTACTCTGTTTTAACAATTAAATGATAATTTAAATGATATTTTGGTTTGAGCATCATGTTTTACTGTTGCCCGAGTGGCTTGTGAGAATTTTGACTGAGTAAGGCTGAGGGCCTATGTTTTGAGGAAACACCTGATAATGATTTTGAGGCCGAGGGCCTGAGATTTGTACGTCACGAGATGGCTTGTTGATATGAGGCCGAGAGCCTATGTGTTTATGCCACGAGATGGCTTGAGATTGCGCTTGGGTCGTAAGGGGCCCCTCCAGGAGTCTGCACACCCCCAGTGAGCGCGGGTGAACTGCACGAGATGGTTTTATGTGTTTACCTTTTCTAGTTGCCAGTTTTTTATTTGCTGAACTGTTTAAAATGGGATTTTAAGAAGCTTAAACTGAACTAAAGTGACTTTGCATATTTTCACTGTTTCATGGCTTTTTACTGGCTTTTACTGCTTCCTTATAGCCTGTAATGTGCCTTACGTAAATTCTTATTACTCACTCTGCATTTATTTTTATTACTCACTGAGTTAGAATACTCACTATACTCCCTGCATCCCGTGTGCAGATTCAGGCGCTTCAGGTCCTGCTGGCGAGGGTTGAGAGCTTTCAGCAGATTTCGGAGTTCACGAGGTAGCTGCTCGGCGTTCGCAGCCCCGTGCTTCTCCCCATTATCTCATTTCTTTTCTCAATTTAATGTTCTTGTAATAGCTGTGTAGACTCTTCAGACTTGTAGTAGATTGAAAGATGTTCATGACTAGTGACAACCCGATGTCGGCCCGTGTTGGTATTATTTTCACAAATTGTACTGTTCACTGCTTATTTTTGGATTTTATCATGTTTAAGAATTAATACTTATTATTTTAATTGCTTAAAATGAAGTAGGAATGCGTCGGCTGGCCTTGTCTTCACGAGAGGCACCACCACAACCAAGTCCGGGTTTAGGGTCGTGACAAGTTGGTATTAGAGCCTAGATTACATAGGTCTCACGAGTCATGAGCAGGTTTAGTAGAGTCTCGTGGATCTGTACGGAGATGTCTGTATCTATCCTAGAGAGGCTGCAGAACCTTTAGGAAAAATATCATATTCTTGAAATTCTTGTCATGCGAATTTGTTGATCCGAGTACTAAACTTCTGTTATTATATTCTCTCATAAATGGTGAGGGCACGCGCTACCGGTCAGGATGGACGACCACCAGTACCACCAGTTGTGGCCATTAGAGGTCGAGGACGCGATTGTAGTCACGGTAGGGGCAGGGTGTAGCTCGCACAGCAGCAAGGGCATCACCTGCAGATCTACTAGCCGCCCTAGTTCAGGATCAGGCCCCAGTTATGAACGCTCCAGCAACTCCAGATCAGGCACCAGCTGTGCCTATTGTTATTCCGGGTCTTTAGGAGGCCTTGGCTCAGATTCTATCAGTATGCACTGGCCTAGCTCAGGCGGTTTCAGTCACTATAGTCGCAGCTACTTCTCAGGCCGGGGGAGGCAATCATACTCCCACTGATCGCACACCTAAGTAGGTCGTACAGGGACTTCAGACATCGGGGCGCATCCAGCCTATCCCCTTGCAGCTGCTCAGCGCTATGAAGTTCCTGCCATGCCAGAGGACGAGCAACGTAGGTTGGAGAGGTTTGATAGACTTCAGCCTCCGACCTTCAGTGTTGCAGAGGGAGAGGATGCCTAGGGTTTCGTGGATAAGTGTCAGAGGATGCTTCATACAGTGGGTATTCTGTAGACCAGCGGGGTCGCTTTCACTACTTATCAGTTTTCTGGAGCTACTTTCACTTGGTGGGAGGCTTTTGAGAGGTGTAGGCTTGTTGGTGCAGCACCCCTTACCTGGCAGCAGTTCTCCGTTCTCTTTTTGGAGAAGTATGTGCCGCAGTCTCGTAGAGAGGAGTTGCGTAGGCAGTTTGAGTGGTTGCATCTGAGAGAGATGACTATGATGCAGTATGAATTAAGGTTCTCCAAGATAGCTCATCATGCTATTTGGTTGGTTCCAACAGATAGAGAGAGGATTAGGAGGTTTGTTGATGGCCTCACTTATCAACTTCGTATTCTTATGACTAGGGAGAGGGTGACTGGTGTGACTTTTGAGGAGGTTGTAGATATTGCTCGTGAGATTGAGTCAGTTCGTCACCAAGAGCGAGAGGAGAGGGAGGCCAAGAGCCCTCGAGGATTTGGTAGTTATAGTGGTGCTTCTTTGATAGGTCAGTTTCAGCATATTAGAGGCCATCCATTCAGGCATGCTCAGCCAGCTCGCCTAGGTTATCGTGTGTCGTCATCGGGTCATGGTTGTCACTTTTCTCATTAGGTCCAGTCATCAATTAGTGCCCTTCCAACTTATAGTTCATCCCGTGCTCCATCAGTTCAGGGTTCTTCTATGCGAGGTGTATCTGCTAGTCATTCCAGTATGAGGGGTTCCCTTCAGTCCCCTTCTCCAGCCTCGAGGAGTTGCTATGAGTGTGGAGTGATGGGTTATATGTGAAGATAATGTCCTCTTCATCTTGAGGGTTCATCTCATCAGAGGAGTCAGCCATCGGCTTCAGCACCAGTTACTTCACCACCACCCGCCCAGCCAGCTAGGGGTGGAGGTCAGTCAGCTAAGGGTCTCCCCAGAGGAGGAGGTCGATCATGTTATTGCTTCCGATGTTGTTATTACAGGTATTGTTTCAGTCTGCAACATAGATGCTTCTGTATTATTTGATCATGGTTCCACCTTTTCTTATGTGTCATCATACTTTGCTCGTTATTTAGATACGCCCTGTTTGTTTTACATGTTCATGTATCTACTCCGGTGGGCGATACTATTGTTGTAAACCATGTGTACCGGTTGTGTGTTGTGACTATTGGGGGTCTGGAGACCCAAGTGGATCTTTTATTATTATGTATGGTGGATTTCAATGTTATTTTGGGCATGGATTGGTTATCTCCGTGTCGTGCTATTCTGGACTATTATGCCCAGACAATCACATTAGCCATGCCGGGTGTGCCACAGATTGAGTGGCGAGGTATGACTGATTATGTTTTTAGTAGGGTAATCTCATTCTTGAAGGCCGAGTGTATGGTTGGGAAGGGTTGTTTTTCGTATCTAGCCTTTGTGAGGGATGTCGGTGTAGGGACTCCCAGTATTGATTCTGTTCCAGTTGTGAGGGATTTTCCTGATGTATTTCCTGTAGACCTTCCGGGCATGCCACAGGACAAGGATATTGATTTTGGTATTGACCTGGTGCTGGGCACTCAGCCCATTTCTATTCTGCTGCATCGTATGGCACCAGCGGAGTTGAAGGAGTTAAAGGAGCAGCTTCAGGAATGCCTTGATAAGGGGTTCATTTCGCCTAGTGTGTCACCTTGGGGTGCGCCGGTTCTATTTGTGAATAAGAAGGATGGCACTATGAGGATGTGCATTGATTATAGGCAGTTGAACAAAGTGACAGTCAAGAACAAGTATTCTTTGCCTCGCATTGATGATTTATTTGACCAGCTTTAGGGAGCGAGAGTATTCTCCAAGATTGATCTCCATTCAGGTTATTACCAGCTGAAGATTAGGGACTTGGATATTCTTAAGACGGCTTTCGGGACCCGATATAGTCATTATGCATTCTTGGCGATATCTTTTGGGCTAACCAATGCCCCATCAGCGTTCATGCATTTGATGAACAACGTGTTTCGGCATTATCTCGACTCATTTGTCATAGTATTCATTGATGATATTCGGGTGTATTCACGTAGTTAGGAGGAGCACACAGAGCGTTTAAGAGTTGTGTTGCTGAGATTAAGGAAGGAGAAGCTTTATGCAAAATTCTCCAAGTGTTAGTTTTGGCTCAGTTCAACGGCTTTATTGGGGCACGTGATGTCCAACAAGGGTATTCAGGTTGATCCGAAGAAGATAGAGGCAGTTTAGAGTTGACCCAGACCGTCCTCGGCCATAGAGATTTGTAACTTTCTTGGTCTGGCGGGTTATTATCACCGGTTTGTTTAGGGATTTTCATCCATCGCATTGACCTTGACCAAGTTGACTCAGAATGGTGCTTCATTTGTATGGTCTGATGAGTGTGAGGAGAGTTTTCAGAAGCTCAAGACAATTTTGACAACAACTTCAGTGTTAGTTTTGCCATCAGCTTCAGGTCCATATACCATGTATTGTGATGCTTCGAGAGTTGGTATTGGGTGTGTATTGATGCAGGAGGGTAGAGTTATTGCTTATGCAACTCGTCAGTTGAAGCCCCATGAGAAGAACTGCCCCGTCTATGATGGCTGTCATAGTTCACGCATTGAAGATTTGGAGGCATTACTTGTATGGTGTGTCTTGTGAGGTGTTTACTGATCATCGTAGCCTCCAGCACTTGTTCAAGCAGAAGGATCTCAATTTGAGGCAGCGAAGGTGGTTGTAGTTGCTAAAGGATTATGATATCACTATATTGTACCATCTGGGAAAGGCTAATGTGGTGGCCGATGCTTTGAGCCGAAAGGCAGCGAATATGGGGAGTTTGGAATATGTTCCAGTTGGGGAGAGACCTCTTGCAGTTGATGTTCAGGCCTTGGCCAATCGGTTCGTGAGGTTAGATATTTCGAAGCCCAGTTGGGTATTGGCTTGTGTGGTTTCTCGGTCTTCCTTATATGATCGCATTAGAGAGCGCCAGTATGATGATCCGCATTTGCTTGTCCTTAAGGACAAAGTTCATCACGATAATGCCAGAGATGTGACTATTGGTGATGATGGGGTGTTGAGGATGCATGGCCGGATATATGTGCCCAATATGGATGGGCTTAGGGAGTTGATTTTGGAGGAGATCTATAGCTCGCGGTATTCCATTCATCCAGGTGCCGCGAAGATGTATCAGGATTTAAGGCAGCATTATTGGTGGGGGAGAATGAAGAAATGCATTGTGGGATTTGTTGCTCGGTGTCTCAATTGTTAGCAGGTGAAATATGAGCATCAGAGACCGAGTGGCTTGCTTCAGCAGATGGATTCCGGAGTGGAAGTGTGAGCGGATCACTATGGACTTTGTATTTGGGCTCCCATGGACTTTGAAGAAGTTTGATGCTATTTGGGTGATTGTGGATCGGCTGACCAAGTCCGTGCACTTCATTCCTGTGTGTATTACCTATTCTTAAGAGCGGTTGGCAGATATCTATATCCAGGAGATTTTTTGTTTGTATGGTGTCCCAGTTTCCATCATTTCAGATAGGGTCACTCAGTTTACTTCACAGTTTTGGAGGTCTGTACAGCGAGAGTTCGGTACTCAGGTTGAGTTGAGCACAACTTTTCATCCTCAGGCGGACGGGCAGTCCGGGCTCACTATTCAGATATTGGAGGATATGTTGTGTGCTTGTATCATTTATTTCGGAGGGTCATGGGATCCGTTTCAACCACTTGTAGAGTTTTCTTATAACAACAACTACCAGTCGAGTATTAAGATGGCTCCATATGAGGCTTTGTATGGGAGGCGGTGTAGATCTCCAGTTGGTTGGTTTGAGTCGGGTGAGGCTAGGCTATTAGGGACAGAATTGGTGCAGGATGCTTTAGAAAAGATGAAGGTAATTCAGGAGAGGCTTTGTACAGCGCAGTCGAGGTAAAAGAGTTATGCTGATAGGAAGGTTCGGGATGTGTCCTACATGGTTGGTGAGAAGGTTCTGTTGAAGGTCTCACCCATGAAGGGTGTTATGAGGTTTGGGAAGAAGGGTATATTGAGTCCTCGGTTCATTGGTCCTTTTGAGGTGCTTCGGGGGATTGGGGAGGTGGATTATGAGCTTGCTTTTCCACCCAACATGTCGAGTGTGCATCCGGTATTTCATGTTTCTATGCTCTGGAAGTATATTGGGGATCTGTCTCATGTTATGGATTTCAACACGATTTTGTTGGATGGTGATTTGACTTATGATGTGGAGCCAGAAGCTATTTTGGAGCGTCAGGTTCAAGATCAAAGGATATAGCTTCAATGAAAGTGTAGTGGAGAGGTCGGCCTATTGAGGATGCTACCTAGGAGACCGAGCGGGAGATGCAGAGCAGATATCCTCACCTATTTGAGGCTTCAGGTATGTTTCTTGACTCGTTTGAGAACGAACGTTTGTTTAAGAAGGGAGGATGTGACGGCCCGACAAGTCGTCTCATGAGTTACCGCTTCATTTTCCCTATTTTTGCTTCTTATTGCTTGGTTTATCAGTTCTATGAGTGATCAGGTGGGTTGGCTCGGGTTCATAAAGGATTTGGTAAGGTTTGAGACACTTAGTTTTTTTTTGAGTTAGCTTAAGTTGGAAAAGTCAACTGGAGTTTGACTTATGTGTTAGAGGGCTCGGATGTGAGTTCTTATGGTTCGGATAGCTTCAAGAGGTGATTTGGGACTTAGGAGCATGATCAGAATGTGTTTTGGAGGCCCGGAGTCGATTTAGGCTTGAATTGGCGAAATTGGATTTTTGGCGTTTTCCGGTTGATAGGTGAGATTTGATATAGGGGTTGGAATCAAATCCGAGAGTTGAAGTAGTTGCGTTGTGTCATTTGGGATGTGTGTGCAAAATTTAGGTCATTCAGATGTGGTTTGGTTGGGTTCTTGATCAAAAGCGTAATTGAGAAGACTTTGGAATTCTTATGCTTGAATCCGATGCGAATTTGGTGTTTTGATGTTGTTTCGAGCGTTCCGAAAATTGGAACAAGTTTGAATGATGTTATGAGATATGTTGGCATATATGGTTGAGGTCTCGGGGGCCTAGGGTGAGTTTCGGGTGGTCAATCAGATTATTTCTTGATGTTGAGAGTTGCAGAAAATTGTTGTTTAGTGTTGCAGAGAAATGGAGACCTAGAATTAAGCCTAAAATTGAAGAACTAGGGCTTGAAATTGGAGAGCTAGAATTTGGGGATTTGAGGGGTCGTTTGTGGTTGGATTTTGATGATTTTAGCATGAATGAACTCGGGGAGTGATAAGGAGTCCATTGATGTGATTTTTTTCAGAATCCGAGACGTGGGCCCGGGTTCGGGTTTGGCCAATTTCGGGATTTGTGTTGTAATTTGATTTCTTGCGAGTGAACTTTGTTCCCTTAGCTTATTTTGATGGTTTTGCACTGATTTTGGTTAGATTTGGAGCATTTGAAGGCCGATTCGAGAGGCAAAGGCATCGCGAGTTAGAGATTCTGACCGAGTATAGGTGAGTAATGATTTTAAATGTTGTTCTGAGGGTATAAAACCCCGGATTGCATATTGTGGTACTATATTGAGGTGACGCACATACTAGATTACGAGCGTGGGGTCGTGCACTGTTGGTGATTGTGACTTAGTCCGTCCCGAATGACTATTTTACCGCGTATTTGACTGAAAACTATTTGCTATTATCATGTTTTGGGTTGAACGCCATATTTGGGCCTCGTACCAACTAATTGAACCCTTAGGGAATTTTTACTAATATTTCTTCATTGTTTTGACTCTATACTTGTACCCAGTTATGGTCATGTTATATTCTACTGTTTTCATAACTCAGCCATGTCTACTCTGTTTTAACACTTAAATGATATTTGGGCTAAGCATCATGTTTTACTGTTGTCCGAGTGGCTTGTGAGAATTTTGACTGAGTAAGGCCGAGGGCCTATGTTGTAAGGAAACACCTGATTATGATTTTGAGGTCGAGGGCCTGAGATTTGTACGCCATTAGATGGCTTGTTGATATGAGGCAGAGAGCCTATGTGTTTATGCCACGAGATGGCTTGAGATTGCGCTTGGGCCGTAAGGGGCCCCTCCAGGAGTCTGCACACCCCCAGTAAGCGCGGGTACCCACTGTGATATGAGATAGAGCCCGAGGGGCTGGTATTGTTCCTTGTGTTGCCTGAGGGGCTGATTCTGTTGGTATTATGCCCGAGGGGCGGTTCTTTATGTGTTTACCTTTTCTAGTTGCCTGTCTTTTATTTGTTGAACTGTTTAAAAGGGGATTTTAATAAGCTTAAACTAAACTAAAGTGATTGTGCATATTTTCACTGTTTCATGACTTTTTACTAGCTTTTAGTGCTTCCTTATAGCCTGTAATGTGCCTTATGTGATTTCTTATTACTCACTCTGCATTTATTGTTATTAATCACTAAATTGGAGTATTTACTTTACTCTCTGCACCCCGTGTGCAGATTCAGGCGCTTCAGGTCCTGCTGGCGAGGGTTGAGAGCTTTCAGCAGATTCCGGAGTTCACGAGGTAGCTGCTCGGCGTTCGCAGCCCCGTGCTTCTCCACCTTATCTCATTTCTTTTCTCTATTTAGTGTTCCTATTATAGCTGTGTAGACTCTTCAGACTTGTAGGAGATTGAAAGATGCTCATGACTAGTGACACCCCGATGTCGGGCCGTATTGGTTTTATTTTCGCAAATTGTACTATTCACTGCTTATTTTGGGATTTTATCATGTTTAAAACTTAATACTATTATTTTAATTGCTTAAAATGAAGTGGGAATGTGTCGGCTAGCCTTGTCTTCACGAGAGACGCCATCACGACCGGATCCGGGTTTAGGGTCGTGACAACTTCGCTACGACGTATCCCCAAGGAAAGCAAATGAAGACCATCACACTGACGAGGCTTAGTGCGCTGAAACAAGGATGACAAGAACACAAGCAAGAATTCTACCAAGTGCGGTCTCCGTCGGCCAAAGCTTGAACATCCATAGCCCAAATACCTCTCCCGTGCTAGAATAAACACCAAACATAAACCGAATAATCCTCCTCCCAAGGCATTCATTGCCACGACACATAAGTAAACACCCTACTATTCTACACCAATACTCCACGAAGATCAACACGTGAAGCATTACAATACACTGTGTATAGCCCTGAACCCGTGGGCAATACCAACACTGTGCTGAAATGATTAGACACTCCTCCACAAAGTGATGATATTAATCCACCCTTATAACATAAGGAAAAATATCTCGCACCACCTCTATAGCATCACCATGACTCGTCGGTGTTCAATTGATATTGAGTGTTTGACATCGCGTACGAATGAATAGGAAGAAAATGAAGATAAAGGCTTCCACCCGAAATAAAGTGGCACGATAAGGAAATGAAGAAAGAGGATTTTGTAATTCCAAATACTATTTTTTGGGTCAAACAGAGAGCATTGCAATATCATGTTCTCCAAACTTCTGGAGTTGTGCTCTTTGTCTGCACATGCTTTCAGCTAATTATCACTAATCTTGAAATTTACAGTTTAAACAAAAGCTATATGTTGGTGCTCTCATCGTCTTATATTTCACAACTCATGTAAGGAGGAGGAGACGTAGAGTTTCACTTGCACATGAATACTATATTTATAATGTAAGTACAGATAAATTTCTAAGACTTAATTAGTAATCTGATCAATATGATAATTAGTTTACTATCACATGTTAAATTATACTGATACAATAAAAAGCTTACACTGGCACAATTTATATAACTTAAATCCTTATTTGTGTATGCACAAATGTCCAGAATCAGTCGTCATGAGATTCAAAAAGGAAAGAAGAAGTTTCATTACAAGAATTGATACGGTTTAAGTATCTCAACATAACACACACTTGAATGGAGAAACAGAACAATCCTTATGTGGAAGCCTTCCACACTAGAAGAGTGAAATTACTGCAATCCTTAAAATAGGCAAAGACAGTTATGCGCCGGTCGAAAAATAGAAAAAAATTACAGCATGCACTGAAAATCTTGACATGAGACGAAGACATAATGTAGAGATCAGTTGTATTTATGGGCAATTTCCAAGAGAGAGGCGCAAAGTTTTTGGGGCTCGCATAGCATTGCCATGTGATCAGCACCTTTAATCTCTATTGCTTCAGTGACACCAATGTTGTCAATTTGCCATCGCTGGAATTCTTCTGGTATGCCTTTATCCTCAGTGCACACAATGTAAACTCTCTTCACTGATCCAAACCGTTCATCTGTGAAATACTTGGCCTTCGATAGGTCTTCCATAAACAAAGAGCTTGGTCTCACCAATGATGATGCTAATGCAAGATCCTACCACATTACCAATTCCAATGTACGTTAGGCTGCTTTTATTTCCAATAACAGTTAATAGCATGATAATTTAGGAGATAAAAAGTACTAGTATGTGTTTCTAAAGAGTAGTAGGCTTACCTCAGGAGAGCATAGCTGGTAGAGCTTGTGAGCCAAGAACTTTGGGCCAAAAAACATGGATGTCAGTGGCTCTTCAGGGGAACCATATGGTAAAAACTGAGTATCCAACCAATTCTCGGCTGGCGTCCGCTCATTATACTACACAAAAATACATTAAAATTGGGTTAAATAAAGCAATCAAGTATTTATGGGCGTTGTTGCAAGTTCCAACGGTTAGTTATCAGCTAGATAACAACTAGTTTGACTCTATTAAATGTAAAATAATTTACAAGATAATAAGTAAACATAAAAATTATATTTCAAAAAAGAAAAAAAATTCAAATCAAAATGATGGATATTACCTTCTGCTAATTTTTCCAACACTGATAAGTCATTTTTCAAAATTACTACAGCTGAAGATGACCAGAGAAGTGGATTGGCTAAATGGTCACGACAGTTCAGACTTATATAGAAGTAATAATTCAAACTTTACATGAATTTACCGCACCCATCAATAAAAGAATATTTTCTTGTTGTTGACAAATAAAAAAGAAAATAGAAGAAAAGAATAAGTTTTGCAGTGAGAAACGTGTCACTTTGTAAACGTTAAATGGGGTGCTCATAGTAATATTGATGATCCATGGAGGGTGATGGATCTCTTGTCTATTAAAGTATAAGTAAAGTCAGCAGCAATTGCTCAAGGAAAAAGACATTTTGTTAAAGAGTTGGGTGTCTTAATTTTCCCCAAAAAATAGAAAGCAACAGTTGGAGAAACGTGGAGAAATGAAGTAACGTTGAGTAGTTTTCCAGCTCAACTAGCATTGTTAAATTTCACAGACGCCAAAGATGCACTCAACATCACAATTCCCCATATATTAAAAGGCGTACTTACTAGGGGTGGGCGTTCGGTATTTCGGTATTCGGTATTCGATTTATTAATTGTATATACCAAATACCGTACTATAATATTTCGGTACGGTTCGGTATTTCTTATTTTGGTTCGGTACAATTTCGATTTAAACTAAATCTTCACTGTCTCCCCCTCCATTAACTAGCAAAATCTGGCGCCAACATTATTTTACCTTCAATTACTCTAATAGTAAAGATAGAAACTCTAAACTAATCAAAGATTAGATGATATGATTTATAGTTGTCTGTCTTCCAATGACTAGTTCATTTTGTACTAAGCCCATCAAATGACAATGTTACAGCAAATGAATATAAATTTTCAAATGTACTTGAGGCTGATAAATACTCAGAAACAAGAAAAGAATGATGACATTTTCTTAACATTATTTCAACAGATAGATGGTCCTTCCTATTTCGTTTTCCTTTCTGAACTGGGCCTTGTTCTTGTTTTTGGCCCATCACAGTTTTCAGTTTAGCACAATTATCTTCTGCTTCATAGTCCATTGCTTACTGAGATGTTGTAGCAGAGTTGAGTATAGTAACCAATCAGAACTAATAATGACAGGGACACCGAAATATTGATCTCACCTCATTAAACTATTTCGGTATATCGAAATACCGAAATATCAATAATCCAATACCGTATACCGTACCGAAATACCGAAATTTCTATACCAAAATAAACCGAATACCGAAAAAACCGAAACCGAAATACCAAATTAATTCGATTCGATTCGGAATTCGATTTTTTGGATTTTATGCCCACCCCTAGTACTTGCAGAACGAGGGCAAATGGGGCAAGGTGCAGGAGTTTTGTGTTTCACCATAATAACCAAAATATTATTACTACGTACTATGGTCAAAGCTTAATATCTTAGAAGTGGCGATTGAATTTAGTTTTCATTTAACTTTTGAATACTCATCTTTTAGGGGGAAAATCACTATTATTGGAAAAGTTTTTTAGTAGTAGAAAATATAGGTGTTAAACGGGTGGGCCGGATCGGGTCGGGTTGCTATTTTTTGGACCCGTATGGGTTACGGCCCGGGTCGGTTACGGGTTGGGGCTTAACGGGTTTAACGGGTTCAGGTTCATCCGGGTAAAAATTGAACCGTAAAGGTTACGGGTTAAGGGGGCCGGGCCGGGCCGAGTTTAGTGTATTTTTTTTTTTTGTATTTTGTATAACTATTGTAAGTTATATTAATACTTTGTATTAATTTAAAGATTACAAGTTATATTAATACAAAAGTATTAATATAAATTGCAAGTGCTACATTTATTTCAAAATTCAAAATTAAAGTTTGCATTTAAAAAGTAAATTAACAAAAAATAGTAAAACTAAATTTTCATGCATAATAAATTAACAATACTTCAAATTAATCTAACAAACTAAAACACTAAGCATAAAATATAAATACGTCTAATAATTTTAACATAATACAAATTGTCTTAAAATCTTAAATACGAATTTCCGGAGGACGCTCAAAACAATACTTTATATGCCTCTTTAAACTGCCTGTGCCAGACTCTGAACAAAAATTTAAGACTTGACCACAGTTCTTGCACTTTACTTTCTGACCTTCTTCATTTTCTTCTACCACCTCAAAGTGTTGCCAAACATATGAGCGCACTCTAGAAGTACGAGACATGATTTAAATTGAATTGAGATTTGAGAATTGAGAATTTGAGATTGAGACTTGAAATCTTGAAAATTGGAGAATGAGAGAATGAGAGAAATTGAGATTGAGAAATGAGAGTTGAGTGAAGAAATGAAAAAGAGGGGGGGGGGGCATTTATAGTTTTAGAGAAGGTTAATTTTGTAAATTGAAAAAAGGTTAAATTTTAAAGAAAAAAGAGGCTATTAATGCATCTAACCCGTTGGGCAACAGATCCCTGCAAGGTCTGACCATTGCCAACGGTTAGTGAGCCCCACTTAATTCAAAAAAATTAAAAAAAAACAAAAAAAAAGGTTGTACCGGCCCGGGCCGAGCCGGTTTAACCAGTACACGGTACTGTTCACGTGGACCGGGTTTGACCGGTCCGGTTAACCGTTACCAAAATTTAAATGGACCAATCCCTTCTACCCCTCCTACCCAGCCCCACCCGGCCCCTATGTACCGGGCCGGTCCGGTTTCGGTTTTAACCGGTCTGGGCCGGTCCGGTTACGGGTCAGCCCGACCCGTTAGACACCATTAGTAGAAAATCATAAAATTTTACGGGGCTAGAGTTTACATCTTTGCATTCATGATAGACTGTAGACTAGCTGTATAATTTGCCTATGTGCTCATACCAAAGTGATAAACCACATTACTCTATCTAGCCCCTAGCAAACATAAGGACACTACAAAGCCTCTCTTTTTCCCCTTACAGTGATAAGGGGCATTTTTCTTTTGAACAAATTAAAATTGCAATGCATTTTTATGGTTCACTAACCATAAATAGTACCCCAATCGGGTCATAGATCAATTTGCTTTTGGCACATCTATTAAGGAAATACTAAATTTTAGACGAAAATAATTAGTGTGACTAAACTACCCTTCATTAAATGTTGCACCATAATTATAGTAGTACTTACTTCTCTTCTTAAATGCGAGGAGTAAATGACTTTTTAAGAATACATACGTAAGGGTAATTTTGAAAAAATAAATTAAATTTTTCTTGATTATATAAATGAACACTTATTTAAAAAAAAAAAGTAAATTAATCAATGGGGGCTGCAGGGATTATTGACAATTGGATAAATCAACTTTTACCTTCTAAAGTAGCGGAAAACTTGTATGACAATTTCAAACTTACCCTATCCACATACATAGTGACAGATCTAGAGTCTAGACCAGACAAAAGGAGTTCAATATCATTAATAATTGGCGTAATACATACGGAGACACCTAAAGTTTGCACGATCTTTTACTTAGACACTTAAACTAGACCTCTTTCCAATTAGACACGTTTCTTAGGCAATTCCTATACCAATTAGACACGTTTTTTGCTGGCTTATTAATTAACCAAGCGCGTGTTCTGCAATCTCCGTCTACGTGGCAAAAGTAACCATTATAAATCGTGCCACATCATTTTATTTGTCCACCTCACTGTCCACCTCAGCTATATAGTGTTATTTCCACTAAAATACAGATAATGAAGTTTGAATTGGCCAAGTGTGGTACCGTGTCATCAACAGGAAAAGAATGAGCACAGGTATCGACAACAACAATAGGAGGAAGAAGAAGGCGGAAGACGACGAGGTTGAAGAGCTGCTGCGGGCGGCAAAGGATGACGTATTCCTCAAGCTCAACCTCAATTCCCATATGGCTCGTGGTTCTTCCACCCAATTCATCGATCCAGATCTCGATCAGCGTTTCCGTGCCCTCAAATCCAAGCAAACCCCAAAACCAAAAACCATATTCCCCAACAACCATGTTCAACCTCTACAGCTTCCGATGTTAACTTGTTTCCCAGATTTGCAACTCTCAAAAGCTCCCTTCCCGCTTATTCTTCTTCGGCTAACCAAAAAGCTGCGGAGGAGAATGAAGAGGATGACGATGAAGTTGAAAAGGTGATTAAGTGGGCCATTGATGCTGCTAGGCTTGACCCTTCACCTCCCTCTGACACTGATGAAGATGAAAATAGTGAGGATGATGTCAACTAAGCGGAAATGATTTATGAGTGTGTGTGGTATCCTTTTTGTTTTCTTCCAATCACAAATACTCACCTTTTCGTTTTCGGCTGAATTTGAATCTGGTATGGGATTCGAAAGAAGAATAGCGATTTGAGTCGGAGAAGATGACGGAAAGTGGAGGAGGCAATGGTGAAAATGGTAGTGGACATAAAGAAGAAGAAGGAAATAGGAAAAACAAAAAAAAATCTGTTTTTTGGGCTTTTCACGCGCCCATATTGGGTGAAACTCACTTTATGTGCCAACTCAGCAAGAAGTGTTTAATTAGAACAAAGTTCATGTAACGTGCGTGCTCAATAGAAACTCTCTTAAGTTCAGGTGTCTAAATAAAAGATCGTGCCAACTTTAAGTGTCTCTGTATGTATTACGCCTTAATAATTCCGTCTAACTAGGACCACATATTTGTAAGGGAAAAATCATACATGTATTATATGCATACATAATATATGCAAAATATATACTTTACCCATTAACCTTACACCCAAAATTCCATTATACACCGTATCATCGCGGACTTTTTACACATCCAACCTTTGTAGAGTGTGTCTAAGACATGCCACTTTGCCTACGTGGTCAATGCGTGTTTTTACCAACAAATGAAGCGCGTGAACATGAGAATTTTTATATCAGATGTCAAGTTTTAATTTTTTTAAACTTTAAAATAGGGTCATCTATTTTAAATTTAAAATAGGGTCATCTTCTTCCTTGTTTAAAAAAATCACTAAACCTGCCATAGCTACTCCTTGATGCTTAGACCCACTCGATCTACTTTTTCTCAAGTAGACCCACCAAAATTTCTCATATCTCTCTTGTTGATTAGTCCTTAGCTTTGTCGATTTTTTTTTTTGGTTGAGAAATTGTAATTAGAATTCAAAAATTTGTAGCTCCAGCAACCATTAATACTAGGCTTAAATTTATGTACAGAAAATTCTTTTTTTCTCCAGACTTGAGCTTTGCCATGGCTAAGTTAAATTTCTGAAAGGGTGAAATTTTTAAAAAAAATTCCAACTATTAAAGCTTAGCTCAAGTTTTTCCAGATAAGCACATTCTTTGATTTTGTTAATGGGTGAGTTTACAAATAATTATTATTACTACCTCGTTTGCTTTAGTTGAAGGAATCGAAAGAGTACAAAAAGAAAATGAATGCTTTATGATGGCAGTTATGGTGGACAAGATGAAGAAGATGGGGATATAATTGTAATTTTATGTACTATCTTTTTTATTATTAGTCAGTGACACGTGTCACGACTTTATTGGCGTGTGATAGTATACATGCTTTGAAAATCTAGGTAAGAAAAAAGTGGTGTGTCTTAGACACACTCTACGAAGGTTAGGTGTGTAAAAAATTATCCGTGGTGGAGAAATGTGTAACAAAGATTTGGGTACAAGATCCATGGGTAAACTATGTATTTTGCCCGTAATACAATAATCATACATGTATATATGCATACATAATATAATACACCCTCCATCTTATGTGTCGTGGTTTCCCAAAATTGTTATCTTAAATTATTAATTTGTCATTTTACCAGTTCAGAAAAATTAATTCTATTTTTTCTATTTTATCCTTAGTACTACTCCCTCCGTTCACTTTTACTTGGGATGTATACTAAAAATAGATTTTCATTTTTAATTGTCACTTTACGCATATCAAGAGAAGACAATTTTTTTTCTTGTTATATCCACAGTATTTATTACTCATTTCAAATTATTTTCTCAAAACCAATAAAATATGATTAATATGGGTATAATGATAGATTATACACTTTATTTATTATTTTTTTAAGGGACATAAAAAGTTAAAACGTACCAAGTAAAAGTGAACGGAAGGAGCATTAATTATTCTTGAAGACTACAAATACCAACATTATTCAAATACCAATAAGTCAACTTATTTTCTTAAACACTTTATCATGATTACACAAATGCAATCAATAAACAACGGAGTACGAATTGCTTCAAATCCTAACAACTTCCACCATTGTATTATAAAGTCTATTCTTAAATAAAAATTCTGCTATTATGAAAATGAAAGGATATTTAAAGTAAATGGAGAAGGAAGTAAAAATTCATTTGATTGCTGAACATTCAACATATTCTTCAAGTTTTGTTAATTTAGTTTATCCTAGTTATTTGTTCAGATATTCTATGGAGTAAACTATTCCCACTCACATTTACTAGAAATTTAGACAATGCTATTGATAAAGATGACACATAAATTGAAAAAATATGCAATAAAGAAAGATTACATATTAAGACGTAAATAAGGGTAAAATAGTCAAATTTTCCTTCTAACTAGTTTTTTTAAGGGGTGTGTACAAAACAATTATGACTATAATTTGAGATGGAGAGAGTAATAAGTGAGATTCATTGACTCTTAAGTCTTGAATATTTTTCTGTCCGTGCGACTAATAAATATCATTATGCAATGACAATAATATGCAAGAATATAGTTACCTGTTCCAAAACAAAGGAGGAGTTGTGAACAGAATCAAGCATGAAAGCAGCCAAGAAAACAGCAGCATAGATCTTTTGTGGATACTTTTCCATAGCAAGTCCCAAATTCATACCACCAAGACTATGCCCCACTAATATAACCTTCTCATCTGCTGAAAGAGATTCCATCAACTCCATCAATGGCAAAGTATAATCATAAAGTGTGCGAAGCTCCTCTATTTTTCTCAAATCAGTGCCAGAAGCTGCTAAATCAAGGGCTGTAACCTTATGGCCTGCAGCTTCTAGCAGTGGCTTTAGCTTGTACCAACTCCAACCTCCATGGCATGCACCATGTACTAAAACAAAGTGTTTTCCTTCCTTCATTTGAATTTTATGCCTTGTTAGTTTCTTTTCTTTGGTTTAGTGTCATGCCAAGAGAACTATTATAAGAAGGGCTATAGATAGTGGTTTGGTGGATATGGAAAATTTATAACAACCACCTGTCAAAATTACATCTGGCTATTAGTTAAATATCAATCTCATGGGCCTTTGATAGAATAGTCAACTAATTTTAGGGAATGGAGAGAGACATTGGAGAATTCTGATTTACCAAAATGATGTAGATCTAATCCTTTTAAAAATACTTTTGGTCTAACTTTCTTTTACTCCCTTCCGTCCTTTTTATCTTTCATTTGAGTTTTTGGCACATTTATTAAGAAAATTTATTACGAATACATTTGTTTAAAGCCATAAAGGGTTTATATTATTTGTATCTCTTCCTTCAACGAGCAGCTTAATGACTATATATCTTCTTCAAGTAGTTAGGTGGAATTGAGGAAAAAAAAAATTAATGCAATTTTTTATTTTCTGAAGTGACAAATATATCGAATCAAATTTTGTCGAGAAAAGGACCAAAGAGCAATGCAATTAGAAAGAAACCATTAGAGATTGGATGAAAGTCTACGGAGACCACTAAACTTTCTGATTACACTACTAGAAATCTGCCAAAATCCATCCAAAACCAGGGAAATCGGTAACCGAATTCGATCGGAAAGTATCTACATTGCTCGCAAAAGTCAGATAAAAATTTTTACTAAAAAATATCGACCACTTGTGATCGAAAAAATTGGCCCCACAATAAAGAAACAGTGCTTTATCTGACACATATGAAAATTTCGACCAATTTCGGTCAGAAAATTGGTCAATAATTGACCAAGTCACGGTCAGACTTACATATTATCTACCAAAAAAAAGTTTAATTAAAAAAATTCAAGTATACCGATCGAATTTGGTCGAAAATTTTGATTTAATTTTTTCCGCCCATTTATATATATATATATATATATATATATATATATATACAACGACTATATCAATTAAACTCGATCAATAATATATATATAATGTTTATCATCTGTGTACTTTCGTATAAATTATACTTAGTATCCGTATACGTGTAATAGATTCTAATAGAGTGTATTATTTTATTTTATTTATGATAATTTATACTTACATACATATGACTAGTGTTGACAATTTATTCTCAATTGTTCATTTCGGATGCTTGATCCGTGACTAAATAAGAAAATAAATCTTGGAGTTTAAGTGACTAAATGCTCCGGTATAATGAGTGACTAGATGCTCTATGTGTGAATATATATACATACAAAATTAATTAAATATTAAATAGTAACTATAATTTGCATCTTGGCTAAAATCGACAGACTTCGGGCGTACTGACGACCTTAGTAAATTAAATATATATTGAGTTTTAATATTGGAGTGATCGAGTCTAAGTATCAGCACACATGCTATAACACATTTAAAAATAAAATGTATAGTGTTATAAGATGTAGTGCTATATTAAAATTTAAGCTGTAGCAACAACAACATATACTCGGTCAAATCACACGATTAGAGAATATATATATATATATATATATATATATATATATATATCTCTGTGTGTGTGTGTGTGTGTGTATATGAATATATACATACACAATTAATTATATATATTATATAGTACCTACAATTAATTTGTATCTTGGCTAAAACTAACCGACTTCGGTCGGTTTTAAGTTGAATAGTTTACTTTTTAAATTTAAAATAAATTACCGATCGATTTTGGTTGATTTTTAAATTAAATAATTTCTTTTTTAAATTTAAAATTAAATTACCGATCAATTTCGGTCGAAATGGTAGTGGTCAAACGGCCAAGGGCCACTTAAACTTACCGACCGAAACTTTTGACCGATTTTGGTCAGAATTTTTCAATTTAGGTTTGCAACATACGGGTTTTTTTCCATTTCCCTCTTTTCTTTATCTCTTTTCTTCTCCTCCCTATAATCGCGATTCCCCCAAATGCCCACCTTAAATCAACTCCTATCTCCCTTATCACCGAAAAATAAAACACCTAGAAGTCTCCCTCCCCCGGGCCACTGTTCCGCCAGCCCACTGCATCCTTCGCTGCCACTGCCTCCTCCACCACCCAAAATCAAACCCCCTATCCTAGCATTTCAAGGTTAGTTATATATATTTTTGAATTTAAGTAATTTTAATTATTTTAATTGTATAAATTAGGATTTAGTTAATGTTTAATTAAATTTAGGGTTTACTCCTATTAATTATGTTTATGCTAGAATTTCTATGTTAGAAGATTAAGATTATGCTAGGTTATAACTTATGATAGATTTCGTTAAATATTTAAATTCTTAATTTTTATTTTAAGAACAAAGTTATATGCATGACTTAAAACAAAGATAATTTGATTGTAAATCCTTTGAAAGTAGAATTTACTTAGGGATATATGTGAACTTTCAAATTACTTATTTTAATTGAAGTTTAAAAGAATTTATATAGGGATATATGTGAACTTTCAAATTACTTCTTCTAATTGTATTTTAAAAGAACTTATTTAGGGATATATGTGAACTTTCAAATTACTTCTTCTAACTGGATTTTAAAAGAACTTTTAGGGATATACGTGAACTTCAAATTACTTCTTATAATTGAATTTTAAAAGAACTTATTTAAGGATATATGTGAACTTTTAAATTAATATAACATGCTATTTATTTGTTCTCGGTGTAGATGGAATATCGTAGTTGGATGTATAATAGAAATTATCCTAATCGTCGATTTTTGAGGGAGGAATTTATAGAAGGGGTTAATGAATTTATTAGGCATGCAATGTCACTTGAACCATTTCAAATCGGAGGGATGATTAGGTGTCCTTCTGTAAGTGCAAGTGTTTGCATTTTTTTTGGATCGGAAGATGTGAAGACTCATCTTTATAAAAAAGGGTCTATGGATAATTATTTTTTGTGTACTAGTCATGGAGAGGTTGATAATAGTGATGGTGCATTTCATAACATAGTTGTTGGTGAAAGTAGTAGGTCGGTGGGGAATAACGTTCAAAATCCTAGATACCATGAAATGGTTGCGGATGCTTTTGGGATGTACTTCGAGTTTGAACTCCATGAAAGTGTTGAACATGCTCCTAATAAAGAGGAAAAATATTTTTATGAACAGTTAGAGGCCTCTAGTCGTCCACTAAGTGAAAGGAGTATGCACTCTCAGTTGTCTGTTACAGTTAGATTATTAAGTATCAAATCAAATACCGATATATCTCAAGCAAGAATGTATTTTTCATTGGCCTTACAAGTGAACTAGTTGACCCAACTTGCAACATACCTGAAGATTTCTATAAGGCTAAAAGATTGGTTAATCGATTGTTGTGAAGGTGGTTGTGTCACGGCCCAAATTCAACCCGTCGTGATGGAGCCTATCGTGGAACTAGGCCAGCCTCAACTCAACGTAATCCAAACCACAATACTAGAATTTAGGACACTTGCGGAAAAGTGCATTTATCATTTAAGTAAACTGTTTAAAACATAGGGCATAATTCATAATATGAAAACAACCATCCCAAAATTAGGGTGTCATGGGGTACATGAACGTCTATAGAAACAACATAGTCTACTACAATGTTTACTGAGGAAACAACTGAAATATAACTGGAATAAATGAGGGTCAAGATCTGCGAACGCCATGCAAATACCTCAACTATCTTCAAGTCTGCAACCTCGATTAGTGACTTCTACCGAGACCGAAAGAACCTGGATCTGCACACAAGATGCAGGGGGTAATATGAGTACACCAACTCAGTAAGTAATAATTCCAACCTTTGGACTAATAGGTAATGACGAACGTAACCTCAACAGAAAAATAGAAATAAGCTGTGCAGAAAGTAGGCATGCTAATCTTTTAGGAATACAACTCAACAGTGAAATACATACAAATTTGAACAATGTAAGATATAAAGCTCAGCTAACTCTACATGCCAATGCACAGAATGTATGACATGCAACATGTGTTCCCACTCTCAAGTGCTCAACCACTCGGCACGGCATATGGCCATCCGGCATAGGGAAATCCATCCCGGAACATGTACAACGCTGATTGCAAGTCATCCAGTACTGAGGAAGAATGGTGGCCCAACCCTGAGGAGAAATCCATCTCCAGGTGTATGTGTGTATGTGTATATACACACACTCTCTCTCTCTCTCTCACTCAACTACTTGGTACCGCATATGGCCATTCGGCCCAGGGAAATCCATCCCGGAACATACTCAACCATGACTAGACGTCACTCGGTACCGAGGAAAAAGGGAAATCCATCTCTATGAAGAAATTCATCTCCATATATTAATACTTCGGACAAATCCATGTCTAGGGAAATTCATCCCTCAAAATATCACATGCGCTCACTAGGGGTGTATAGACTCCAGAGGGGCTCCTTTTAGCCTAAGAGCTATATCAAGCCAACGAAGGCATAATTAATAATCTGCTGCGGTGTGCAGCCCGATCCCATAACTGTCACTCATAATTAGGCTCTCGGCCTTACTCAGTCATCACTCTCCAGTTTCACACACACAGGCTCACAATGCCATGAAACTAGCCTGAAACAATGATATGATGTGCCAAATAATAACAACTGAGATATGATATGATATGCATGAATAAGACTAAGTACAGAATATTAATAAAACTAATGAGATGACAACAAGAAACGACCACTCGGGTCTCAACAGTGTTGGCGTAAAGCCATAGAATGATAACTAGCATGATTTAAAGTCCATTTACTTCATCACATGAAGAAACATAGATATCAACAAGATAGAATTACTAATCGGTGCCATGGAACGACCTAAGTAACAACTCTCATGGTGCATGCCCGCACGCACGCCCGTCACTTGGCATGTGCGTCACCTCTATACCATCATATAACACATAGTTCGGGGTTTCGAACCCTTAGAACCAAGCTTGGAAGCGTTACTTGCCTCAACCAAGATAAAATCTTACTTCGTGATGCCTTTGCCCCTCAAATCGACCTCCAGATGCTTCGAATCAAGCCATAAACAATTTGTTACAATCTACACAAGCTAAAGGAATCAATCCCATAAGAAATTACTAAGCTTCAGGTCAAAAGTTAAAAAGTCAACTCAAAAGACGGGCCCCGGGCCTACGTCTCGAAATCATACCAAAGTCACAAGATCCGATAACCCACTCGATTACAAGACTGACCATACTAGTTTTACTCAATTCCAACTTCGAATCGACTTTCAAATCTCAAAAGGTCATTTTATGAAGTTCCACAAATTTCCCCAATTTTTCATCCCAAATCTCTACCCAAATGATGAATCCAACGTTATAATCATGTATTTTAGCCAAAATTGGGTTAGAATCACTTACCTTGATGGTTTTCTTGAAAATCCCTCAAAATATTGCCAAAGCTCGAGCTCTCTAGGTCAAAATATGAAAATAAAACCCTGAATATCATATTTATAGTGCATTCCCAGATTCCAAATTCACTAACTGCCAAAAATCCACCACTGCCGCGCCCTTCACCACTACCCACAAAATTACAACCGCCCCCACGTCCTTCACCGCTGTCCATGCCGGCCTCCTCCACTAAGTGCGGAATTTTGCTGCTCCCGCAAAAACACACCGCTAACAACGAATATCTAGCGCAGTCTGCATTCTCAACTTCAGAGAACCCCTACCCTGAAACACTAGCAACTACTTCTACAGCTAATCTCCTTCGATAACTATCTGAAACACATCCAAGGCTCTCGGGATCTCAACCAAACATATCAACCCATCCCATAACATCATTCAAACTTGGTTGAGTCTACAAATCAATCAAAACAACACCATACATCGAATCAAACCTCGGATTCAAGCCTAAGAACTCCAAACTCATAAATTCCACTAATGACACCGAAACCAATCAAACCTCGTTCGAATATTCTCAAAATTTATACACAATTCACAAATGAACCTACAAAGCTACTCCAACTCTTAGAATTCCATTCCGAAACTGTCTACACATAGGTCAACATCCGGTTGACGTTTTCCAACTTAAGCTTCTAAATAGGAGGCTAAGTGCCTCATTCCACTCCAAGACCACTCCGGTCCCAAATCAACCAGCATGATAAGATAAAATACAGCTGAAGAACATACAAGAAAGCAGAAACGGGTAAAACAAAGCTGTAACTCATGAAATGACCAGCCGGGTCGTCACATCCTCCCACTCTTAAAGAAACGTTCATCCTCAAATGAGTTTAGAGAAATACTTGGAGCCTCAAATAGGTGTGGATATCTGCTCCGTATCTCCCTCTCGGTCTCTCAAGTGGCCTCCTCCATGGGCCAACCTCTCCATTGCACTTTCACTGAAGCTATATCCTTCGATCTCAATTTACGAACTTGCCGCTCCAAAATGGCCACTAGCTCCACATTATAAGTCAAATCACTGTCTAACTGAACTGTACTAAAATCCAAAACATGCGACGGATAGCCGATATACTTCTAGAGCATAGAAACATGAAATACCGGGTGCACCCCCGACAAGCTAGGCGGCAGAGCAAGCTCATAAGCCACTTCCCCAATCCTACGAAGTATCTCAAAAGGCCAGATGAACCGAGGGCTCAACTTGCCCCTCTTCCCAAATCTTATAACACCTTTTATAGGTGAGACCTTCAATAGAACCTTCTCCCCAACCATATAAGACACATCGCAAACTTTTCTATCCGCATAACTCTTTTGTTTTGACTGCACTGTACAAAGCTGCTTCTGAATCACTTTTACCTTGTCCAAAGCATCCTGCACTAAGTTTGTACCCAAAGGTCTAGCCTTGTCCGGCTCAAACCATCCCACTGGAGATCTACACCATCTCCCATATAAAGCCTCGTATGGAGCCATCTGAATACTCGACTGATAACTGTTGTTGTAAGCAAATTCCTCGAGTAGTAAAAACTGGTCCTATGAACCCCCAAAATCAATGACCCAAGCACGTAACATGTCCTCCAATATCTGAATAGTGCGCTCGGACTGCCCATCCGTCTGAGGGTGAAAAGCCGTGCTCAACCCAACCTGTGTACCCAACTCTCGCTGTACGGCTCTCCAAAATTGCGAGGTGAACTGAGTACCTCTATCTGAAATAATGGAAACTAGGACACCATGTAGGTGAATGATCTCTCAAATATAAATCTCAGCCAACCGCTCCGAAGAATAGGTAGTACACATAGGAATGAAGTTCGCGGACTTGGTCAGCCTGTCCACAATCACCCAAATAGCATCGAACATCCTCAAAGTCCATGTGAGTCCAACTACGAAGTCCATGGTGATCTGCTACCAATTCCACTCTGGAATATCTATCTACTGAAGCAAGCCACCCTGTCTTTGATGCTCATATTTCACTTGCTGACAATTGAGGCACCGAGCTACAAACCCCACTATATCCTTCTTCATTCTTCTCCACCAATAGTATTGTCTCAAGTCATGATACATCTTTGCGGCCCCTGGATGGATGGAATACCGCGAACTGCGGGCCTCCGCCAGAATTAACTCTCGAAGTACATCTACGTTGGGCACACATATCCGGCCCTGCATCGTCATCACCAATGGTCACATCTCTGGCATCATCACGCACAACCTTGTACTTGAGGACTAACAAATGAGGATCATCATACTGGCACTCTTTAATACAATCACACAATAAAGGCCGAGAAACCACACAAGCTAGGATCCGACTGGGCTCCGAAATATCCAACCTCACCAACCGATTGGCCAAAGCCTGAACATCAACCGCAAGAGGTCTTTTCCCAATATGAATAAATGCCAAATATCCCATACTCACCGCCTTCCTACTCAAGGCATCGACCACCACATTGGCCTTTCCTGGATTATACAAGATATTAATATCATAGTCGTTTAGCAGCTCCAATCATCTCGGCTGCCTCAAATTGACATCCTTCTATTTAAACAAGTACTGAAGGCTATGATGATCAGTAAATACCTCACAAGACATACCATAGAGATAATGCCTCCAAATCTTCAACGCATGAACAATGGTAGCCAACTCCAAATCATGGACATTTAGTTCTTCTTATGGGGCTTCACTTGACGAGAAGCATAAACAATCACTCTACCCTCCTGCATCAACACACACCCAATGCCAACTCGAGAAGCATCATAATATACTGCATAAGAACTTGAAGCTGACGGCAAAACTAACATTGGATCTGTGGTCAAAGCAGTATTGAGCTTCTAAAAGCTCGCCTTACACTCATCCGACCACCTGAAAGGAACACCTTTTTGGGTCAACTTGGTCAAGGGCGATGCAATAGATGAAAATCCCTGACCGAACTGACGGTAATAACCCGCCAACCAAGAAAGCTATGAATCTCTATGGCTGAGGACGGTCTAGGCCAACTCTAGACCGCCTCTATCTTCTTCGGATCAACCTGAATACCCTTACTGGACACCACGTGTCCCAATAACGCCACTGAACTGAGCCAAAACTTATACTTGGAGAACTTAGCATAAGCTTCTCTTCCTTCAACCGCTGCAATACAACTCTCAAATGCTCAACATGGTCCTCCTGACTATGCGAGTACATCAGAATATCATCAATGAATACAATAACAAACGAGTCGAGATAAGGCCAAAACACGCTGTTCATCAAATGCATGAACGTTGTCGGGGCATTGGTCAGTCCAAAAAACATTACAAGAAACTCATAATGACCGTATCGGGTCCTGTAAGTTGTCTTAAGAATGTCTGAGTCCCTAATCTTCAACTAATGATACCCTGATCGGAGATCAATCATGGAGAACACTCTTGCTCTCTGAAGCTGGTCAAATAAATCATCAATACGAGGTAAAGGATACTTGTTATTGATTGTATCTTTGTTTAATTGTGTGTAGTCAATACACATCCTCATAGTATCATCCTTCTTCTTCACAAATAGAACAGGCGCACCCTAAAGCGACACACTAGGTTGAATAAAACCCTTATCAAGGAGTTCCTGGAGCTGCTCTTTTAACTCTTTCAACTCCGTAATCAAGGCCAACCTTGCACTATTATTAAATAGCAAGAGAGGTTAAAATAGCTTTTACCCGGGAAGGTCGTGATCGATTTCCACAGGGAGCTAGATATTGGAGTTGAGTTATCTAAATGGGAGTTGTGTAATTATTCCTAATTGCACTTCTAAACATTGTTTGTTTTGGTTTCACTTCTAATTTTATATTACTACGATGCTAAATTAAGCTCAGTAAAGCTAAGATTAAACTATTGAGAGTTGATCAAATAGATAAAAGGCACTAGGGTAGTGATTTTTTCCTAGGTGGTTAATTGACGGATTCTTGAGTCTAAGGCTAGATTGTCATATTTGGGGAGTATGATATAACCATTGCACGATTTTACTCACTCTATACCTCTCGGTAGTTCGAGTGATTTTGCCCGAATTGACTCTCTCAAGACCAATTGGGTAAGCAAATTTGTGCAAGCAATTGAGGTTCAAGTTGGGTATTACTATCTCTAGGTTTAACCCTTTAATTGGGGCTATCAATTTATTGAATACGCCCCAATTCCCTGTGTCACATCTCTTTTTTCCCACACCCCGGAAGAGGGTATATAAGGGAGTTTTTTCCAATTTAAGTGACAATCGAAACAGAATTTATTCATTTATTCAGAGTCGCCACTTGGGATAATTTATGGTGTCCCAAGTCACCGGTTCAAATCCCGAATCGAGGAAAGATTGACTCGGTTTTATAGTCCGCGAACACAGAAATCCGGGCAAGGAATTCTGTTAACCCGGGAGAGGTGTTAGGCATTCCCGGGTTCCGTGGTTTTAGCACGGTCGCTCAACTTTTATTATTGGCCTAATTATCTGTTTTTAAAACACTTTTAAACCTATGTGCATTTTTAATTTTAAAACTGCTTTTATGTATTTTTAAGAAGATTCAACGCTATTTAAAACATGCCTTGGACCACGCCACATGAAATGCTCCCGCGATCCGCAACATATTTTATCTAACGTTGTTGAGATTTGGATTTGGGTCACATGAAATGCACACCCGAGTTTAGGAAGGTAATTTTTAGAATAGCGCACCTAAAGCAACTACACATTTTCAAGTTTGCGAGGGCCATGGATAATTCAACTAAATGGCACACCTCAATTTCTAAGGATTTAAATATTAATTAAGCAATGGCCGTGCATTTGAGATTTAATTTGGCACGGCACCCCTCAATTCCCATTTTAAAAGGAAAACTCAACTAAGCCTTGAGGGCCGTCAACTGTGTCTTGCCTAATAAGCATGCCTCAAACTAATTCTAAGAATTTAATTAATTAAAGAAAAGCTAAGGGGATTTCTGATTTACTTTGTGCAGATGTTTAAACAAAATTATAATAACCAATGAACCAATAATGAGGCACAGGCTGACTATAGGCCCAATGGCCAATTGCCAATTGCAATATGATCAGGCACGAGACACAATTGGGCTTGACGTGAAGCCCAGATAGGGAACCCCATCGCTGAAGGAAAAATTGACGCAATTGGGCCAAAGAAGGCAGCCCAATACCCGATTTAGCACTGATGTTTGAGGCCAATTACATCATTCAAGAAAATTTGGAGTGGAACAAGTACTGGTAGTCCTTGAATCAGATTCAAAGCACATTTTAATGCTAACATAGGTTCTAAAATGAAGATGCAATTCCTACTTTCAATAACGAACCTTTAGACAAATTATTCACCAATCAAAAACAAAACTCAAAGGCCCCAACTCGTATTAAATTCTAATCCAAGCATAGCACATTTAAACTAGACCACCTGATATCAAACTTGCCAACGAAAACTAAATATGATCAAAAGCAAATCTAAATGACAACTCTAAAACTACTGTACGACACTTCAAGGTATACATGAGCTGATCTACAATAATCAATGGGAAATAAACCCAAACCAAACTTGCTAAACCAACAACATGAAGGGTCTAAACTTAGAATTCAAACCACAACTATGAAACATATATCCAAATAAGCCAGTCTTGACTAATTAAATTAGGGGTCATAGTCTTCAACTAACACATATTATACTAAGTTTTAAAACACTCATGAATCACCTATATTCAAACAAAGTCCAACCCAACATTTAAAACCAAATGTATATCCAGGAATGAAGTATCCAAAACAAACTAGACTAAAAACATGAATAATAACATGGTAGAATCGAGCAGTAATCACAAAAAGGACTAATGTTTTTTCATTTAACTCCTGCTCGGTTCACAGATCTTTACATAAAACTTAATCAGGTTTCATTTCCACCATAGTTTCAAGAGAATACCTGATGCAATTAGAGCAAAAGAAAAGGTGAGAAGATCAGTAGTAGAAGCAGATGCACTTCAGCAGTTCAACAATAGCAAATCCAGCTTCTTTAAACCATTTCAAGCCCAAAATGAATCAGAGATTACTTCAAAAATTTGAAAACCCCAAGAATTGCAGAAAAAACTTCAATGTAACAGTAATTCTGTGATTTTTCTTTGTATGTTTCTGATAATTCAAACCCTTTCAGTATTTTTTAGCCGTTTTTAATTTTCTATGATCTGATCCCCTTGAAAATTTCAGGAAATAGGGCTTTTATAGAGAAGTTTAGGGGCAGCAGAAATGAGTTCAAACTTTGCTCTTTAATCCTTTTTTAATTTTCATTTTTGCTATTGTGCCCCTAGTGTAAAACTCAGACTTTCAGTTTAATCCCCATTCCCCCTTCCTAAAAGTGTCACGATCCGGATTTTCCACCCTTGGGAGTCGTGACGGCGCTAGAAGCTAGGCAAGCCATGAACTTAGAAATCATTAAATCCTTTATTTTAGAACTTCTTACCAATTATATTAACAAGGAAATAAATAGTTAGATAACAACAAAATATGAGATTTAAGCGGAAGTCTTAAATAAATATAAAACCAGAATGTTTTGAAAGTCAATACATGCCTCTACCCAGAACCTGGTATCACAACATCCATGGACTACTAAGAGTACTAAATACAGCCGTTTGAAAGAAATATAACACTGTTTTCTCGAATACTTGAGATAACAGAACACATAATAAGATAGAGGAGACGCCGGGCCTGCGGACGCCTGCAAGGATACCTCGGTGTCTCGGTGGACTGAAGGCTGGCTCCTGAGCTATAATTTGCTGCACAGAGTGTAGAGTGTAGTATCAGCAGAACCGACCCCATGTGCTGGTAAATGTCTAGCGTAACCCCAGCGAGGTAGTGACGAGGCTAGGACCTAACTCTAGATAAACCTATGCAGTTATATAATATATAGCGGAAATATAAACAGGTAATAATAGTTTAATAGGGAGGGGGAAACATTCTTTGGGGAAACATATCAATTCTATCAGAAACTTAATAAAGTATGAAAGAACACTCGATGTCTGCAATCAATACAATGCCAATACTGCTGCGACACGCAACCCGATCACTTATCATTTAACATTGTTGCAGCGTACAACCCGATCCATATATATAACTGTTGCGGCGTGCAACCCGATCCACATATACAACTGTTGCGGCGTGCAACCCGATCCAATATAATATCTGTTGCGGCGTGCAGTGCAACCCGATCCAATATAATATCTAAAAATGTTGCGGCACGCAACCCGTTCCAAATATACAGTCAACAATAATTATAATTAATCGTCCCGGTAAGGGATCAACAATAAACTACACTATCCTGACAAGGGAACTCAACAATACAAGTATATACATCCCGGCAAGGGAGAAACAACCATAATTAAATAATAACTCAACTAGTTTCAACATCTAACTACCTCAGCTATAACTAAACTTGTTACAACACCTAAATACCTAGCTATAACCAAATTTGATACAACACCTAACACGAAGAATCATCAACCTAAACGTTTGTAATATCAATTAAGAACACAATGCAAGTGAACCTCAACTTAACAATAGCCCGGCAATGGGGAAACATAATGATCTCTTCTCTTTCTTACTTTTACTTCACAATTCACTACACAACTCCAGCCAATGCTCTAGAGTCTCGATTATCACTTAGACTTTCACAATTCCTTATACAACTTGAGCCAACGCTCCTCAATGTTTATAGGTCACAACTCTTTCCACAACTTTACACAAAAAATAGAAATCTTATCCAAGGTATGAATAATACAACAAGATCATGAAAATCACAAGATAAGACTCAAAGTCATTCTTGACACCAACGCATAGATACTCGTCACCATGCCTATACGTCGTACTCGACAAGAAACAAATAGCAAATAGGACACAACTTCTAATCCCTCAAGCTAGGGTTAGACCAAACACATTCCTCGACGCCTCGAACACAACTCAAGCTTCAATTATAGCTTTACCCCTTGATTCCTCCACCAATTCGCTCGTATCTACACACAAATTACTTAATCACATCAATAAACGCTAAATGAATCAACCCCAATGCACGAAAATGAGTTTTCCAAAGTTTTACCCAAAATGTCAAAAATCGCCCCCGGGCCCATATGGTCAAAACCCGAGGTTCAAACCAAAACCCGATTACCCATTCCCCCACGAACCCAAATATATAATTTGTTTTAAAATCGAAACTCAAATCGAGGTCCAAATCCCTAATTTTTGGAAAAATTTAGGTTCTACCCAAAACACCCAATTTCCCCCATTAAAATCATTATTTGAAGTTGAAATCATGTTAAAAGATATTAATGATTGAAGAAAACTAGTTAAAAATGACTTACAATTGATTTGGAGAAGAAATGTTGTTTGAAAAATCGCCTCTTATGTTTTTGGGGTTTTGAAAAATGAAAAATGACTGAAAATTCCGTCTATTTATACCCCTCTCAGACCCCCTGTGCGGAGCGCACAAAATGGACCGCGGCCTCACAGGCCTTCCTGAAGTGCTACGGTCCAGTACCCTGTGCGGACCGCATGAAATGGACCGCGACCGCACAGGTCTCACCGCACTCCGCACGCAACCGACCGCAGACCGCACTCCAGTGCCCTGTGCGGACCGCACAAAGCCGACCGCGGTCGCACAGCCTTCACCGCGCACCGCACAAGGTCGACTGCGGACCGCACTGGTGGGGTTCAGAGACCTGCAATTTTCTGGTTTTAAGCCTAAAACATCCCGAAGCCTACCCGAAACTCACCCGAGCCCTCAGAACTCCATACCAAGTGCACGCAAAACCTCAAGAACATCCTACGGACTTATTCGTGTAATCAAATCATCAAAATAACATCATGAACATCAAATAAAATCTCAAGATCAATGAAATCTTCTCAAAACTTATTTTAATATCAACTTGCAATCTAAGTCCAAATCACGTCATATGACATCCGTTTTTCACCAAATTCCCCAGAAATATCTTAAATCATATATAAGACCTGTACCGGGCGCCGTAACCAAAATATGGGTCCGATACCATCATGTTCTAATCAAATTTCATTTCAGATTTCTATAACAAATTTCAGAAAACAATTTTCTTTGAAAATTCATTTCTCGGGCTCGGGACCTCGGAATTCGATTCCGGGCATATGCCCAAGTCCCATATTTTCCTACGGACCCTCCGGGACCGTTAAAACACATGTCATTCTATAATCAAAACTTATCATTTTTCATAGATTGTCATATTTAAGCTTCCGGCTACGCGCCCGGACTACGCATGCAAATCGAGCTGACTCTAAATGAGGTTTTAAGGCCTCAGAACACAGAGTTTCGTTTTAAAACAAGTGATGACCTTTTGGGTCATCACATTCTCCCCCTCTAAAACAACCGTTCGTCCCGAACGGACATAAGAAGGAAGTACCTGAGTCGGGGAAAAGATGGGGATAACGGCTCCGCATATCGGACTCGGACTCCCAAGTCGATGCCTCGGGAGGCTGACCTCTCCATTGAACACAAACAGAAGGAAAATGCTTTGACCTCAACTGACAAACCTATCGGTCTAGAATAGCTACCGGCTCCTCCTCATAAGGCAAGTCCTTGTCCAACTGGACAGTGCTAAAATCTAACACGTGGGATGGATCGCCGTGATATTTCCAAAGCATGGACACATGAAACACTGGATGCACGGTTGATTAGCTCGATGCAAGTCTATACGCCACCTCTCCTACTCGATAAAGAATCTCAAACGGACCGATGAACCTAGGGCTAAGCTTTCCCTTCTTCCTAAATCTCATCACGCCCTTCATAGGCGACATCGGAGCAATACATGCTCTCCAACCATAAAATCCACATCTCGAACCTTGTGGTCTGCATAACTCTTTTGCCTGGACTGAGCTGTACGAAGCCTATCCTAAATAATCCTGACCTTGTCCAAAGCCTCCTGAACCAGATCTGTACCCAACAATCGAGCCTCTCCCGGCTCAAACCATCCAACCGGAGATCGACACAGCCTACCATATAAAGTCTCATAAGGAGCCATCTGGATACTCAACTGGTAACTGTTGTTGTAGGCAAACTCTACTAAAGGCAAAAACTGATCCCACGAGCCTCCAAAGTCAATGACATAAGCTCAGAGCATATCCTCCAAAATCTGAGTAGTCTACTCGGACTGCCCGTCCGTCTGAGGATGAAATGCTGTACTTAACTCAACCTGGGTGCCCAACTCTCGCTGAACTTCCCTCCAGAAACGCGAGGTAAACTACGTACATCGGTCCGAAATGATAGATACAGGCACACCATGAAGATGAACAATCTCCTGGATATAGATCTCAACTAACCTCTCGGATGAATAGGAGACTGCCACAAGAATAAAATGTGCTGACTTGGTCAGCCTATCAACAATGACCCATACTGCGTTGAACTTCCTCCGAGTCTGCGGGAGTCTAGTAACGAAGTCTATAGTGATCCGCTCCCACATCCACTCGGGAAGCTCAATCCTCTAAAATAACCCACAAGGCCTCTGATGCTCGTACTTGACCTGCTGACAATTCAAACAACGAGCCACATATGCTACGATATCCTCCTTCATTCTCCGCCACCAATAATACTACCGCAAATCCTGATACATCTTTGTGATGCCCGGATGAATAGAGCATCGGGAGCTGTGGGCCTCCTCTAAAATCAACTCTCGGAGCCCATCCAAATTAGGCACACACACTCGACCCTGCAATCTCAGAACTCTATCATCATCTAGGGTAACCTACTTGGCACCTCCGCGCTGCACCGTATCTCTAAGGACACACAAATGTGGATCATCATACTGCCGATCACAGATACGCTCCAATAAAGAAGAACGAGCGACCGTGCAAGCTAATACCCGACTAGGCTCAGAAATATCCAACCTCACAAACCGATTGGCCAAAGACTGAACATCCAAAGCAAACGGCCTCTCACCGACCGGAATATAAGCAAGACTGCCTATACTGGCTGACTTCCTACTCAAGGCATCGGCCACCATATTGGCCTTTCCCGGGTGATATAAGATAGTGATATCATAATCCTTCAACAACTCCAACCACCTCATCTGCCTCAAATTCAACTCCTTTTCCTTGAACAAATACTGAAGACTCTTGTGATTCGTAAACACCTCACATGCCATGTCATACAGATAATGCCTCTAAATCTTCAATGCTTGAACTATGGCTGCCAACTCTAAGTCATGAACTGGATAGTTCTTCTCATGAATCTTCAACTGCCATGAAGCATAGGCAATGACCTTGCCATCCTGCATCAATACTGCACCAAGCCCAATACGGGAAGCATCAGAATAAACTGTATAAGGCCCTGAACCTATGGGAAAAACCAACACCGGTGTCGTAGTTAGAGCTGTCTTGAGCTTCTGAAAGCTCGCCTCGCACTCGTCTAACAATCTGAATTGGGCACCCTTCTAGGTCAACCTAGTCATCGGGGCTACGATAGATGAGAACCCCTCCACGAACCGGTAACAGTAACCTGCCAATCCTAAGAAACTCCGAATCTCTATAGCTGATGCTGGTCTAGGACAATTCTTGACTGCCTAAATCTTCTTCGAATCAACATGAATACCCTTTACGGACACAACATGACCCAAGAATGCAACTGAACTCTACCAGAACTCATACTTCGAGAATTTAGCATATAACTGACTATCCCTCAAGGTCTGAAGAACCACTCTAAGATGATGCTCGTGCTCCTCCCGGCTATGGGAATATATCAAAATATCATCAATAAAGATTATCACGAACAAATCCAAATAAGGCCTGAACACTCGGTTCATCAAATCCATAAAAGCTGCGGGGGCATTTGTCAGCCAGAATGACATAACCAAGAACTTATAATGCCCGTACCAAGAACAGAGAGCTGTCTTAGGGACATCGGATGCCTTAATCCATAATTTATGGTAGCCAGATCTCAAGTCAATCTTCGAAAAGACCCTGGCACCCTAAAGCTGATCAAACAAATATCAATCCTCGACAATGGATACTTATTCTTGATTGTAACCTTGTTTAACTGCCGGTAATCAATACATATTCTCATCGATCTATCCTTCTTCTTAACAAACAACACCGGTACACCTCAAGGAGAAACACTCAGCCTAATGAAACCCTTCTCAAGCAAGTCTTGCAACTACTCCTTCAACTCTTTCAACTTAGGCGGGGCCATACGATACGTCGGGATAGAAATAGGCTGAGTGCCCGGAGCCAAATCAATGCAAAAATCAATATCCCTGTCGGGTGGCATACCCGGAAAATCTAAAGGAAATACCTTAGGAAACTCACGAACAACGGGCACATAATCAATAGAGGGAACCTCAGCACTAGAATCATGAACATATGTCGATTAGGCCAAACACCCCTTCTCGACCATACGTCGAGCCTTCACATAAGAGATAAAAGTACGGGTAGAGTAACCAGGAGTCCCTCTCCACTCTAAACATGGCATACCTGGTAAAACTAAGGCCACAATCTTGGCATGACAGTCCAAGATAGCGTGGTAAGGTGATAACTAGTCCATCCCTAATATAATATCGAAATTGACCATGTCTAAAAGCGACAAATCTACACGTATCTCAAGACCCCTAATCACCACAATACAAGAATGGTGGACTCGATCAACTACAATAGAATTGCCCACCAGTGTAGACACATAAACGGGAACACTCAATGAATCACTAGGCGTAACAAGATACAGTACAAATTAAGATGACACATACGAGTAGGTGGACCCTGGATTAAATAACACTGAAACATCTCTATCACAAACCAAAACTATACCTGCAATAACTGCATCTGAAGCCTCAGCCTTGGACCTGGCTGGAAGAGCATAACATCGGGGCTAGGCCCCACCACCCTGGGCTCCATCTCTGGGACGGCCTGTAGCTGGCTAGCCTCCACCTCTATCGGCCTGAGATCCACCTCTAAATCCTCTACCTCCACATTAGCACCTCTACCCCCACCTCTAGATGGCTAGGCAGTCTGTGGAACACCTGGTGCTTGGACCATATCACGGGAACCTTGCTGCTACGACTGAGTACCCACCAACCTCGGACAAGTTCTCCTGATATGACCATATTCACCACACTCAAAATATCCACCTGAGTGCTGTGGCTGAGGAAACTGAGACTGACCCTGGCGACCCGAATGACCACCCCGAAAACTCTAGAGCGGTGGTGCACTGATAGGAGCTTGTGGTGCACTGTAGGACTGCTGATCGGAATACCGCATCTGCGGACCACGGCTACCTGAAGCGCCGTGAGAGACCTGAAGAGCTGACTGAAAGGGCCTAGGAGGATGACCTCTACCATATAAATCCCTGCCTCCAGACGAGGCACCACTGAATCTACCCGAATGACGGGGCCTCTTATCCGATCCATGACCACCTCCCTGCGACAGGACCATCTCCACTTTACGGGCCACATTGGCCGCCTCCTGAAAAGTGATCTCACTCCCAGCCTCCCTAGCCATCTGAAGGCGAATCGACTGAATAAGACCATTAATAAACCTCCTAACCCTCTCTCTCTCGGTAGGAAGTATGACAAGAGCATGGCGATCTAAGTCGATGAACCTAATCTCATACTGGGTAACCATCATGGAACCCTGCTGGAGGCGCTCAAACTGCCTCCAATAAGCCTCTCGCTTAGTGATGGGGAGAAACTTCTCCAAAAATATCTGTGTGAACAGCTCCCAAGTCAAGGCTGGTGATCCGGCTGGTCTAGCTAAATAATAATTCCTCCACAAAGTCTTGGCGGATCTAGACAAGCGAAATGTAGCAAAATCAGCCCCATTGGTCTCAACAATACCCATATTCCTGAGAACCTTGTGGCAGCTGTCTAGAAAATCCTAGGGATCCTCAGCAGATGCACCGCTGAAAGTGGAAGTGAAGAGCTTGGTGAACCTATCTATCCTCCACAAAGCATCGGCAGACATAGCCGCTCCATCACCGGTCTGAGCTACCACACCCAGTTGAGCTGCTCCAACTGGCTGAACCGCTGGAGTCTGAATCTAAGGAGCTACCTGCTCCGAAGTGCGAGTAGCAGGAATCTGGGCCCCGCTTCCAGCTTGAGAGACGATTGGTGCTACAGGAAGCAAGCCCACTCGGGTCGCACTCTCCATGAGGCCCACTAATCGGACTAGAGCATCCTGAAGGACTGGGGTAGCAATAAACCCCTCTGCGACCTGAGCTGGGCCCACCGGAGCTGCTGGAGCCAGAACCTCATCATCAAAGTCAACCTGAGGCTCCGCTACTGGGGCTGCTGCTCGGGACTGGGCTCTACCCCTACCTCGGCATCTGGCACGGCTTCGACCTCGCCCTCTGCCCCTCGTGGGAGCTACTGCTCGGAGCTCGGGCTGCTGAGCGGTAGATTAGGAAATGCGTGTTCTCGCCATCTGCGAAAGAACAGAGTAGAAGTTCAATTAACATTGAGAAACAAAACCGCACGACGAGAAAGAACAAATGTGAGATTTTCCTAACTCAGTAGCCTCTGGGGGATAAATACAAACGTCTCCGTACCGATCCCTCAGATTCTACTGAGCTTGTCCGTGAATTGTGAGACCTATGTAACCTAGAGCTCTGATACCAACTTGTCGCGACCCGGATTTACCACCCTCGGGAGTCATGATGGCGCCTACTCAAATAAGCTAGGCAAGCCATGAACTTAGAAATCATTAACTCCTTTATTTAGAACTTCTTACCAATTATATTAACAAGGAAATAAATAGTTAAATAACAGTGGAATATGAGATTTAATCAGAAGTCTTAAATAAATATAAAACCAGAATGTTTCGAAAGTCAATACATGCCTCTACCCAGAACCTGGTGTCACAACATCCACGGACTACTAAGAGTACTAAATATAACCGTTTAAAGAAATATAACACTATTTTCTCGAATACTTGAGATAACAGAACACATAATAAGATAGAGGAGCGCTGGGCCTGCGGATGCCTGCAAGGCTACCTCGGTGTCTCGGTGGACTGAAGGCTGGCTCCCAAGCTATAATTTGCTGCATAGAGTGCAGAGTGTAGTATCAACACTACCGACCCCATGTGCTGGTAAGTGTCTGGCCTAACCCCGGCTTGATAGTGACAAGGCTAGGACCAGACTCCAGATAAACCTGTGCAGTTATATAATATACAGCGGGAAATATAAACAGGTAATTACAGTTTAAAAGGGAGGGGGAAACATGCTTCGGGGAAACATATCAATTCTATCAGAAACTTAATAAAGTATGAAAGAACACTCGATGACTGCAATCAATACAATGCCAATACTGTTGTGGCGCGCAACCCGATCCCTTATCATTTAACATTGTTTTGGCATGCAACCCGATCCACATATATAACTGTTGCGGCGTGCAACCCGATCCAATATAATATTTGTTGCGGTGTGCAACCCGATCCAATATAATATCTGTTGCGGCATACAACCCGATCCAATATAATATCTGTTGCGACGTGCAACCCGATCCAATATAATATCTGTTGCGGCGTGCAACCCGATCCACATATACAATTGTTGTGGCGTGCAACCTGATCCAATATAATATCTGTTGCGGCATGCAACCCGATCCAATATAGTATTTAAAAATGTTGTGGCGCGCAACCCATTCTAAATATACAGTCAACAATAATTATAATTAACTGTCCCGACAAGGGATCAACAATATACTACACTATCCCGGCAAGGGAACTCGACAGTACAAGTATATACGTCCCGGCAAGAGAGAAACAGCCATAAATAAACTATAACTCAATCATCAATTATAGCTTTACCCCTTGATTACTCCGCCAATTCGCTCGTATCTAGACACAAATTACTTAATTACATCAATAAACGCTAAATGAATCAACCCTAATGCATGAAAATGAGTTTTCCAAAGTTTTACCCATAAAGTCAAAAATTGCCCTCGGGCCCACATGGTCAAAACCCGAGGTTCAAACAAAAACCCGATTACCCATTCCCCCATGAACCCAAATATATGATTTGTTTTGAAATCGGACCTCAAATCGAGGTCCAAATCCCCATTTTATGAAAAACCTAGGTTCTACCCAAAACACCCAATTTCCCCCATTAAAATCATTGATTTGAAGTTGAAATCGTGTTAAAAGATGTTAATGATTGAAGAATACTAGTTAAAAATGACTTACAGTTGATTTGGAGAAGAAATGTTGTTTGAAAAATCGCCTCTTATGTTTTTGGGGTTTTGAAAAATGAAAAATGACTGAAAATCCCGTCTATTTATACCCCTCTCAGACCCTCTGTGTGGACTGCACAAAATGGACCGCGGCCGCACAAGCCTTCCTGAAGTTCTACGGTCCAATACCCTGTGCGTACCGCACAAAATGGACTGCAGCCGCCCAGGTCTCCACCGCGCTCCGCACACAACCGACCGCAGACCGCACTGCAGTGCCTTGTGCAGACCGCAGAAAGCCAACCGCGGCCGCACAGTCTTCACCGCGTACCACACAAGGTCGACCGCGGACCGCACTGGTGGGGTTCAGAGACCTGCAATTTTCTGGTTTTAAGCCTAAAACATCCCGAAGCCTACCAGTGAACTCACCCGAGCCCTCAGAACTCCAAACCAAGCGCACATAAAACCTCAAGAACATCCTACGGACTTATTCGTGTAATCAAATCATTAAAATAACATCATGAACATTAAATCAAATCTCAAGATCAATAAAATCTTCTCAAAACTTCTATAAACATTAACTTGCAATTTAAGTCCAAATCACGTCATATGACATCCGTTTTTCACCAAATTCCACAAAAATATCTTAAATTATATATAAGACCTGTACCGGGCACCAGAACTAAAATATGGGCCCAATACCATCATGTTCTAATCAAATTTCTTTTCAAATTTCTTTAAACAAATTTCAGAAAAAAAATTTCTTTGAAAATTCATTTCTCGAGGTCGGGACCTCGAAATTCGATTCCGAGCATACGTCCAAGTCCCATATTTTCCTACGGACCCCCTGGGACCGTCAAATTACGGGTTCGGGTCCGTCAAATTACGGGTCCGGGTCCGTTTACCCAAAACGTTGACCGAAGTCAAATTAGCTCATTCTATAATCAAATTTAAGCTTTCCGGCTATGCGCTCAGACTGCACACGCAAATCGAGGTGACTCTAAATGAGTTTTTCAAGGCCTCAGAACACAGTGTTTCGTTTTAAAACAAGTGATGAACTTTTGGTTCATCAGAAGAAGCTTCCCAAATTAGTTACTAAAGATTCCCTTGCCCGAATCCCTAAACTAACCTTTGAAACTTCTGCTTTTTACTTCAGAAAAATCACATGTCAAATTACCCCAAGACGCAGCCCAAACCCATGGGTCTGTATACTAATAGCCCAAACCTACAACTTAAAAATGAATAAGGGAGAAAGAAAGCTAATTCATCAAGCCTTTAGTAAAATTAACGACTAAACCTAAATAATTTTGGCCAAAACAAAACTCAAACAAAAACAAACTCCATAAGATATTAATCCCAATCACGCAATTGAACAGTAAGAACTACTGATTTTAATCAAACTAAAATGAATTCAAACACACAAAATTACAAGAATTAGAGAAAGAGAAAACAAGAAACAGACACGAAGAACGGAAGATAAGAAGGAATGGTACTGGTCTTAGCCGGAATAAATCGACGAAGGCGACGAGCTTGGCCAGGCGTTCTTGGTCTGGTTAGGAGTGGAAAATCTCAAAATGAGCCAAAACTATCGTAATCGATTATTCTGAGAGAGAATAATCGCTTAACGAAAGTCCTGAGTCAGATCGAGTCTTGGAGTGTAGGAGTCAGAACATTTTTCTTCTGATTTTCAGATTCGAAATTGAGGAGAAAAGGTGGGGATTTTGAGGAAATTAATAACGGCTTAATGTATGAGGGAGTATGGGAAGTGGATGGTGAAAATTTGGTGTGATTTGGTGAAGATAGAGACATGAGAGAGAAGATGAAACAAATGTCCTAGGTTATTCGAGTTTTCAGACATTCTTAATTAAATGAAGAAGGCTTTGCTAGCCGTCTGATGAAAGGAACTGAAGGGCCAAGATATTTTGATGACACTAAACTCAGAATGGCGTCGTTTTATTTGAAATTGGAACGGGTATTGAGGTGGAACTGGTCCAGACCAGACGGGTTTGGGGAAGAGTTAATTGGGCGGGTACTAAATTGGCCCAAAAATAGCCCTTTTAATTTGACTCCTTTCACTTATTTTTAATCAAATATTTTTCATTTCAAATTAAATTAAATCCTAAGTTGCTCTTAAACCAAATATTTTACCAAATTAAGCCAATCACTCAAAAATAATATTTACAACAACTAATTAATTTCCAAATTAAAAGAAAGCTACAAAATTCAAAGATAAGTAAAAATGCAAAAATGAGTCATTTTTTGTGATTTTTCTATTTTTTGTAACACAACTAAATCATTAACTATTTAGAAAACTACCAAATTAAATCCTAAATGCAAATGCCACATATTTTTGTATCTTTCATGAATTAAATAAAATAAACGTGCATAGACAAATGCAAACAATTAAAAAATGCTACAAAAATACACGAAACTGTAAAATAATGGGAAAAATTTATTTTGTTTGAATGTATGGGAATAATTTATGTAGGGAAAAATCACGTGCTCACAGCTGCCCCTCTTTGCTTGGAAACATGAAGAGTTTTAATGCAAAGATAAAGTGAGCGGATACAAGCGATTTTTGACCGTTTGAACACTCCGTGAGAAGCATTTTTGAAACGTTTGACCGCACCATGCTGCCGAGGTTGCCTACATATCCTTGGCTATAAAGGAATCAGGTCAGTGTAGTTTGGGAAGTTTCGGTAGTTGGGACTACCATGAAGCTGTGATTTCACTGTTGTTGCTGCTACTACTGCTTACTGAACTCCTTATTACACCATAACAAGATAAAAGAAGCTAGACTAGTCTATGATGTATGCATTATAAGAATCCTATCTATATCTTCAAACTTGATCTTGCAATTTCTGTTGCTCTATTGTCTCATACTATCCATGTGAAATCCCTTTGTTGCTGACTTGAATTGTAATCTGAGATGCTTTCTCCTTTCTCCAGGTGGGCGCCTGATTGCCAAACTTGAACTGTCTTCCTTTGAACATTGCTGTTTTCCTTTTGTTCTTCCATGTGAGCTCCTGATTATCAACACTTGAACTGCCACTTCCCTTCGTTCTCCAGGCGGGCTCCTGATTACCAACACTCAAATTGCCGCTTCCCTTTATTCTTCAGGTGGGCTCCTGATTGTTTTCTTTCTTTTGAACCTTGCCGCTTCCCTTCGTTCTCTAGGTGGGCTCTTGATTACCAACACTTATGCTGCTTTTCGTCGAAACTTGAACTACTTCCCTTCGTTCTTCAGGTGGGCTCCTGATTGCTGAACTCCTTTGAACCTTGCTGCTTCCCTTCGTTCTCCACGCGGGCTCCTGATTACCAATACTTAACTACTTCTCCCTTCGTTCTTCAGGTGGGCTCCTGACTACCAATACTTGAATTGCTGCTTCGCTTCGTTCTTCAAGTGGGCTCCTGATTACCAATACTTAGACTGCTTCCCTTCATTCTTCAGTTGGGCTTCTGATTAGCAACACTTGCACTGTTTTTCCTCGAAACTTGAACTGCTTCCCTTTGAATTATCTTTCCTTGTTTCCCAAATAGGTGCCTGACTACTTGACCTTGAACTGCTTTCTATCTTTAAAACTCGTGTTGTTCTCCCTTGCTCTCCAGGTGGGTGCCTGATTTCAACAAAATATACAAAACAAAGAAAATTTTCTGCCCCAGTTTGGTAGCTAGGCGTATTTGTGATTGTTAATTGAATCATGTTACCAAATATCTTTAAGAATTTGAAAGCTAAATCCCATTATCCAGGAGGGTCCTGAAAACTCGTAGTTAAATGACAGTTTTAGAGCTGAGTTATGTTTCCTAAAGGTATGACTTTCGCTAAATCTCGTTACCTTTGAAGGTCTTAAAACTAAATTCCATTATCCTTGAGGGTTCTGAAAATCAAAATCAAGTCTTATCTTAAGAGTGACAACTTTAAGGCTAAATTATATTTCCCTAAGGCAGAACTTACACTAAATCTTTTTATCTAATGGAGGTCTTAAAGCTAAGTCCCATTATTCAGGAGGGTCCTGAAAATGTCAAATTAAGTCCCATTATCCAGGCGGGTCCTGAGAATTTATGGTCAAACCTATCTGGTGCTTGGTTTCCTTACAGAGGGTTTCACCGAAACAAGCAAAATTTTCTGCCCCTGTTTCACATCAAAGAAAAATCTTGTTAGTTTAAAATATGGTGGTTAGTTTGTGGCATTCTGCTGAAAGTGGCTCTTTCCTTGCCGTGCTTTGTTTTGACCGGCTAACTTGAACTGACCAAATTTTGATTTTCTGACTGATCCTTAACCACAGGACCCTGGATGACTGAGTGTTCTATACCCAAACTGTTGTTTTACATCTTGAACCCTTCTATCTGAACCTCTGTATCTCCCATAAAATTACTAAACCATTCCACTGATGGAACTTTCACTGACACTTTATGTCCCAGTTTACATCATACTATCTCTGGCATGCTTTGGCCGTGCTGTGCTTTGTACAATTTTGGAAGCTGGTAATGAGCTTTCAAAACCTTTCTTATTTGCTTAAACAAGGCTGACATTGGAAAAGCCTTAGTGAAAATAAAATCAATAGAAATGAAATGCAATGACCTTGAGAGTTAGGAATAAGGAAGAAAATCCAAAATTGGATGACTGTTTGAGGGAGAAAAAGAAAAAGAAACTTATTTGAGTGGAGCAGCTGGTACTAATGATCATGACATGTATTTTGGATTAATAAACCCAGTCTATCCAATAAATCCACTTTCAGTTGTCATACTTTATGCCCCGAGATCTTCAAAACCCAATTCCTTCACCAAATCACCGACCCTGTTCGGCATGCGGTGCCCTGAAGGGTTTTCACCAACAAACCTCTCTCATTTGTTTATCTCTCAACTCACTGTCGCCTTACGGTACCTGTGAGTATTTTCACCAATAAGACTCTCTCATTTTAGTTTCTCTCAGCTTCCGTCGCCTTACGGTGCCCGCGAGGGTTTTCACCAATCGGACTTTTTTCTTTTCATTTTTCCTGGTTGGACCGGAGTGTTGCCCCTGATATGAATCACCTCTACTTGCTCGACTCGGCATCTCTCGAAAACTGATCAGAAGGTCTTTCTTTGGACCGTAATGTGGGCTTTTGGATGGGGTTAGAAAGAAAAAATATCAAAAAGGCTCAAAACAACGCAACTGGGTTAAAAAATTACAACTTTTGGAATCAGATTTCTTACAATAACCACAACTTCTGCCCCAGTTTCTTTGTTTGGGGACTTTTTGAAATTTTATTTTGATGTGACCAAACCGTGAGGCGACCTACGTATCCTTAAAAGGAATCAGGTCAAATGTAGTTCATGTCATAGAAATTACTCTGTTATTGTGATTTTTCTCTTTTCTTTTTCTTTCTCTCTTTTCCCTTTCTTTTCTTTTCTTCTTATTCTTCTTTTTTTTTTTCTTTTTTTTCTTTTTTTTTTCTTTTGTTTTTGCTCTTTTCCATTCTTTTCTTTCTCTTTTCTCTTCTACTTTCTCTTTTCTTTTTTTTAGTCACTTTTGCGCTCGTGTTTCTGAACTTTTGCTACTAATTCCAAAAGAGGGGTATGAAAGGAAATAAATAAGCATCAAAGGGGTAATAAATGATACAATGTTTAGATAGCAGAAAAAAATGCTTTCGTCATTCCAATCTTCAAAACATGCCAAGTAAAAACAAATACAATTTAAACCAAAGAAATCATACATAATATCTTTTGACCGCATCAGAATTGATTGCCATGTCTAACACATTTGTCTTCTATATCTGTTAAATATAATGCACCATTGGACAACACTCTTGTTACAATGAACGGGCCCTGCCAATTTGGGGTGAACTTTCCTTTTGCTTCGGACTGATGTCGCAGGATGCATTTCAATACTTGCTGACCCACTTCAAATTTCTCGGGACGCACCTTCTTGTCGTACGCTCTTGCCATTCTCTTTTGATACAACTGGCCATGGCATACCACTGTCAACCTTTTTTCATCAATCAAACTCAATTGCTACAGACGGTTTTTGACCCACTCATCATCATCAATTTCGGCTTTAGCAACAATCCGGAGGGATGTAATTTCATTTTCCGTGGGTATCACTGCTTCTGTGCCATATACCAACAAGTAAGGAGTTGCGCCTACTGAAGTACGAACAGTAGTGCGATGACCCAATAACGCAAAGGGCAACATCTCATGCCATTGCCTGGATCCCTGCACCATTTTCCGAAGTATCTTCTTTATGTTCTTGTTGGCTGCTTCGACTGCTCCATTCGCCTTGGGGGGATATGGGGTGGAATTGCAATACGTAATCTTAACCTGTTGACATACCTCTTTCATCAAATGACTGTTGAGATTAACACCATTATCTGTGATGATTACCTTTGGGATCCCGAACCGACAAATGATATTTTAGTGAACAAAATCGACCACCGCTTTCTTGGTCACAGACTTGAAAGTTTTAGCCTCAACCCACTTGGTGATATAATCAATGGCTACTAGAATGAATTTGTGCCCATTGGATGCTACTGGTTCAATTGGTCCAATGACATCCATGCCCCAAGCAATGAAGGGCCATGGTGTAGACATTGTGTGCAATTCGGATGGCAGAGAATGAATTAAATCTCCGTGTACTTGGCATTGATGACACTTGTGCACAAAGCTGATACAATCTCACTCCATGGTAAGCCAGTAATAACCCGCTCAAAGAATTTTCTTTGCCAGAACATACCCACTCTGCGGTCTGCAGACTCCGGAATGTACTTCGGTCATGATAGCCATGGCCTGTCTAGCATTTATGAATCTTAACAATCCAAGATATGGAGTTCTTTTGTACAAAACTCCTCCACTGAAGAAAACTCCACTTGCCAAACGACGAATTGTTCTCTTTTGATCAGCTGTGGCTTGTACTGGATACACCCCCATCCTGATATACTCCTTGATATCATGGAACCACAACTCACCATCATGTTCCTCTTCCACCATGTTACAGTAAGCATGCTGATCATGGACTTGAATATGCAGAGGGTCAACATAAGCTTTGTGCAAATGGTGCAACATTGATGCCAAAGTAGCTAAAGCTTCGACAACCTCATTATGGATCCTTGGAATATGCCTGAACTCTACTGATCAAAACAGTTGTAAAGATCATCTAAACATTGTCGATACGGTATGAGCTTTAAATCCCGTGTTTCCTATTGTCCTTGAATCTGGTGCACCAGAAGCTCCGAGTCTCCCAAGACCAAGACTTCCTGGACACCCATGTCTACAGCTAACGTCAAACCCAAGATGCATGCCTCGTACTCAGCCATGTTGTTAGTACAGTAGAAACGAAGCTGAGTCGTAACATGGTAGTGATGCCCTGTTTCATAAATAAGTACAACTCCTATCCCAACGCCTTTCATGTTAGCCGCCTCATCAAAGAAAAGTTTACAACCTGGCTTTTCAACCTGTTCCAACTCATCAATGTACATCACCTCTTCATCAGGGAAATAAGTCTTCAAAGGTTCATATTCTTCATCCATCGGGTTCTCAGCCAAATGGTCGGCCAATGCTTGTGCTTTCATCACAGTCCGAGTCATATAGATGATGTCAAATTCTATGAGCAAGATCTGCCACTTTGCGAGCCTCCCTGTGGGCATAGGCTTCTAAAAGATATACTTTAACGGAACCAAACGAGAAATGAGGTAAGTAGTGTAAGATGACAAAGAGTGCTTCAACTTCTATGCTACCCAAGTCAGATCGCAATATGTCCTTTAAAGGTGAGTTTACTTAACCTCATAAGATGTGAACTTCTTGCTGAGATAGTAGATGGCTTGCTCTTTCCTGCCAGTGATGTCATATTGACCCAATACTTCCAAATGAATTGTCCAAGAGCGTCAAATACGGAATCAAGGGTCTTCCCGGTTTTGGTGGGACCAATACAGGTGGATTTGACAAGTACCCCTTTATCTTATCAAATGCTTCTTGACACTCATCTGTCCACTTGACCGCATCATCCTTCTTCAACAACTTTAATATAGGCTCACAAGTTATGGTAAGTTGAGAAATAAACTTTCTGATGTAGTTTAGCCTCCCTAATAGACTCATTACTTTGGTCTTGTTCCTTGGTGGTGGTAATTCCTGGATAGCTTTGATCTTTGACGGATCCAATTTAATACCCTGCCGGCTGACTATGAATCCCAACAGCTTCCCCGATGGAATACCGAATGCACACTTCACAGGATTAAGCTTAAGATTGTACCTGCGGAGCCTCAGGAAAAACTTTCTCAGATCTTTGACGTGGTTAGCCTGCTTCCTGGACTTTATAATCACATCATCCACGTATACCTCGATCTCTTTGTGTATTATGTCGTGGAATATGGTCGTCATTTCCCTCATGTAAGTTGCCCCAACATTTTTCAAGCCAAAAGGAATGACCCGGTAACAATATGTTCCCCATGGCGTGATGAATGCCATCTTTTCTGCATCTTCCTCATCCATTAAGATCTGATGATAGCCCGCATAACAATCCACAAAAGACCCAGTCTCATGCTTGGCACAATTATCAATCAAAATGTGGATATTTGGTAGTGAGAAGTTTTCTTTTGGACTAGCCTTGTTGAGATCACGGTAATCAACACACACTCTGGTCTTGCCATCTTTCATTGGCACATGCACAATATTGGCTAACCAAGTGGGATACCACGTAACGCGAATGACCTTTGCATCAAACTACTTTGTGACCTTTTTTTAATCTTCACACTCATGTCGGTTTTGAACTTATGTCGGTTTTGAACTTTCTCAACTTCTTCTTGACTAGAGGGAATGCCGGGTCAATGGGAAATTTGTGAACCACCAAGTCAGTGCTTAGACCCGGCATGTCGTCATATGACCATGCAAAAATATATTTGTATTCAAACAATGCTTTAATTGTCTCTTCCCTGATTTGCGGTTCAAGATGGACACTTATCTTAGTCTCTCTGACATGATCTGGGTCCCCTAAATTGATTGCTTCTGTATCAATCAGGTTAGGTTTGGGTTTTTCTTCAAAATAATTTAACTCCTTACTAATGTCTTCAAAGGCCTCATCCTCATCATATTCTAATTCATCATCACAATCTATTTCTTGAATTATTATTTCAGAGTTAGATTGACTTTTAAGACTGGGCCGAAGATTCCTCATGCATGTCATATCATTGAAACCAGCATAAAAAGAACTGTACAAGGAAGAAAAAACAAAAATAAAACTATCTGGAGTGATGAAAAAGGGAAATTGCATTTCATTAAAAATGAAAGATAACAAGGTTTATATATCCAAATGGATGGAACATAGAATCTGAATTACAACCCTAAAATAATCCAGATAAACTGAAAGAAAATCAAAGTAAACTACCAAAACTCCTTCCGGGTAGGAAGAGGAGTAGCCTCCCAATTATTAAGCTTTGCACTCGGCCCGACAAACTGCACATCGACTTTGCTAGAACCTTCTCCAACTTTCACCATGTTCACATCGTCGAACAACCTCTCGAACCTTTCAATTAACTCTTCATCAACGTCAACCACAGAACTGGGAACTGTTGTCACTGGGCGTTTCGTGGCACCGGGCTTGACAAACGACCTGGAGAGACGGGGGACAGGCTTTGGAAGTGCCCATGCCCTCTATTTCAACTTTCTAGCCCTCTTTACATCTGCGGCTATAGGTTTGAATCCCACACCAAATGTACCTAAGTTTTCAGGGAGAGATACCGACTGTATGATACCCTACAGAGATGCACCCAGACCCTTACCAGGTACAAAACCATTTTTCAACATTTCAAAGGCCATCATGACTGATGCGGTGGTTACCTTTGGAATTGGAATGCATTTCCCTTCTGGAATTTTCTCGACCGATACTGTTTCAAAAACCTGATATACTCAAGTCCCTTTTTCTTCTTCAACCTCAATGAACGGGACAATGGCATCACTGTGAGCACACAAATTACCCTCGTCGTGCATGATGATTTCCTATATATCCTATTCGAACTTGACCATATGGTGCAGAGTGGACGGGACTGCTTTGGCAGCATGAATCTAAGGTCATCCTAACAGCAGATTGTAGGAAACGGCTAAATCCAACACTTGGAACTCCATGATGAATTCAACCGGTCCTATTGTCAACTCAAGCACTATATCACCAACTGAATCTTTCCCTGCACCGTTAAATCCCCGAACACAGATGCTGTTCTTGTGAATCCTCTCATCATCCACTTTCAACTTGTTCAGAGTAGAAGCGTGCATATGTTTGCACTGGAACCATTGTCAACCAATACCCTAGTAACCATAGAATCTTCACATTTCACCGTAAGATGGAGGGTTCTGTTGTGCTCAGTACCTTCCACAGGCAACTCATCATCAGAGAAAGTGACCCTGTTCACCTCAAATATTTTGTTGGCGATCTTTTTCAGATGGTTCACTGAGATTTTGTCGGGAACGTAAGCCTCGTTCAGAGTTTTCATCAAGGCCCGACGATGCTCGTCTGAGTTGATTAACAATGACAACAATGAAATCTAAGCAGACATCTTTCTCAACTGCTCCATGATGGAATAGTCTTGTACCTTTATTTTTCTGAAAAACTCCTCTGCCTCTTCTTTAGTTACCGCTTTATTCACTAGAACTGGGTTATCTCAAGAGGTTTTAGCTTTTCTTAACTCTTTCGGGGGAAAGCATCTCCCTAAACGAGTTAATCCATGGGCCTCGTTGACTTCTTCTTTCACTTCCTTTCCCTTGTAGGTCACTGTCACCCGTTCATAATTCCATGGGATAGCCTTGCTGTTGACTATCGGCAACTGGGTTGTAGGCTTGATGATGACTGGATCCATATGGGCACCCTCTACAATTACGACAGGCTTGTTTGCCACTCCTGGCACAACCACTTTTGACTTTTCTTGTTTTGCTGCAACATCACTTGGGACCCTTTCTTGCCTACTGCAAATGGTTCACCGTTTTTCCTGCTCAACTTGTTCACTGATCTCTCAACTATTGGTTTTTCAACTGGCTTGACCTCACTGGACAGAATCATCATGACAGAATCATCATGCCCTTTCACCCATGCCTGGTACATCTCTGCCATTTGATGTTTCAACTTATGTATCCCCTCTTTCAGATTAACATCAGACTCTTCCCCCTCTCTTGACGGATCAATAACACTTGCATCCAGTTCTTGGTTTGCCATGATCAACTTCTTTTTGGACTTGGTATTGTACAGGTGAGTTGCCAGAATGCCAAACAAACTAACCACCTGCCTGTACTGTTTTTCACAACAAACTTGTTAGCGATTAGAGCTTAACAGATAGGCAATTGCACACTGGGGATGCAATGCACCTAAACAGTTAACCATTTCTATTATGCATTTGATCGGTTGCTTGCGTCATCCCAGCTTTCCTTAATTTCAACTTCTCTTTTTCCACTTCTGCCTTTCTTTTCTTGATTTCTTGTTGCTCTTTATTCCCTTATTTTCTTTCTTGTTTTGCCATTATTTCCTTCCCACAGTTTCCTATTTTCTCTTTTTTTTTTCTTTTTTTTTTTCGTTTCTTTTTGGTTATGATCGAATCATATGGAGATTGCCTACGTATCATGACCCTGCATGAATCAGACCAAGCGTAGTTTTAGGGGAATAAGTGTAAAAATAAATAAAACTTTAAAAAATTATTTTGGGATTTTCAAATTTTTACAAAATAAAACGTTTTGATTACAACGACTCTTCCTACCAAATCATAAAAACTAACAGACTCGAAAAGGGAAACTAATAGACTCCAACCGAAAGATGAAAATACAGACTCGAAAACAGACTAATAGATTCCAACAGAAAGAAAATACGGACTCGAGTAAAAATCATGAATACATCAACGCCTCAACTACTCCTGGGGCCCGCGGGACATCAGTCGGTTTCGCCACGAGACTACACTCCAAATCCCCTTGGAGATGGTAAATATCCTCCATTATCTGGCGGACAAAGGTCATTAATGTGGCGAAAAACATGGATCTGGTCATGTCCTCACACTACTGCATTTCATCGTGATGTAGTTGGCTATCCTTCTGACCCTTTCTCTTATGATGCCCTTTTCTTGCAACAACCGCCCAATCTGCCGGGCCCTAGCTTCTAAAGTTTGGTCAGTTGCATGATTCTGTTCTTGGAGTTGTTTCAGATCTTTTTTCTAACTGTGCCATTGTTGTGTAGCAGTGTTCTCTTTCTGCTTTAAAGTCTTTTGCCTACTTAATCATTTTGTTCTCAAGGACGGTGATCTTTTTCTTCAACCCCACAACCTCATTGTCATATTTCTCTTTTAACTGTTTAACCAAGCACGCTCGCTCCTCTACATTCTTAGCCAATTTTGTTCGAGCCCTTGCTAGTTCACCCTCTGCTTTGTTCAGATAAAAACCATATTTACTCACCTTCTGTCTAAGGTTATCTATAAGCTTTCCATCTTTTGCACTTCTGACGGGGTATTCGGCTACTATTTTCATTTCCTGAATTTGGGCTCGAAGGGCGTCATTTTCTTTGGCTATTTTTTTTTCACCCTTATCCGCGGCGGCTTGCAAACTATTCTCAAATGAAGATCTTTGACTTGATTTTCCAACTTGCTTATGGTAGCCCTATACTCATTTTCTTTGGCCAACCAATCCCATTGCACCTGTGCTCCATCGGTGAACTGTTGGACATGGGGCCTCTTTGCGGGTTGCTAGGGCTCTTGATGGACTGGGGATCTTTTACCGTACCAAGCAGTGTAACTAGGCTCTAGCTCGCCTCTGGATAGGTCTCGTTCCTAGGTCTTGTGCTCTAAGAACCTATATTGATGCCAAATCCGACGCACCCTTTCTTCTGGGAAAACAACTTTTGGTTCCAACTCAATGACCTGCCGACTCAAATCCTCATCGTATGGGATGGTCTGGTATCTGCCTAGCTGACGTAGAACTCTATGCGGGGCATAAGGCTGGATGCTCTAGAGGCCCATCAGTAGAAGAAAACACACCTCGACCGACATATAAATGACTTCACTGACCGAGAGCCAACTGAATGTCCATTCAATCTTGTTTATACCATGCTTCGTACCATCCGGGAACTCATAACCCTCCACCCGTTGTTCATGTTTTTCAATGCATTCAAGACCGGTCATGCCACAATCCATGTATCCTGGACGGTGGCAAAGGTGTTCTTCCATCCAGAGTTGTAAAAGCATATTGTATCCTTCAAAAAACGTTCCTCCTTCTCGGTAAAGAGTCAAGCTTGGCAAAATTCTGCCAAGATCATCGGTACAATGGTGCCATTTGCCTTCTTAGTCATGAAGTCAGCTATCCCCACAAGGCCCAACTCTATGTTTCCATCTTTTCTAGGACAAATTAAAACACCCAGGAATGCCACTATAAAAGCTAATCTTCGCTGAGCCTCCCACTTATATTTATTTCCCAAGTGAATAAGACCGGTATTTGGCATCTCAAAATCGCGGGGATTCCCGTAACGTCGGTAGAGTATGTAGAAGGTACAAAATCCATTAGCCAAATTTCCGTCTTGAACTTCCCGACTGATGCTTAACAGATCCAAATATTTGTGCGGAGTTACTGTTCTAGGTGCCATCGGTTATTGATTTCTAAGATTCCCATTAAAACCAATGTAGCCTGCTATTTCCTCAAGCGTAGGAGTTAGCTCAAAATCCACAAAGTGGAACACATTATGTGCTGGGTCCCAGAAGGGTATCAAGGCCTCAATTATATCTTTCCTCGGCTTAATCATCATAAGCCCAACAAGACCTCCCAAAGCTTTTATCACAAATTTTCTGCTGACCTCTCCCAAATCACGCCACCACATATGTAGTTCTAATGGTATCTCCTCGCGGACTGTAAAAGGTTCATTTTGAATTGTGCTCATCCTGCACATTTGTTTAAGGTGATTGATTAAAATATTGTGATTTACATTGACTCCAGAGAAAACACTCATTTTCACAAAAATTTAAAACAAAATATTCTTGCGAATACAGCCCTTCAGCACCTCAAGATAATGATAAAAAGAACAATTTTTAGGGCTATTTTTGTCAGTCAACCAAAATATAAAAAAAGACCATGAGTGGATATTCTTGCAAAAACGGCCTTCTAGTGCCTTTTGGGGCATTTCCGGCTATTTTGGACAAGAATGGCACCACCTAATTACTTATGAAAAAACAACGACACTTCATATATTTTTTGGTTATTTTTTGCAAAAGTAATTGGACCCGATGTGGGTTGCCTACGTATCCCACATCCAGTGAGACTCAAACTTGTGTAGTTCAGCCAATTTTGATGCAACAGAAAACATAAACTTTTTAAAACAGCTATTTCTTTTTTTTTTAAAAAAATTTGGCAGAGATTCGAGGTACTTTGGACACCAGGTTTTTAACAAGCGGGTAATTTCCTCTCGCTCACCTCAATTTGGTTTGTCTCAATTTTTCCTTATTCTAGAAGCCGGTCAACATGTAGTCCGAATCAAATAAATGCGCAAGTAGCAAGCAAAAATGCATCAGGATGGTCTTTTGATTTCAGGTGCACCTGTCGTAGACGGACCCAACCACTGTGTTGAGTCCCCTAAGTCAAAATGCACATGATGCAAACAAGCATTCCTACTAAGGATCCGACATGAGGCTAAGTTATACTAGGTTTGAAAACTTGGGTTTATTGTTCTAGACCTGGCTTACCCAAATAGCTCGAGCCGGGGGGGGGGGCAGCGTACCAGGAATACAGAAGCTTCATCGGCTTTGCAACTTGTCCGAACCTCGTTCTAAAATTGGGATATGACTATAATAGAAGAGATGTCACACGAAGTGCACACTTCCCAGATGATTTAGAAGACTCGGAGAGAAGAGGTTTTCGTAATAATTATATACAGTTCAACCATATCAAAGCGGTAAAAAGCAACATTTAGCACATTAGGCCTAGGCATGTGAATAAACCAGATAATAAATAAAGCCAAATATAACAATTATTCTAAGCTCGAATTCTTGAACCCTGAACCAGAGATTTTGGGTTCTTGTCCCCAACAGAGTCACCAGAGCTGTCACACCTCCTTTTTCCTACACCCTGGAAGAGGGTATATAAGGGAGTTTTTCCCAATTTAAGTGACAATCAAAACGGGATTTATTCATTTATTCAGAGTCGCCGCTTGGGATAGATTATGGTGTCCCAAGTCACCGGTTCAAATCTCGAATCGAGGAAAGATTGACTCGGTTTTATAGTCCGCGAACACAGAAATCTGGGTAAGGAATTCTGTTAACCCGGGAGAAGGTGTTAGGCATTCCCGGGTTCCGTGGTTTTAGCACGATTGCTCAACTATTATTATTGGCCTAATTATCTGTTTTTAAAACACTTTTAAACCTATGTGCATTTTTAATTTTAAAACTGCTTTTATTTATTTTTAACAAGATTCAACGCTATTTAAAACACGCTTTGGACCACGCCACATAAAATTTACCTGCGGTCCGCAACATATTTATCTAATGTTTTTGAGATTTGGATTTGGGTCACATGAAATTCACACCCGAGTTTAGGAAGGTAATTTTTAAAATAGCGCGCCTAAAGCAACTACACACTTTCAAGTTTGCGAGGGCTATGGATAATACAACTAAATGGCACGCCTCGATTTCTAAGAATTTAAATATTAATTAAGCAAGGGCCGTTCATTTGAGATTTAATTCGGCATGGCACACCTTAATTCCCATTTTAAAAGGAAAACTCAACTAAGCCTTGAGGGCCATCAACTATGTCTTGCATAATAAGCACGCCTCAAACTAATTCTAAGATTTTAATTAATTAAAGAAAAGCTAAGGGGATTTTTGATTTACTTTGGGCAGATGTTTAAACAAAATTATAATAACCAATGAACCAATAAGGAGGCACAGACTGACTATATGCCCAATGGCCAGCTACCAATTGCTATATGATCAGGCACAAGACACAATTGGGCTTGATGTGAAGCCTAGATAGGGAACCCCATCGCTGAAGGAAAAATTGATGCAATTGGGCCAAAGAAGGAAGCCCAATACCGATCCAGCACTGATGTTTGAGACCAATTACATCAGTCAAGAGTAGAACAAGTACTGATAGTCCTTGAATCAGATGCAAAGCACAATTCTATGCTACCTGTTGCGACCAAAACACTCACGCAAGTGTACGCGATCGACAAGTAATATAGTAGTAAGTAAAGTATCGTTCCCACGAGGAATTGTGATCAACTTATCGACTGATGTAGACTCAAACAATTATCAATTCAAGCTAAATTATCACAACATATATAAAGAACCAATTTACAACTTACTTAATAATTGCACAATAATTCAACACAAAATTACTACACCAATTTCACAATATGTTTATAACAATTTGGATAAATATATTCCCGGGTCATGGACTTGCTAGATATTATGCTACTATTTTAGCTTAAAATGGATTTATTGAATTATCCAGGTTATTGATTATAGGGTTAATAATATTCATAAGAATCTTTCGAGTTCTTATGCATCTATTCAAGTTAAATTAATACCTATATTTCTATGGTATTAATATTAACTCAAATGTATTTACAAATCCTATTTCTCAACCAAGTAAGGCAATTAAGTATAGTTCTATCTTAATTGCGAATCTTTCACCCGATGCCCAGGATCCGGATGTTGCTCTATTTGATTCTATATGCAATCAAGAATTTCCTTTTTCAAGTTTAATTCGAGATTCGTAAATAGTATTTTACTGTTAGCTACGCAGTAAAATAATTAACAGCAGAATCAAATAAACAACCCATAATGATAAATTCAAGATCATCAACTTAAGCTTCAAACAACATAATCATCTAACATCCATGAACCAAGAATACTAGAGTTTTTAGTTACTCATATTCACATAAAAATCAACAATAAAAGTCTTAAACATAATATAAACAAATAAATAGAAGAAAGTTTAGAAGAACTCTTTGAATCCTTGCTCCAAGATGTTGTTCTTCTTCTCCTTTCTTAGTTCCAAGATGAAGCTCCTCCTTCTTCTATGGGTTTTTATCCCTCAAAATATGATCTATATCTCAATAATGGAGCTTTACTTTATGTAAGTTGAGTGGATCCTCTCAAATTTCCCATTTCCCCTTGCCCCCAAATAATTGATTTCCCGGATTGGACTAGCGCGGGAGCGCATGACCAGCGCACATCCCGCGCATATCGAGTTTCTTTCTGTCCAAATCACTGAACTAGCGCGGGAGCGCATGACCAGCGCATGACCCGCGCTAGTGGGGTTTTCTCTTGTTAAGATGTTGCTGCTCAACTTTTCGTCATTTGACTCCATTTTTCACTTGATTACCATCATAAATCCTCATTTGTTTATTGAACTCCTGTAAGACATTAAAGTCATGATTAGAGCCAATTTTTGCATTATTTGAACATTTACAATAGTAAACCATCCTTAAGTTGAGCTAAAACATAGGCTATATTAAACATAGGCTGTATGTTAAGTTGAGCTAAACCACACTTAGCTTATTGCTAGTCCTCGAGCAATCCACTATATTCTTTTTAGAGAATTCTTCACTCAACCATTTCCCCTCACGCATTACACCTAGAACATTGTACATACTTAACACCTAGCAGTGAACAATCCTAGCCTTAAAGTTGTCTCTCAAGTGCTATGCAATATTCAAACTTCTTCAACTTACTCTTCACAGAAGTCAAGATTTGCTTTTCTGTCACAAGTCATATGCCCTCACCATCATGCCAACAAGAAATATTTGGTAATTACTCCGCACATTCAAGTCATATACTTATAATAATCAATTAAAGCACTCACTCTCACAATAGAAGTCACATGCATGCAATGGGTACCATAAGCTTGCCCGTAATATAAATCTCTACTAATTTAGGCTAGCTCGACTCAAAATCAATTAGGACTTTTTCATGGTTGTAATGTGGGCTAAGGGACGGGTAGGATGTATTTAGGAATAGTGACTCAACCCTAAGCACTTTAACACATCACACGAGCAATTTTCAGCGTAAATTCTTCAACCCACTTCTCATTCATACACAATATCATCCCACAAATATGCCCTTCTTCTTTAAGCACTATATTAATTCATTCTCACTAGCTAGAGCAAAACACAATGTAATCATCTTTTTTTTTCTTGTCACTCAATTTCTGCTAGTGGTGTATTCGTTTACAACATAAGTGCACCTTTCATCCTTTTATTGGTTCCACTCAAAAGCCACCCCACACTTATTTCCTTCTTACTTCTTTAAGCGCTCTTCTCACAATTAAAGTGCTTTAAGTGGTAAAATGATCAAACTAATGTCAATTAAGAACAAAAAGGGTATAGGCTTGTAATGCGGGTGCCAAACAAAAAGTCTGAAGGCTCAAAAGGGTAAACTAGAGACAAATTTTATTTTTAATAAGCAATTAAGCTCAAAAAGGTCAAAGAAAGCCTAACATCATTTTTCAAACCGAGCATCACCTCAAATTTCGCTTCAACTCACATACCGGGCAAGTTCTAGACACAAGTACAATACATGGACTACACAAATACTCACCACACATGGCATATGACTCGTTCCAGATCAGATCATCAAGACACGAGCATTCAATTCAGTACAAACATAAAAATTAAGGCACTTTCAGTGAGATTCAACAATTAGGACTAAGCGTTACACTCTAGGGTCTATTGTGTTCAGGTGTGTCAACGCTATGGATTCACTTTTCTATAACTTATAACTCCTTATTTTAGTCTACAAAATAAAAAAATATATAAAAATAAAAATTAAAAACTACCTATGCCCGGTTCAAGATAAACCCTTGGAAAAGAACCGCGGCTTAAAGAAAAACCAAGGGGGAATTTCTACACTACCTAAGAAAAAAATATATAAAAAAAATCTTTTTGTTGTTTTCTCTAGACTCACTTCCCTCAAGAAAATTCATCTAAAAGATCTTTCGTTGGGAAAAGTCTAATTTTTCTACCATTTTTTTTTATAAAAAAAAAATTAATCTTCTAAAATACTACACAACTACGAAGAAAAGAAATAAGAAGCTAAAATACTAAAAACCTAATTATCCAAAGTAATTCTCCCACCCCACACTTAAAAGAGTGAAATGTCCCCAATGCACAAATAAAAGCAAAAAATAACAAGGGTGGACAAGAAACTCCCTAAAAGGCCAAAGACCGAAGCACTGGCAGCTCACAGGGTACTCAGACTTCTCCCAAGGATGGTCCATTGTGCGGGTACCTCACACTAGTTCCAACCAGCTAGCTCACATTTGCACACTTTCAGTGGCTTTTCTTCTATGCTCATAATCCTACAACAAATGCTACAAAGGTAGAAAACTAAAATAAACAAAAATAAATAAAAATAAAAGAAAGCAGTAAAGCTGGGTTGCCTCCCAACAAGCGCCTTATTTTACGTCGCGGTACGACGTGAACCACTTTTTGCCTCCACCTTGAACTTATAAATTGAGCCCCCAATTTGGCTTCAAGCTTTTTGCTATGCTCTAGGGGTGGTGAGACAAATTTAACATGGTCGAGCAACCAATATCGTGTTCTACACTTTTTGGCTTTCAAATGAGGTATGTAATTATGTCTCTCTGGCATGATAAATTCCAGAATATAAGCACCCAGGTCCTCATACATTGGTTCCCCTAAAGGCTCAGATGACTCGATTTCCATGTCATCATCCAAACACAATCTTGAAAAATGTATGGAATGAGGAGCAGTACGCCCTAACTCTGAATTTTACTACTATTTACATCCCCATTTATACAAACACTCAATTCTTCTAAAGTAATGTTATCTACTCCCTCACATGACTCTAGAGCACTCTTCTTAACATGGACATCCTCAAGAAAAATATGATCTAATGATTGGTATTCTTGTTTTAGCTCCTCTATTTGGTCTAGAAGATTTTTTTCAGCTTCATACAACTCATCATTAAATTGTTGGGTGTTACACGCATCAACCTTTGCACTCAATTCTGAATCCAAGTTATGCACAACCAAGCCAAAATTATCACCTTTTTGTGCAAGCTCATCTCTCTCCTTAGACCAATCTTTCATCACCGTTGTTAGTAAACAACATCGTTTCACAGAATCCACTAATCGAGAATATCCGTCCCAATACCAACCCTTACTCCCATATTCAAATTCAGATGTCCAAGAGGTGAGGTCATGACTAGCAAAAAAATACGGGCCATAAAAATCTTTGATGGGTCAGGCAAAATCATTTCAAAAGACCTCAATGAGAGGAAAACAAAGCCTACATATGCCCAATGGCAAAAAAGTAAGAGCTATTGTTACCAGCCTAACGAGCATTAGGGCCACACACTAAAAGGTAGCGACGACCAAAAGCATAAGAGCCACTATTGCCAACTAAATATTTTGAAAGCTTGAGGGTCAAAATGAGCTTGAGTCATAACCTGATTCGGAGACCAGACCCAAAATAGTTAACTAATACATGCCTAAGGGCAATTCATACGAGCCATCGTCGCCAGCTTCATGATCCTCAGGGCCACGCATATAAAAGGTCACTTTGACCCAAGGCGTAAGAGCTACTGTCGCCAACCCACAAAAATATAGAACTTGAGGGTCAATTGTGCTTGAGTCGAAACCCGACTCGGAGACTGAACCCAAAATAGTTAAAACACAAGTGCCCAAGGGCAAGGAATAAGAGACATTGTTGCCCGCCCATGCAGACACAAAAGCTTAAGGATCAAATGGGCTCGAGTTGAAGCCCGACTCGGAGACTAAACCCAAAACAGTTGAGAAAATGCATAAGAGTTCTAATGTCAGCTTACACTAAAGGTTGCATCCATCGAACGCGTAAGAGCCCTCGAGTCTGCCTGATGAGTCCCAGAGCCGTATTATGAATCCAAGGATTCTCACCAACTCCAAAACCAGTCCACCTGGTAAGAGACAAAGAAGAAAAGGGTACATAAGCAATAAAGCTTGAAGTTCTCTTCTATTTACATACATGAAAAAGTGCATCCTCCATCTACAAATGTGCTTTGGAAATATCACATACAAGATGGCAAAGTCTATGCCCCGCCCCTGAGGGATACAACCTATCAGCCTTGTCTTCGCTCTCCTCAGTGCTGAACAGGAGTGACCGAGCATCACGCTCGTCCGCCCTTGCTCGCGCTAGCTCTTTCGTGAGAACAAAACCCCTGGCACCGATCTCCTCAAGTACCCTTCTTTGGGATCTGCAACGAGCATATTCTTCGATGCTCTCTTCACGATCGAGGACCCTCTTCAACTCGGCTTGGGAATCGGTAGCATACTTCAAATTAGTCGCCATATACTAATCAATATTAGTCCAGCTCAGTGCTGCTTCAACCCGAGCATCAACGATCTCAGCCCTAACCTTCGAAAGTTCGGACTCAAGCTTCGTGATCATATCCGCTTGAACTAAAGCATTGTTACCAGCTAAGCGGAGTTGGGCCTCGAAGGCTGGAACTTTATCCAAGGCACCATTCTCCTCTGAAGCTCGAGCCCGCACCTGAGCTCTTAGATCGCCACAGTCATTCCTGACTCGGTCGGCTCCACCCCTAAGGCGCTCCAACGCCTTCATCTTTTTTTGCAACTGGTATAGGCAAAATGTTAACCCAAAAGGTTAAAAGGCAAAATGCATACCTTCTTGGGACAAGAAATTACCTGCTCCATCAAATTGCTCTCATAATTCGAGCTCCGGCACACCTCATATTGTTAGTGTGTCAACTCAACTTCCTTCTCCTTGCAAATAGGCCTAAGGAACCTACATTCATCCAGAGCTTTTTGTAGTCTAGCCCCATGACGGAGCAGCTTAGACATAAGCCTGTCAAAGGCCTATAGAAGAAAAACTCGATAAGGAAGGGAAGACACGGGATTCGGAAGGCTTGTGCCAAAACTCACCACAAAGTGAAGACGACAAACTTCCTCGATGGCCGAGCACACCTCTGCTGATCCATCCCCCTCGGAACTGGAAGAACCAACCTCGGTCGAAGCATGATCACTCAGAGGAACCACCTCTCTAGAACCGAAAACTTCGGGTGTAGCAGGCCCGGGCGATGTTTCCTCCTCAAAGACTCGGCCACGTTTTGCCCTGCTGTGAGCTCCATCGCACTGCAAATGCATATCCCAATTATCATTATCGACTTTCAGCTCGGAAACTAGCAACTCCTCCCCATCTCCGAAGTAGCACATCCTTTCCCTTGGAGACCCTTCAATACCTATGACGGCAATATTAGTACATGAAAAGGGGAAAATGTCTTTCCAAATGTATGAAGGATAAGTGAAATTAGCGTATACACGTACCATGGTATTTTGCTTCCCATCTACACCGGGATACGGCTCATCACCTACGCTCATCACAAGATGAATGGGTCGCCAGCTTTCGGACCTAGCCGGGCAGATCAAGAACTTCGCCCGATGCCCATGATATTGCTGCAAAAAAGAAGGAATCACGATTACTAAACTAGCTTGCACCATGAGTGAATCTGATAAAGCACGAGATGCTCCACTCATGCATGTAATTCCATGAGTTGCACGGGGATAACGTCAGTCGTCCGGACTTAGACGAATCGATTAACCCACTCTCTATCTCCATCTTCCTCATCATCAACAACAAAGGGCGCGAACGAACAACACCGAAAGGTTAGCAGACCTCGATGATGAAAGGGTCAATACAACCTGACAAGGTGACTGAGCGTGAATTCAAGCCCTGCCCTTTCCGCAAAGAACCTCATCATCAACACTATTCGCTAAAACGACAGACATACCTATGCCAAAGTAACCCAATACTCTAAACAGAAATCGAGCACGACCCTATCAAGGGGGCCTAGTGCGAAAGTGTACAAGTACACATTCAGGAATCTATCGGCAAGGTCCGTGATACCCTTATCCAGGGGAAGTGCTTGCAACGCTACCCCCTCTCCCCATCCACAGTCTCTCCTCACTAGCTCCAGGTGCTCTTCTCTTATCGAGTACATAGTCTTTAGAGTAAACTCCCATGGATCTTGAGCACTGGGAGTTTAACTCTGCCCTCTCTGCCGGGCAGACCATGAGGTAGCAGTCATGGCTATGGTGGAACTAGCAAACTGAAGTGGGAACCTACACAAACGTTTTGGCACTAAGGTAACGAAGGACTCGATGCCAAAACAGAAGGATAGCTATCTAAAGTAACGGGATCTTCCAAGAAGCGGGAGCAACCCCATATATATGTGGGGAAACAACAACGATCCGCCTGCCCAAGTTAGGCCCCGGGAGGCCAATGGCTTCGGTATGGGCTCCGAGGTGGTACCCGACCTTGAGGTTTCCTCTCAAGGAGAAACATAAGCACTTCAAGCCCCGTCCATTAGGGCTCGACCTCAGGAAATTGCCTAAATATGAGTAACCTCTCCGCAGGAACCTATCTACAATGCCTTAAAAGATTATCATCATAAAGTTCAAAGTAAATCTCTAGGTGCCCGAAGCTAACCTTCACTCAAAGACCATCCTCAAAAATTTCAAGGTTCGAGGTGCTATCTTTATGCGACTCGAGGGTCCCGACAATCCAAGTCTATTGGACCGCTTCAGGCTTGGTCCGAGGAACAACAATGAGCTTGGAAATAAGCCATTTCTATCAACCAAAGACCGGAAAGAATGCTCGCACCCGAGTTGGATATTGACGATCGTTGATAGGGGCACACGTTCAATCCTCGCAAATGCATAAAAATATACAAGAATATGGCAGATATCAAAAGAAGAAGTAAAGAGGATGTCTTTCTATTCATAAACGTTGGCTTACAATGGCCCTCGATGGGTCCTTACATATAATTACAAAAGCCCGCAAAGGGTCCTTACACAGAAACAAAGAAGCAAAGGGGGTGTACACCCATAGTGAAAACCTAAGAACCTAGTCCATCCTTGAAGGTTCATCTCCGATAGCAGCATCTCCGAGCGCTGCCTCCTCGAGCTCACATCCTCGAAGGCAACTCATTCGATCGTCACCTCCTCTAGGTTCCTAGCTCGATCCCACAGAGTAACCTCATCGTGGGAGAAGATGAAGAAGAAGAAAAGGGGGTGGGGATGCAGAAGAGGCAGAAAACAGAGACATACCCGCCAAAGCCAAAGGTCAAAGATTCGGCGGACCCTAGCCTCATTAGCCGGTTGTTCCATTTTATCCCTCGGGAAAGAAAAAACCCAAGAGATAAAGTGCCATACCAGGCCAAGGGTAGGAGAGTGTAGCGATGTAGTCCGAATAACTTTCTAAAAAGGGGAAAGTCGATTCCCCGTATATCGTCATCTCAAGCCAATAAGGACAACAATAGCAATTGTAATAGCAACGACAACGACATCAATATGGTATGATCTCGCTCGACAAAGGGAAGCTTGGGCAAAAGTCCATCACCCGGCTGGTAGGAATGCAGCCAAATAGCCTTAAGGTCGTGAACTTCAAACATGGTGATTGACAATATAGAAAGATGGCAAAAAGGAGGGGGGGGGGTAAGTGAATGGAGAAAGGCACTTAGATAGAAAAATGACGCCAGAATGTCCCTATTTATAGGGGATAACGACACGGCCATCCATGCCTTTGGAAGATTGACCGACAAGTATAATTAATGTGTTCTTGAAGAGTCGAATCAACGACAGTACTGTCACTTTGAAGAACGGGAATCGACAGTGAATTGGGTGGTGTCGAAAAGACAAGTCCATGGGATGTCCCGGTTATCGTACAAACTCACGCCATAGGTTGCATCATCGGTATGATGTCACCACGGGAAGCCCGAGGAGTTGAGTATCAGAATCATTTCCCATCGCTTCATTTTGAGAAATGCGAAGACTATCTGTATTCAGCAAAATCAGGGGTTCGAATTTCTTGCTATTAAGTCATTTTAAAGGAACACCTCGAGACCTCGAGGACGCGAGGCTGTGACCGAGTTCCCTCCCTCGAAGCTCGTTAGTGCCCGACCTAAAGAGAATATTGATCGAGGCTAGAGTAAAATAGGGGATTCCCAAGGTACACGGCTAAGTCTGACATGGCCATCCTACCTAGAGCCTGTATTGAGGTATCACGTCTAGCTATCCCATCTCTATGCCTTTACAATTAATGTATTTTGTACTATGACAGGATACCCCTCTTATATAAAGGGGATCCTTATCTCTTTGTAAAGGGATGTTGTTGCTCCAATAATTCTACATATAATCAATAACAACTCTTTTTTTTTCTGTAACTTACTCGCTCGAGACTACCACTTTCATTAATTGCTTTCATACTTGTTCTTTATTTATTACTTGATATCGGCCATAAAGAGCCTCTTTTAATTATATTCTAATTATTAGTCCCTTCTCGGTTGCCCCTGATAGTTCGAGCCAGAGCTCAAGCGTCGACCTCGAGGCCCTTATCGATTAGCCCGAGGCCCCGATAACTAAACCCTTGGTTTGATCACAACTCTATTATGGCTCACGTTTTATCTTTTATCTTCATATATCTAGCATCAACTACTCTAATAACTAGCATAAAAATAGATCACGTATTTTTAAAGTTCCATCAACAAATTTAATTGTTATTACCACTTTCACGGTAAACAGGATCCTTCATGGATTTGAGGTATGTAGTATAGGCACAAAAGTAATGCCTCAACTTCTGGGCCATCCAGGTCAAAGCACAGCAAGTGCGCTCAATTTGAGAGTACCGTGCTTCGTAAGGTGTGAACTTCTCACTCAAGTATTATATGGCTTGCTCCTTTATCCATGTCTCATCATGTTGTCCCAAAACACATCCGAAGGCTCCATCTAACACAGATTGATAGAGTAGCAAAGGCCGCCCCGGCTCTGGCGGGACCAAACCTGGTGGTGTGGATAGGTACTCCTTGATTTTGTCGAAAACTTTCTAACAATACTCAGTCCAACTTGTTTCGGCGTCTTTCCTCAGTATCTTGAAGATGAGTTCACATATAACTATGGACTATGCTATAAAACGACTGATATAGTTGAGACGTCTTAGGAAGCTCATCACGTCCTTTTTGCTCCTAGGTTGTGGTAATTCTTGAATAGTTTTGACTTTAGACAGATCCATCTAGATCCCTCGATGACTGACAATGAATCCCAATAACTTTCCTGGGGGAACCCCGAATGCACACTTTGCGGGGTTTACTTTCAAGTTATACCTCCTTAGCCTATCAAAGAACTTTCTCAAGTCCGCTATGTGATCCCCGACCCTTTTAGATTTTATAATGACGTCGTCCACATACACCTCTATTTATTTATGTATCATATCATGGAAGATTGTTGTCATCGCTGTTATGTAAGTGGCCCCAATATTCTTTAGACCAAATGGCATCATCTTGTACCAGTACACCCCCATGGTGTAATAAAAGCTGTTTTCTCTGCATCTTGTTCATCCATCCAGATCTGGTGATAACCCGCAAAGCTATTTAAAAAGAATTGGATTTCATGCTTGGCGTAATTGTCGATTGGGATGTGTATATTTGGCAGTGAAAAGTCGTCCTTGGGACTTGCTCTGTTTAAATCCCGATAGTCAACACATACTCTGACTTTCCCATCTTTCTTCGAAACTAGTACAATGTTGGCTAACCAGATTGGGTACTCAACAATCCTGAGAACTTTGGCTTTGATCTACTTAGTAACTTCCTCCTTGATTTTCAGGCTCATATCTGGTTTGAATTTTCTGAGTTTCTACTTCATTGGTGGACACATAGGATTAGTAGGCAACTTGTGAGCCACTATGGACGTGATCAAACCGGTCATGTCATCATACGACCATGCAAAAATGTCCTTATACTCCTTTAAGAAATAAATGTACTCCTCTTTCTCTGTCGGCGATAAGTGAATGCTGATGCGAGTCTCCTTAAAGGTCTCAGCGTCCCCCAAATTTAGTGCTTCGGTTTCGTCTAGGTTAGAGTTAGGCTTATTCTCTATGTTTTCAACTTCCCTGACAACTTCCTCAAGCATCTCATCTTCTTCATCCGAATCACTATTCTCATGTTAAGTTGCCTCATTACATATCACAGTCACCGGTTCATCAGGAAAAGTAACAATAACGCTATAGAAAGAAAAATATGAAAGATAATAATAAATAATAAAGAGCAATACATTTGATTAAGACTTAAAACATCCAAAGAGTACAACTCGATAAATCGAGCATTTATTTTGAAGCTAGTAATTCTTTAAAAAACAAAATTACTGAAAATCTTAAATGCCTAGAATGGCTGTAGGAATAAAATCTTCCAAGCTACCCACGGACTCGGTGGGCCCGAGATGGTGTGGCGGTCCATTTCCCGAGGATAGCTCCCTTCTCCACAGTCTGAATAGTGAGGCCTTCTTCTTACTCCTCCTCAATTATTTCATTGCATTCCATATCTTCATCCTCCAAGAATAGATTCCTCAGCCAAACTAATTCTTCTTCTTATGCGGTTCCCCATATTGTATCAGCTTGGTGAAAAACCTGATCCAGATGCAGCACCAGTTGCTCGAGGGGGTAATACGGTCCGCACCATGGAGGCGACCAATCATTATACTCTTTCCATGTATACTGGTATCCGATCCCGAAGGTAGTACCATGACGCTTTAGCTATATCAGTTTAGTAATACCCTGGAGATTCTTCCCAAGCCCTTTGCTGGGTTCATACCAAGACCATGCCAGTATGCTTTCTATTTTGACACTCCACCATTTGTCTTTCTCGACGGCGATGACACGTTCGATATGATGGTAGGTTTACCCTCCTAGCCTTTTTCTGTTTCCAATAACTAGGATGGTTTGACTAGTGTAAATGGGGTTACTCCTATCTACATGAATGATCACCTCCTGATGGTTCCATTAGAATTTCACGGCTTGATGTAGTGTGGAAGACACAGCCCCAATGGCATGTATCCATGGTCGGCCCAACAGAAGTATGAGGCTAATATGTCGAGCACTTGAAATTCAACGTCGAACCAAGTTGGCCCGATCTGTAGACAAAGATTTATTTCCCCAATCGTGGCCTTTTGAGACCCATCGAAGGATTTCACGTTCATTCTCCCTGCTCGTATTTCATGAAAACCTTTTCCCAGTCTTTTTAGAGTATCCAACGGACAAATATTGAGGCTTGAACCTCCATTAATCAAGACCCTGACAATGAATTTGTCTTCAAATTTCACTGTGATATGCAATGCTCGGTTGTGATTCAACCCTTTAGGCGGTAGCTCATCTTCGTGGAATATTATTTTATGACTTTCAAGCACCTGTCCTACCATATTGATGTTACACTCCGCAGTATTACGTGGATGTTGTACCCCGTAGTAAAATGAGGATTGATTATGATGTTAAAATAACATATGCTAGCATGTATTTATGTATAATACACATGATTAGCATAATATGGGTCAAATAATTAGTAGGGAAATGTTGATATGCTTATGTGTATATATGTATTCTTTGTAAGTAAAGACAAATGTTGCCTCTTCCCCCTTCAAGGCCCTTTGTTAGTACAAATTGATACATATCCAATCTTTATATTGAAGGAGGCCATTTAGGAGTTGCTGCATATCATACAATTCATATAAACCCCATCTCAAACAATTAGGAGCCATTTACAATTTCACCTTACGAACAACTCTCTCTAAGGCAATTGTTTTGCAATTTTCCTCTTGGTTTGGGACGTTTTAGGTGTAAAGGTGTTGGGAAAGGCTTATCTCCAGTTCATATTATCCAATTTCTTCAAATAATTAAGGTAAGAATTCAATAATCCTTTTAGATAAGTTTGTCTTCAACTTGGAGAAATTCACTTTAAATTCTTATTGATGTAGAAATAAAGGTTCTTGTAGAACTTTTGAGAAGGATTTGGTTGTGTTGAAGGGATTGAAATATAGTTATAAATATGTATATGTGTTGATATTTTTGCTGGTCAAGGTAATATCATACTCTTCTCCATGTTTTTGAGGTCATTTGGATCATAGTTTGGTTATTGATGGAGTGTTGTAGTTGTTGAACGATTTTGAGTAGTTCCTTAAGGTATCCTATGGCTAAAAATTGTGAATTATAGTTGTTTGTGATGGTGGTTGTGTTGTGAGTAGAGGAGAAGAACTAGTAGTGTTGAACTGCCATTGTAGGATGAAATGAAGCTTATGCACCCTAAGTGTTCGATAAAATGTCGTCTTGAATCCAATACTTGGTTTATTGATTCTATTGTGATCCAAATCATTTATACAATGTAGATTATCATTCGTAGACCATACAGGAACTCGGGGCTACTGCTAGCCAAGCAACAGAGGTATGTTAAGGCTATCCCTTCTTTCCTTTTGTCATGATCCATACTATACAAACAAAATGAACAATTGCATAACTTTTATAAATGACTCTAATCATAGAAATACTAGGGGTGTCTATATTTTTGATTCCCCATGTAGATTATTATTATATCTTCTATTCATGGGTCTAAAAAAATACGTATTTGATAAAGTTTATCTGAAAGACATATGGATTTTTATGGCATTCCAAGAAAACCTTATTAACATATTTCTTATGCATTTCATGCATTTATACATGCACATTGGCTTATGACCAGATGGCGTTATATACACGTATATATGTATATTATATTTATATGGGATATGGGAAAAAGGTTACAACATTATATACGCACCACCACCTGATCAGTTGGTATACGTTGATGATTTTGCCCATAGTGGTCGAGATGATATGATGGGATGCCCTCAGAGGCTTGATGATGCTATGAAACATGTACCTATGCACGACATGTCATTCATATGTATATGCATGACACTATAAGTATTTCATGATGTATAGAATTATCCAGATTTACAGGTTGAGTCATTTACTCCATGTTTCATCCATGTCTTTTATATACTTATTTATGTGCCTTACATACTCGGTACATTATTTGTACTGACATCTCTTTTGCTTGGGGATGCTGTGTTTCATGCCCGCATGTCCTAATAGACAGGTCGAGAGCCCTCCAAGTAGGCTATCAGCTCAGCGAAAGATGTTGGTGTGCTCCCTTTGCTTCGGAGTTGCTTGTTTGGTTAGTATGATTTAGACGTGTATTGTTTGGTATGGCGGGACTCTGTCCCGACTTTTATGAAAATTTTGTATTCTTAGAGGCTTGTAGACAGATGTCATGTATGCAAAAGATTGTATGGCCTTGTCGGCCTATTTTAAGTATATAATGGATCACATTGGCCTTATAGGCCCGTATGTCACAAGTATGAGTTTCTATATCAGGTTGGGTCATTCTATGCCGGGTATTTCCTCCAGCTTACTCTAATTATCTCATGATGCCCTTTCTGGCCCATTTACCTATGATGATGTGATATGAAATATACGTTACGTTGGTACTCGGTTGAGTAAGGTACCGGATGCCCGTCGCGGCCCATCGGTTTGTGTCGTGAGAATTGGTCATCTCTCCGTAGGTGATATTGTTGGGCACATAAGCTTCGCTCAACACCTTATCAAAGCATTCTTGTGCGCCTCTGAATTTTGCAATAGTGACAGTAGGGATATCTAAGCTGGGTTTTGTTCAAGTGATCGATGACAGAATATTCCCTTGCTTGTGCTTTCCTCCAAAGGCCATCTGGCCCTATTTCAATGACAATCTACTTAGTATAGACATCCTTACTTAATCCTCCTAAGTGTTCAGGTGTATAGATCCTCCCGGTCCTAGTCATTCCTTGCGCAGCATCGGATTCCTCAATCTTTTCCTTTCCTTTTCGCCTAGCCTCGACAATATAATCCCAGGGTATTACTTTTGAGTTGAAAGGAGGTGTGGTTGATATTGTCACCATGAAAGTATGGTCACTTCCACTTCAAATGAAACAAGGGCGGTCGCAGGGGGGACTACCTCTACCTCAAATGAAACTGATGCAGTTATCTCAACTTCGATCGGTGACTGAGTCTGTACTACAACAGGAGTAATTGTGACTGCAAGTTTAAAGTCATCGCCTTCTCGAATAAGCCCGATTGACCCCTCAGGATCCCATTCATCATCCATATCTATCATATGTATCCTGCCACCCCTATGATCCGGGAGAGGATTGTTGCGGACATTGGGTGCAGCCTCTTTCGCATATATAACCCTGTTGTCAATTAGTGTCTGGATTTTGCCTTTCAATGTTCAACACTCGTTAATGGTGTGTCCTTTCATACCAGAATGATATGCACAGGTTTTGTTTCGGTTGACCCATTGGGATGGATTCTCTAGTGCTACAGCGGGAACAAAGGTGACGTAACCAGCAGCTTCAACCTTTCATATAGCTGGTCAATGGGTTCAGCAATAGCGGTGCATTGTCTAGGTGGCTTGCGATCAAAATTGGGTCGTGGTCTTGGATAATTATGCTGAGTGGGAGGGTGATTGGAAATGAGATGTTTGGTAATTATAGGTATGATAAACAGTGGCTGGTTGGGAATATATGTGTGATGGGGGTTGATATGTAGGTCGTAGTGCTTGGTATATGGATGGAGGCATTTGATATGTGGGTGGAGGTGTTTGATATGTAAGTGGGGATTTTGGGCCTTGAGCCACCATTACTGCCCCAACGTCTCTCTTCTTTAATATGCCGCCTGATTGTAATGCCTTGTTTGTGGCCTGTAATGCCTCAAAGTTTGTTACCATCCCACTTTTGATACCTTATTCGATCCTTTCCCCAAGTTTGATGATGTCCGAGAATTTATGGTTTTCAATAACCATCAACCTTTTATAGTATTGCGGATCTTGTGCTCTGATGAAAAATTTGATCATCTATTCTTCTTCCAAAGATGGCCTGACTTTGGCTACTTCCAACTTTTAACGAGTAGCATACTCGCGGAAAGTCTCGGTGGGCTTCTTCTTAAGGTTCTGAATCTAGAAAACATCTGGTGCATTTTCTGTGTGAAATCAGACGCCATACTCACCTAGTTAGACCATTTCTTAGGATCCTGGCTGATGTACCAGGACAAAGCATATCCCATAAGACTTCTCATAAAGAGTTTCATCCAGATCCTTTCATCCTTTCCTACCCCAACATGGTTGTCACAATAGGTCCTCAGATGAACCTTGGGATCACCTGTACCATCAAACATTTCGAACTTGGGGGGTTTGTAATCCTCTGGCAGTTCTATATCTGGCTGTATGCATAAGTCTTCATAGTTCAAACTTTCTATTCTTCTGCCGCCTTTGACACCCTAACTCAACTTGTTAACTTCTTAAGTTCCTCAACCATGATTTTTAATAGTAGGTCCTTTTCGGAGGATTTTGGTGTATAGGGGTTTGGTTGGATAGAGTGAGGTGTGGTTTCTACGTATATAGGGTTGTTTTGGTATGTGGCGGGTGCCTGGATGTAATGGTGGTCATTGGTTGAGTTTTGAGGATCAAGAATGGGTTGTGGTGTGTTCTGAGGAGTGTGATAAGTGGCGGTTGGTGGGTACTGAATTGGTTGATAGTGATGTTGTGGCGGAGTTGGTATTGGTAGGGGATTGAGATTTTGGGGTGGGGTTGCGTATTGATGCGGTGCATGAGGGTTTTGTGGATATTGGTTTGGTGTGTTTTGGGGAGGTGCTGGGTTCTTTGTGTTTTGTTGGTTGATGTCGGGGATATTCAAGGTGAGTGATAAGTTTTCCAAGTTATGGACATGCTCAAGATCTCCCTGTAGCTCCAGTATCTTTTGTTCCAACCTCAAGAATAGATCATTTGGTGCCGGAGTACTCCGACCGACCAAAGTTTCTGCGTTCTCAACATTCTCCTTTCGAATACCACTTAAGTCCTCCATTTTTGCTTTTTCTTTGCCTTTTGTATTACTTGGAGGAGGAGGTGGAGGGCCTCTAAATCAGGTGTGATATGCTGATGATGCCAGTATGAGTAAACCAACCTTAGGAGATGGAAATAAAGAATAAGGAAAAACAAAAGGTAAACAAGTCAGTGAGGATCCTGAAATGTTTGCAATATTTAAACACATATTGCGGGAATGTAAATTTGTGTCAAAGTTTTGGAACCTCGTTGTGCCCGAGGTAGGCCTAGTGACAAATAAATTTGGAGAAATTTAGTGCCAATAATTGCCTCATTTCATTAATGTAAAAGTAAACAACCCAAAACGAAACTAAATAAGATAATGTTGCTAATTGCACTTGACCTTATTACATTTGAAAGGAAAGCAAGTAAATCTAATCTACTTTGTCCAGAAGGACCCTCTCCAGACCGGACGCTGTTGTCGATCAACTCTCCCAACTTGCACAGGTTCAGCAGAAGGAATGCCCTAGCCAGATGCGCTCCTTCATTTTCTTTAGCATTCTGGCAGTCGGTGACCCTCTTCTTCGTCTTCCCATCCAATTCCATCAAGCTGTACTCCAGATATTCCAGCCTCTCGCTGGATTTGACAGCTCTTTCTTTCCACTCGTTAATCATTTCCATGTCAGCCTTATGTTATGCCATATGCTCAACTTCAGACTCTAAAACTCTTTTCCGCAGCTTGTTGTACTTCACATCTGCTTCAGCAACCTCGTTTATGACCCTATTTCCTGGCCCGGCCCTTGGCTTAAAGACCCCGGCTATGTTGTCCTCCAACCACGAAGGGTAAATGTACCAGTGGCCCGCATGATATCGGTCTGGCTTGATAGTATCCTTTTCCACAATAATCTTCAAAGTCCACATATGTTGTGCTTTATTATTATATGGGATGGCGTCACCTTGGAAATTGGCTCTAAAGTGACACATCTTAGTGACCCGTAGTATGATATGTTTCCTGCCTTCTTGTCTCATAACCCTGGGAGGAGTTTAAGGGTATATGCCCCTTATCACAATCAACACCAAGTATGGAAAATCTCTAGATTTGATGATGAACTCATCGGTAGGGAACTACTCGAACATCCACTAGACCTGATCCTCGATCAAATTTTTGAAAAGTTGTACCCATCCTACAGCGTCCTCCGGCTAAGCAAACATGTCTGGAATATAGTTCATTCTTTTGGGATGATGGAAGGCTATGTGATCATTCAACGACCTTCACGGAAATTCTTGACGGTATTGTCCCTTTTGGAGATGTTCCAACAACCAGACCTGTAACAGCAAGTTGCAACCCTCGAAGAACTTGAACTTCTTCTGACACCGTTCTAAAGCCCCGTACATGTCTGTAATGATCATAGGGACGATAGTGTATGTCTCCCCCTCGATCCCGTCCATCAGAGTTTTGGTCACCATGGCCAGCCTAGTATGGTTTATATCCCCTTGGATTGGGAATACCATCATGCCCAGGAAACATATAATAAACACAAAGACCCTATGATGAATCCAACCCAAGAAGGTGATTGAGAACTCATTACGAAAAATACGGTAAGAGCGACTATGACCGTATCACTCATAAAGGAAGTCAAAGGGTATGTAGGAGTCCTTCAGGTATTTAGAGTTGTCATTTTTCTTCAGCCCCATCATCTTCAGAAATCCTCTAGCAGTGCAGTTTTCAGGTGCTAACAGATTAGGGCTATCCCAAGGCAACCTAGCAAATCCTCCTATTTCTTCTAGAAGGGGAGTCATTTCTATATTCCCAAAACGGAGCACAACCCTTTCCTTGTCCCATAACATAGTTGCAGCCTCGATCAGTATTTTGTTGGGCTAAAGATCCAACAGAGAAGGCAAGTTTCCTAAGACTCGTTTCACATGGTTTTGGTCATATGAAGGAAGATCCCTCCACCAATCTAGCAAAAGTGAGGGTATGCTACCGACCATACCAAATCTGGGGACTTAGTGCCTCATTTTCTTCAAAACAAGAGAGTGTTAAGCCCTTTTCCCGCTCCAGGTTCGTATATTTATACAGTAATGATTAGCATATTGGCACTTATTTCTCCAAATTAATACACATAATCGTGGTTACGTCCGTTGGGATTATGGAAAACCTGACGGACTTTTGGACAAGGCTTGTCTTAAAGGGCTATTATGTGGACAACATATTAACCCGGCTAGGTTTGACCATGATGAATGCACAATTAATCAAAGTGAGGCTGCTATAAAGGTCTAGACTGGGACCCTCAAGCGGATAACTTGAGGGGGAAAGGCACATAACCGACGAACGCACATCTGATCGACTAGTTTTATCGCAAATATGCTTTTCCGAATTTAAAGGGTGATATATAGGAAGAGCGCAAATAATCATTAAGCGTTGCTATAGGATTTGATACGCCCGAGTGGAATATGATGTGGAGCATGATTTATGCAATAATAAATACCATGTTGTCAAGTATTTGCATGTAGGAAAAATAATAAATGCTGTATTTAAATAATTGAAAGACAGTTACGGAAAAAGAAAACAAAGAGATAAGTCAGTTTCAGAAAATAAAAGAAATCATAAATAAGCAGTTAAATCCAAATAAAAGGGAAAGGGTATACGGGATAAGGCATGCTTGGACTAATTCACAAAAATAAGTTCGTTATGGTAAGAGCCTAAAATATCCCCAGTAGAGTCATTATGCTGTCGCGCCCCCTTTTTTCCCTTTTTGCGGGAAGTCCTGGTTTCGACATTCATGGGGGAACAACTTGTTTCCTTTTGGGAATTGGGTATTTGAAGAGTCGCTATCTAACAGATTAAAGTGCGTTAGGGCACCTAGAGCAATAAACTGATGTAACTAGTTTGCATTACCAGAGAACAGCATAAGGGCTTGAAATAACCTTGAGGGGAAGGTGTTAGACACCCCTCGCGGTCCACAATGGTGGGGCCCGGTCGAACTTAAACTATGTGAATTAGTCATTTTAACAAAACAATTTAACACATATATGCAAATAAAGGCATGTTTTCTCATTTTAAGTACATGTATAATTCAAGTAATGAATGTAAGAGAGAGGTTTGAACAGCTTACACATGCATATGCAAAGAAAAGGAAGTTTATAGAATTTAAGCACATATGAGAATCGGAAAAGGGAAGTTCTAAGTTGATTAGCCTCCATGATCATACCCATGCAATGCCCGGTAATCACTCCTTAATGAGGGGCTACATGTGACATTATCGCGTAGTCATCATATCATTTTATTACCCATTAACCTTCCCTTAGTGGTTATAAGCGGGTTTGATTAACGACCTCTAAGAATCCTGCTACCCATCCCTTCCTTATGGTCCTAGAGGAATTTGGGACCTCTAAATCTAGATAGTTCTAGACAACCTAAGGTTTGTAAAATCTAGGCGACAGGCAAATAACATATAGGACAAGAAAATAAGGTTAGGCAGCTAGAAGGCTCAGATTTACCTCCGCATGTATATAGGCAATCAAACAACATGTCTAAAATATATATTTTTTAAAAGAAATTCAGAAATCCTAAGAACATGATATCTAGATGAACATCATAAAAACGGAACATGGAGTGCTTGTTTTTTAGGGAAGTGGCAGGATCCTAACCAGTTTGCCTACTAGTTTTACAGCTTGTTAAAACTGGATAATTTCACATATAAACATAACTGGTTTCACAATTATTTAATGCCCTAAGGCTTGCCTAAGTGCGTATATATAGTCACAATTCTGGGAAGACATTTTGAAGTCCTTTATTCTATTGGCATGCTTTCTAGTGATATTAATTAACACAACGTTGAGGACTATTAAAGAAACAAGTAGGATAATTAATTAAACTGATTTAGAAACTATAGGCATGAGTTAAAATTAAACTGATTTTAGATCCTATAGGCATGATTTTTATAATTAAAGCCGATTTAGATCCTATAGGCATGATCTCTATAGAGACAGATTTGAACATGTGTTGTAACGAAAACTGACCTCAATTATTTTATTCCCTATAGGCATGGCATCTAGTCATGTAAAATAGAGCATGCAGAACTCATTTCAACTAAAGCAAACCCTATAGGTAGGCTATCTACATTTCAACCAAAGCAAAACCTACAGGCATGGTGTCTAATAAAACATATTTGAACCAAAATGAACCCTATAGGTATGTTATCTACCCAACTTTATCCACAGTATACTACTACCCTCCCTTTTCACTAGTCACCCCATTATCTATTTACAATTAATTATTACAGACCAATGATTGAATAAAAATTACATAAATAGAATAGAAATTAGGCTATAGGGAGCCTGAAGTAGGCCCAAAGAAAATCCTAGTGTACCAGGCCTTCACTAGTCTTAAATGCCCGAGATTCATTGCCAATTTCGCGTCTAGGTGTGTCGAAGTTTCCTAAGGACCTCAAGGATCCCGAGCGAAACTCACACACAGACTTTCCTCAAATAAAGACTAATTATGTGCAGTATGGAAGAGCCAACCCTGATATGCCAGAGTTTAGAGAGACCTCAAGGATCTCTAAACATCACACATACTAGAGGGGCAAGACTTAATAAACTAAGAATAAGTGATTGTGCATAATTTTAAAAAGGGTTTTAGTAAACAGTGTAGAGAAGGGTCTTATGAGTGAGAAGACTTTTTGAAAACATGTACTAGTTTGGTAAAATAACAGTTAGAAAAGCATGAAAATATTTTGAAATCAGAACACAAGTCACAGAACAAACAGCTTCAGAAAACACTTTGGCAAACAGATTCCACACAAGGAGAGAGAGGTAGGGGACACATAGAATACACCTCAGTGATAGTGGAGCATATAAACAACAAGGTACATAGAATTCTCCCAAGGTTCTGTAGAACTAAGAGGTCAGCTAAGGTAGGTCATTGAGACATGAAGCAAAGATCACAGCAGGAACATGTTGAGGGCAGATAAGCAACACAACTAGAGTTGTACTGGAGAGACTAGATAACTTAGCAGGAGTAAGGCAGAACAGACAAGAACTTAAATGGATAGTGTAGGAAAGTATTAACAAGTGTAGACATACTAATCACACACGAAGTTTAGGCATGCTAGATATATAGTAATCAGGCAAACAGGCTAGTCACACGGGGAATAAGACAGTGTAAGACATGTTAAACAAGATAGTAAACATGCAAGTAAAGTGGAGACATGCTAATCACCTATTTGATCAAGGCATAGGACTATTGGTGCAACACCCCTTACCTGGTAGCAATTCTTCATTCTCTTTTTGGAGAAGTATGTCCCACAGTCTCGCAGGGAGGAGCTTCGTAGGCAGTTTGAGTGGTTGCATCAGGGAGAGATGACTGTGATATAGTATGAGATGGGTTCTTAATGTTAGCTCGTCATGCTATTTGGTTGGTTTTGACAGATAGAGAGAGGATCAGGAAGTTCGTTGATGGCCTCACTTATCAATTTCGTATTCTCATGGATAGGGAGAGGGTGTCTGGTGCTACTTTTGAGGAGGTTGTAGACATTGCTCGTGAGATTTAGTCAGTTCATCACCAAGAGCGAGATGAAAGGGAGGGCAAAAGGCCTCAGGGATCTGGTAGTTACGGTGGTGTTCGTTCGAGAGGTCAGTTTCAGCATGGTAGAGGACGTCCCATCAGGCATGCTCAGCTAGCTTGCTCAGGTTATCGTGGGGCGTCATTGGGTCATGGTTCTCACAGTTCTCATCAGGGCCAGTCATCAATCAATGCCCTTCTAGCTCAGAGTTCATCCCGTGCTCCATCAATTTAGGGTTCTTCTATGCTAGGTACATCTGCTAGTCATTCCGGTGCTAGGGGTTCCCTTCAGTCCCATCTCCAGCACCCGAGAGTTGCTTTGAGTGTGGAGAGATGGGTCATATGTGGAGGAACTGTCCTCGTCGTCTTAGGGGTTTATATCAGCATAGGAGTTAGCAATCCGCTTCAACACCAATTACTTCACCACCACCCACCCACCCAGCTAGGGGTGGAGATCAGTTAGCTAGGGGTCGCCCTAGAGGGGGAGGTCGATCAGGTGGTGGTCAGGCCGGTTTCTATGCACTTCCAGCTAGACCCGATGCTATTTCTTCAGATGCTGTGATCATAGGTATTGTCTCAGTCTACCATAGAGATGCCTCTGTATTATTTGATCCTGGTTCCACTTATTCTTATGTTTCATCATACTTTGCTCGTTATTTGGATACGCCCTATCTACTTTGGTGGGCGATATTGTTCTTGTAGACTGTGTGTACACATGTGTGGTGACTATTGGGGGTTTGGAGACCCGAGTGGATCTATTGTTGTTATATATAGTAGACTTCAATCTTATATTGGTCATGGATTGGCTATCTCCGTGTCGTGATATTTTGGACTGTCATGCTAAGATAGTGGCATTGTCTATGCTGGGTGTGCCATGGATTAAGTGGCGAGGTTCAACCGATTATGTTCCCAGTATGGTAATTTTATTCTTGAAGGCCCAGCATATAGTTAGGAAGGGTTGTCTTTCGTATCTAGCCTTTGTGAGGGATGTCTGTGCAGAGACTACTAGTATTGATTTTGTTCCTATTGTGTGGGATTTTACCGATGTGTTTCCCGTAGACCTGTTGTACATGTCATCAGACATGGATATTGATTTTGGTATTGATCTTGTGTCGGGCACTTAGCCCATTTCTATTTCACCATATCGTATGTCACCAACGGAGTTGAAGGAGTTAAAGGAACAACTTTAGGAACTCCTTGATAAGGGGTTCATTCAGCCTAGTGTGTCGCATTGGGGTGCGCCGGTTCTATTTGTGAAAAAGAAGGATGGCACTATGAGAATGTGCATTGATTATAGGCAGTTGAACAAAGTAACAATTAAGAAAAGGTATCCTCTGCCTCGCATTGATGATTTATTTGACCAGCTTCAGGGAGCGAGAGTGTCTCCAAGATTGATCTCCGTTCAGGTTATCACCAGTTGAAGATCAGGGACTCGGATATTCTTAAGACGACTTTTAGGACCCGATATGGCCATTATGAGTTCTTGGTGATGTATTTTGGGCTGACCAATGCTCCAACAGCGTTCATGCATTTGATGAAGAGCGTGTTTCGACCATATCTCGACTCGTTCTTCATAGTTTTCATTGATGATATTCTGGTGTATTCGCATAGTCAGGAGGTTGTGTTGCAGAGATTGAGGGAGGCAAAGCTTTATGAAAAGTTCTCTAAGTGTGAGTTCTGGCTCAATTCAGTGGCTTTCTTGGGGCACGTGTTGTCCAACGAGTGTATTCAGGTTTATCCGAGGAAGATAGAGGAAGTTCAGAGTTGGCCCAGACCATCCTCAGCCACAAAGATTAGTAGCTTTCTTGGTTTGGCGGGTTATTACCACCGGTTTGTTCAGGGATTGTCATCTATCGCATTGCCCTTGACCAAGTTGACTCAGAAGGGTACTTCATTTGTATGGTCGGATGAGTGTAAGGAGAGCTTTCAGAATCTCAAGACAGCTTTGACCACAACTCTAGTGTTAGTTTTGCCATCAACTTCAAGTTCATATAACGTTTATTGTGATGCTTCGAGAGTTAGTATTGGGTGTATATTGATGCAGAAGGCTAGAGTTATTGCTTATGCTTCTCGTCAGTTGAAGCCCCATGAGAAGAACTACCCCATTCATGATTTGGAGTTGGCTGCCATAGTTCACGCATTAAAGATTTGGTGGCACTATCTGTATGGTGTGTCTTGTGAGGTGTTTACCGATCATCGTAGCCTCCAGCACTTGTTTAAGCAGAAGGATCTCAATTTGAGGCAGCAGAGATGGTTGGAGTTGCTAAAGGATTATGATATTACTATTTTGTACCATCCGGGGAAGGCCAATGTGGTGGCCGATGCCTTGAGTAGGAAGGCGATGAGTATGGGGAGTTTGGCATATATTCCAGTTGGGGAGAGACCTCTTGCAGTTGATGTTCAGGCTTTGGCCAATCAGTTTGTGAGGTTAGATATTTCAGAGTCCAGTCGGGTATTGGCTTGTGTGATTTCTCGGTCTTCCTTATATAATCACATCAGAGAGCACCAGTATGATGATCCCCATTTGCTTGTCCTTAAGGACAGAGTTCAGCATGATGATGCCAGAGATGTGACTATTGGTGATGATGGGGTGTTGAGGATGCAGGGCCGAATATGTATGCCCAATGTAGATTACTTCGGGAGTTGATTTTGGAGAAGACCCATAGCTCGCAGTATTCCATTCATTCCGGTGCTGTGAAGATGTATCGGGATCCGAGACATCATTATTGGTGGATGATAATGAAGAAGGACATTCGGGGATTTGTAGCTCAGTGTCTCAATTGTCAGCAGGTGAAATATGAGCATCAGAGACCGGGTGGCTTGCTTCAGCGGATGGATATTCCAGAGTGGAAGTGGGAGCGGATAACCATGGAATTTGTAGTTGGGCTCCCACGGACATTTAAGAAGTTTGATGCTATTTGGGTGATTATGGATCGGCTGACCAAGTCCGTGCACTTCATTCCTGTGTGTACTACCTATTCTTCAGAGCGGTTGACAGAGATCTATATTCGGGAGATTGTTCGTTTGCATGGTGTCCTAGTTTCCATTATTTCGGATAGGGGCACTTAATTTACTTCATATTTTTGGAGGTCTGTGCGCGAGAGTTGGGTACTCAGGTGGAGTTGAGCATAGCTTTTCACCCTCAGACGGATGGGCAGTTCGAGCGCACTATTCAGATATTGGAGGACATGTTATGTGCTTGTGTCATTGATTTTGGAAGGTCATGGGATCAGTTTCTACTGCTCGTGGAGTTTGCTTATAACAACAGCTACCAGTCAAGTATTCAGATGGCTCCATATGAGGCTTTGTATGTGAGGCGGTGTAGATCTCTAGTTAGTTTGTTTGAGCCAGGCAAGGCTAGGCTATTAGGTACAAACTTGGTGCAGGATGATTTAGAAAATATGAAGGTAATTCATGAGAGGCTTTGTACAGCGCAGTCGAGACAAAAGAGTTATGCTGACAGAAAGGTTTAGGATGTGTCCTACATGGTTGGGGATAAGGTTCTGTTGAAGGTTTCTCCCATGAAGGGTGTTATGAGATTTGGGAAGAAGAGTAAATTGAGTCATTAGTTCATTGGGCTTTTTGAGGTGCTTCAGAGGATTGGGGAGGTGTCTAATGATCTTGCTTTGCCACACAACTTGTCGAGTGTGCACCCGGTATTTCATATTTCTATGCTCCGGAAGTATATTGGTGATCCGTCTCATGTTCTGGATTTCAGCACGATTCAATTAGATGATGATTTGACTTATGATGTGGAGCCAGTAGCTATTTTGGGGCGTTAGGTTCGAAAGTTGAGGTCAAAGAATATAGCTTCTGTGAAGGTGCATAGGAGAGGTCGGCCTGTGGAGGAGGCTACCTGGGAGACCGAGCGGGAGATGCGGAGCAGATATCCTCATCTATTTGAGGCTTCAGGTATATTTCTTGACCCATTCGAGCACGAACGTTTATTAAAGAGGGGGAGGATGTAATGACCCGGCCGATCATTTCATGAGTTACCGCTCTATTTCCCCCACTTTTGCTTCTTATTGTCTTGTTCAGTTGTACTATGTATTATTGGGTTGGCTAGCTCGAGTTCGGAGAGGTTTTGATAAGGTTTGAGACACTTAGTCTCTTTTGAGTAAGTTTAAAATGGAAAAGTCAACCGGATGTTGACTTATGTGTTAAAGGGATTGGATGTGAGTTCCGATGGTTCGGATAGCTTCGGGAAGTGATTTGGGACTTAGGAGGTACAGAGTAGATTTAGGCTTGAATTGGCGAAATTGGAATTATGGTGTTTTCCGGTTGATAGGTGAGATTTTAATATAGAGGTCGAAATGGAATTCTAGGAGTTGCAGTAGGTCCATTGTATCATTTGAGATGTGTGTCCAAAATTTCATGTCATTTGGACGTGGTTTAGACTTTTTGATCAAAAGCGGAATTCGGGAGATTTTGGAAACCTTAGGCTTGAATCCGAGGTGTTTTGGTTGATTCGATGTGGTTTGAGGTATTTTGAAGATTGGTATAAGTTTGGATAGTGGTATAGGACTTGTTGGTGCTTTTGATTGAGGTCCTGAGGGCCTCGGGGTGATTTCGGATGGTTGGCGGAAGATTTGAGTTGGATTTTGACAGCTAAAGTTTTTCCCATTGCTGTCATAACCGCACCTGCGGTCTCGCAAAAGCGAGTTGGGAGCCGTAGATGCGGCCAAAGGCAAAGTAAGTGAAAACCGTAGATGTGGTATTTGAACCGCACCTGCGGCCCGTAGAAGCGGATGTCTAGTCACAGGTGCGGAAGGGGCCTTAAATGATGATCTCAGAAGCGGTGCTCGGACCATAGAAGCGGTTGCGCAGGAGCGAGGAATTGGCCGCAGGTGCTAAAAGGCTAGGACAAAAGGTATAAAATATTTCCTTTGCAAATTTTTGGTTATTCCACCATTTCTAAGTCGGTTTTGGAGATTTTTGGGAGATTTTGAAGAGGGAATTCAAAGGAGCTTCATTGAGGTAAGATTGTTGAACCTAAAACTCGTTTCTATGGTATTATTTCACGGATTAGAGCTGTAATTATGGAAATTAAGGGTTAAAAATTGGGAAACTAGGGCTTGGTATTGGAGACCTTGACTTCAGGATTTGAGGGGCCATTTGTGGTCGGATTTTGGAACTTTTGATATGTATTAACTCGTGGGGAGATAAGAAATCTATTGATGTAAATTCTATCGAATTCCGAGATGCGGGCCCGGGGGTCGGGTTTAGTTAATTTCAGGATTTATGTTGCAAATTGATTATTTTCGCATGAGCTTCATTCCCTTAGCATATTTTGACGTCGTGTTTATGATTTTGGATAGATTTGACGTGAGTTGAGGCCGATTTGAGGGGCAAAGGCATCGCGGGCTAGAGTTTGGACCGGATTGAGGTGAGTAATGATTGTATATGTTGTCCTGAGGGTATGAAACCCCGGATTACACATCGTTGTCCTATGTTGAGGTGACGCACAAACTAGATGACGAGCGTGGGGTCGTGCACCATTGGGGATTATGACTTAGACCATCCCGAATGACTGTTTTACTGCGTCTTTGATTAAAAACTATTTGCTATCATCATGTTTTGGGCTGAATGCTATATTTGGGCCTCGTGCCAACTATTTGGACCATTAGGGGATTTTTACCATAATTTCCTCATTGTTTTGATTTTATATTTGTACTCAGTCATGCTATGTTACACTGTTTTCATAACTCAGCCATGTTTACTCTGTTTTAACACTTTAAATAGTATTTTAGGTCGAGCATCATATTTTACTGTGCTCGAGTGGCTTTTAGAGATTTCTGGCTGAGTAGGGTCGAGGGTCTGTGTTGTGAGGATTATTATGGGATCTGGCTGCATGCCGCAGCAGTGTTATTTTGATTGTGATTATGAGGCCGAGGTCCTGAGTTGTACGCCACAATATGGCTTAATATGAGGCCGAGAGCCTATTGATTATGCCACGAGATGGCTTGATATTGCACTGGGGCCGTAAGGGGCCCCTCCCGGAGTCTGTACACCCCCAGTGAGCACGGGTACCCATTGTGATATGAGATATAGCACAAGGGGCTGGCGTTGTTCCATGATATTGCCCGAGGGGCTGATTCTGTTGACATTATGCCCGAGGGACAGAATTTATGCATTTATCTTTTCTAGCTACCTTTCATTTACTTGTTTAACTGTTAAAAAGGTGTTTTAAAGAAGCTTATACTGAACTAAGGTATTTTATGAGATTTCAGTGTTTCATTGCACTTTATTGGTTTTACTCTGCCTTTTTATAGCATGTTGTTGGGTTTTTTTTACGTGATTTCTTACCGCTCAGTCTTTATTTATTGTTATTACTCATTGAGTTGGAGTACTCACTTTACTCCCTGCACCCTATGTGCAGATTCGGGAGCTTCAGGTCCTGTTAGCGAGGGTTGATAGTTTCCAACAGATTTTCGGAGTCCACTAGGTAGCTGCTCGACATTCGTAGCCCAGTGTTTATCCCTCTTATCATTATTTCTTTCCCTTGTACTGGATTTTGTAATAGACAGTGTAGTCCTTTTTCCATTTTCCTTGACTTATGTTAGATGCTCATGACTGGTGACACCCCGATGTCGGGCCGTATTTGTTTCCGCAGTTGTTATATTTCACTCTATTTTGGGAAATATTGCTATTAATGACTGAATTATGCATTATTATATCTGTTAATTTAAATGGGGGTTTGTGTTGGCTGGCCTTGTCTTCACGAGAGGCGTCATCACGACCGGGTTTGGGTTTAGGGTCATGACAACCTTCCGCTGAGCTGATAGCCTGCTAGGATGACTGTCAGCCTATCAATTGGGACCTGCGGGCATAAAAAGCAGCATCCCCAGGCAAAAGGGACGTTAGTATGAATAAAGTACCGAGTATGTAAGGCACGAAAGCATAAACAAGAACAGTAATGTAAAGAAAGATAGATGTGATACAATCTGTAACATCAAAGTACCTCCGGGGGCTGCTGAATGCATAATATATATATATATATATAAACTTTTAAAAACATTTGCCTCTGTAGACATCATCATCATCATCATATTGTACCCGGCCTTAAAGAGGACTCGGTAAAAACGTACCCGGCCATCATAAGGCTCGCTAGAATCGTACCCGGCCACGTGGAGTTTGGTAAACCCAACTGATTAGTGGTTGCACAAAGGTGTCGTACCTGGCCGACTATAGCGCGGCTCGGTAGAGTAAAATAGATACGATATATAATGCATGCTAGACTCATGGAATCACATTTTAAACCTTTCGGAATGTCTTAAGGTCGTTGCACCTTTGATTATCATTATGGACATCCATACCTTCAATATGAACCTCACTAGGATTCAAGGATCATACACACTTGCTTAGAATAACTTTATAAGAAAAGAACAACATGGGCAACCTTAGTTGCTAGGAGTAGATCTGTTATGAAATAGCTTAATCATTTCACTATAGATCATGCCAAAAAAAAGGAAGTTCCTTAACATACTTAAACCCGTTGAATCCTTAATCCCATCCAAGCAACTCTTCAAATAAGTCAACTCAATCTATCATAGTATAAAGAGATTCAAAATCAGTGCTGAGCAAAGGCTAAGTTTGTAACTTATGCTAGTAGCTCACTTAGGTAAATTCGGACTGCATCTCCCCAGTAACAAGGGCCTCCTCCAATACCATATACCAACAACAACAACCAGAGAAATTCATCAACAAATAAATATCAATAACAAGACACCATATAACAACAAAAAGTCACAGCTACTTCACGACGAGCGGCAAGCTCCGATTGGAATCTGTATAACCCATATTACACCTTATAAACTTCTTACATTAACTTAACATCATCATTAACATGATAATGAATTAGTTCATCAATTATTCCACCCTTAATTTATAACAAAGGAAACAATCCACAACTCCAACTATCTTCAATTAGAAACTTTATTCACTAGTTCATGTCTAGTCCAACCATTTAACTTAATTAACATGAAGATAACCTGAAGCACCTGCAAGAACACAATACACATACCTCCTAAAGTAGCTTCAAGTATAAATCCAAGTTATATTTAGCTTACAATAGCCCTCAATGACAATACAACACCATAGAAGTGACTTAAGCTAATCCAAGTATTATCTTGTAGTTTATCATCCTAACAACATAACCCTCATACAAGAAAGATTAAGAACAATTAGTAGGATGTTATACTCACCTAGTCAATATCAAAAACTTGAAATTTCAGCACAAAACAACCCACAACTATCCTCAATGACAACACAACCTCAAAGAGGTGTTATTCTTCACTTTTGATGTTGAAATATAGTGTAATCCATTTGCAAGACTTGAAATAACCTAGGGTTGATATGAAAACCATGGGAGAGTATTTTACAGAACATAAACCACTAAAAACAACCTTGCACATGAGCTTGAACCACCCAAAAATCAGCAACAACAAGAAGAACAAAAAACTTACTAGCGCCACGGGATTCCCAACACTTGATTTGTGTTGTTTGCCCTTTGTTTAGGTCTTGGATCATGAGAGAATCTTGAGAGAGTGTTTCTAGGGTTCTAAGGTCTGAATATACTGAAAATAATGACTTAAAACGGGGTTAGGCATCTTATATATACCCATATGTCTTTAATCGCCTAAGTGGGCCCCATAGAGAGCTACTTGATGCAATCTCTCAAAAATGCGAATATCTCTGTAGTCCAAAGTCGTATCGATAAACGATTTAATGCGTTAGTAACTAGACTCGTAGATATTCAATTTGATATGTAGATAATCCCTTGGTTCCAAGTATATTGGGAGAAAAGTGCAGCTACATTTCACCTAAATTTCAGCACATTATGAATGCAACTTGTGATGACCTTTGCCAACTTTTGTTCCTCAACTCGCTTGAATTAGAAACATAACACACGACTATCATACGATTAAAAAAACCTCATAAATTAACCTCATTATCCTAGTCTCAACCCAAAAGTATATGTTATAACATTCCAAACTTGTCGACTTTCGATGAAACTTATTTTCTTCAGTTCGTTTAGCGTCTAAGATTTCCAGCCCTTTTGGTACTTGTTATTCATAATCTTAAAGATTTGTAACCTCCAAGATAAAATGATGAACTTACGTTATATACTTTCAAAACTAACTCATTTTCGAGCTTACATCAATTGGCTTACGAAGTATTCTCATGTACGAAAACATGGGATGTAACATCATTCCCCCCTTTGGAACATTCGTCCTCGAATGTTGACTGATGCATTTATCAGTCTTATAACCTGTAGCTCTTATGAATACTTTAATATTATCCTTGACATCTAAGAAACTATTCTGCAAATAAATCCAAGGGCCAGGGTATTCCCCCATTTAAGCCTCTTTCTCATACCATGACTTACAATAACAACAACAAAAACAACCCAGTATAATCCCACTTAGTGGGGTCTGGGGAGGGTAGTGTGTATGCAGACCTTACCCCTACTCTAGGGTAGAGAGGCTATTTCCAAATAGACCCCAAGCATCCTTCCTTCCAAGAACTTCCCACCTTGCTCTTGGGGAGACTCGAACTCACAAACTCTTATACCATGACTTGTGATCGAAATTCTTCCAATCTCGTAATTGTTGTTACCTTCTGTCATGCATCATGTACAACCGTGTACTTGTATGTGTGCCTATGCGACTCTTCTCTCCTTTACCTCCAGCTTTTAGCCAATCTATAGGCCTCACTTTGTGAACATATATAGAACTATGACAAGATGTCCCTCTAGGCATTTATAGGTATACTAAAGTTATTCTCTTGGTACTTTGTCGAACTTACGAGAATTTCCATACCTTGCTTCATAGCCTCGGTTATCTATGCTTATGGTTTTACTACATCTAGGTAGTTCATACTATGTCCTAAGTATTACTTCGGTTTATTATTACGGAGGTCTTCCACCCAGCTCCGGGTTACTCTTTCGCTGCTTGTCCTATATGTATAAATCTAAGTCCTTTAATGCTTCCTCATTACTGTTCATCTTAATAATGACGGTATAATATCATCTCATACTTTGCAACTTTTATCCATCCATTGGTGATTCACCTTAATGTTGATCCATAATCTACCATTGATAACTTGAAACCTCTTACATAATACATTGTCACTAGGGCTCACGTCTCATCGGGGAATATCTGAAGTGATTTGTCCGATCCACCTAGGAATGATACTATATTTCCATAACCGTATTTCATAGCATCCTAACATGGTTCATCTTATGTGGGTATGTTTACCGTGAAAATGGTAATAACAATTAAATTTGATTATAGGACTCTAAAAATACGTGATCTATTTTTTTGCTAGTTGTTAAGCAGTTGATGCTGTGTGTGAGGTCTAGAAACGAGATAAGAGTAAGGAGTAAGGTGATAATCAAACCGATAGCTTAACAATCAGAGCCTTGAGCTTGTCGATTCAGGGTTCTCGAGGTCAACTCCGAAGCTCGACTGTGAGCTATCGAAGGTGATCAAAGTATGACTAACAGTTATAATGAAATCAACGAAGGCTCTTTATGGCCAATGATAAGAAATAAATGATGAACAATAATGAAGATAATAAAAGGAAGCAATAATATCAAGAGAATGTGTTAGAGAGTAGAGAGAATGTTCTTGTATATTTTGTGTGGAGCAACTGAAGCAACATGGGTTTACAAAATGACAAGGATCCTCTTTATATATGAGGGGAGTCCCCATATAGTACATAAATTCATTAATTACAAAGATATGGAGATGGGATAGCTAGATGATGCCCTGATTCGGGTTTAGAGTAATCTGCTAGGCTTTGTTAGTCCTAGCTGTATGCCTTGGGAACTCCCCATTTTCTACCATTACCGTGATCATTACTGCCTCGAGGTCGAGTGTCGACGACCCTCGAGGAAGGATACTCGGCCGTGGCCTTGAGCCTTCGAGGTGATCTTCCGTAGTGCCTTAATGACGAGAAATTGGACCCTCTAATTTCACCATAAACAGATAGTCCCCGTGTTTCCTAGAACAAAGCGATAAGAAATGATTTTGATCTTCTATTCCGAGGGAAACATTGTCGTGACGTCAGCCTTTCAAAGCATTAAATGCCATGCCCAAAAAACCACACAAGGGTCACCATCAAATGCGACTATCAAGAAGCCCATGAACCGCTACTAGTTCTTCCCTTCTGCTACCCACATGGCTCCTATAAATGCACCAATCGTTTGATAATTCTTACATTCTCAACATCTTCAAATTTGCAAAGCCAGACCCATCCCTATTCGCATCCGTTCTTCTTACTTTCTTATAGAAATTTCACCATCATCATGGCTAGAACCTCCAAAGCGGTTCCTCGGGAAGACGAGGCTGCCTCTTCATCTCAAACGTCTAAATGGAAACCCAAAGTGATACCCACCATGAGACAATGTCCTCCTACCGAGCTTGACATGTTGAAGGACTTTATCATTGACAAAACCTCATCTACACCAGGCCAATGTGAACATGTGTCCCGGTACATTAGTGTTGTGACCAACATAGGGAATGTGAAGGAAGACTGCCGATGGGGGGAGGCAACACAGGTGGAAATTCCCCGCCCTGATGAGAACATAATGGATTGCAAGGCTAGTTTCCTTCATGTATAACTTACCCATTCCCATATCTTGTTCGATCTTGGCCCGACCTGGCCAAAATGCGATGGGTGGCCAATAATCATGGTAAAGTTTTCCTTGCCACCTATGTCTTAGCCTTATGTTTCTCTCTATGTCCTTTGCGCTGATAAGTTATGGTCACTGCGCTCGTGCAGGCCTTGGTGAAAGTATGTGGATTAGGCCGCCTCCTAGGGGTGAGATGGAGGCTTCGAAGCCCGCTAAGGGCAAGAAAAGGAAGGGTAAAGTGGCTGCAGATCCTCTTGTGGCAAAGAAACTTAAGTCACGCGCGCCGCGAACCGCCACTAGGACCTCGACTTTAACTTTCGGAGCAAGCCTCAATGCTGAGGATGAGGATGATTACAAGGCGAGTGTCGATTGGTATGGAGACCGAGGTCGGGCGTGAGAGCCTCACAGGTGCCTCGACCGGAAGCCGCTGAATCAGGAACGGCCGACTTAGGTTGGTCCCGTACGGCGAAGACCTTTGAGGAGGGTGTTAATGTGGTTCTGGATCCCGTGGCCGGATATGGTGTAGTTTCTGCTAGGGGGATCGTTGTTGCTGGTTCTGAAGGGTCTGGACCCGGAGCTTTTCAAGGGCAGGAGTTTCCCATTTGGGACATCGATGACATAGGTGTTTTCATTTCGGGCCCTCAGTTCACGTCAGGGGAGCTAAGGGATGCTCAGGATATGAATACTGCCAGAGTGGAGGGACCTCTCAAGGGGGAGGTGTGCTTGGAAACATTCTTGACGATGTCGGCGAGGACATCAATCTCGACTCTCTCAATACCGTCAAAGTGGCGGATAGGTTCCAGCGGCAGGTGATAGTTGTTTTATGTATATCGTTTTAGTCTCGAGCATTATTCTTCGCTTTTCTGACTCTTTTGTTTTTCCGTAGTGTAAGAAGATGTATGATCACGCCCTTTCTAGGCTCCAGAAAGAGCTTTCATGCCGTGATAAGGATCTTGAGAGGCTTACCTCGGGTCTATGAGAGTCGGAGGCCTACTCCGCCTGAAAGGAGAAGGAGTCAAGCGATCTCCGGGATGCTTTAGAGGGAGCGCTCCGAGAAAAAGTTGATCTTGCTGAGCAGGTATTTTGTTATGCGTGAATCCACCCTTCGTTCCCATATTTTGATACTGACTGGCTTATATTTCCCTTCACAGATCGGGCAAAAGAATGTGTAAATCCTCGGGCTGAGGGAGTGAAATGAGGTAGTGACCTCAGAGTTGGCAACAACCCATGGTATTCTCCAAAATGCTCAAAAGGAGATTGCTATGCTAACTACGGCCAAGTCTAAGATCAAATAAAAAGTTGTTACTTATCCGAAGGACACAACCACTGCGAACCAAATAGCCCTTAATATATCGATATAGGCCAAACTAAAACTGGCTCGGGTTGTCCGTCATGCTAGTGCAAAGGCGAAGAGAGAAACCTTAGAGAGGGTAAGAGCCAAAGGTGTTGATCTTTTAGCCGAGATCGAGGAGGCCCGAGAGTTGGAGAGAAAATCGGTGCTCTTGGTCGCTTTAGATGAGGATCCTGGAGATGGTTCATAGGATAGTGGAAATGAAGAGTAGGCCTTGTGTCGCTTTACTTTTTTCTTTTTTCTTTCTGTGTACGTACTCCTGGGGGAATGAGTCTTGTAAAGACTCCCCTTGTAAATATATTTTGGGCAATGCAAGAGAATTTTTTTGCTCCAAGGCCAGGTTCGAGTTTACCCTCAGTCATCTCGTAAGGTTATATCTGTCGTTGCATTATCGGGGTTTGATTACCATGCAGAGTCGATCCACCCGGTCCCCTACCATTAACGACAAAGAGGACGAGGACCGGGGATGGATGAGCCGGTTCATTCGAGCACAGACGGTCAATATCATCCTTGGAGAGTTTTTTCCCTTTCCTGAGAAATTGAATTTCACACGAAAAATGGCCTACCTGTACTTTTATCACTTTTTCTATAGCGGAGGCGGGCTCTATAACGATATTTTTCTGTTTTATTTTTTGTAGCGACTCCTTGGTTGACGAACGAGGTCCCTGATTTGGCAGAGTAGTCTCGTAAGCTGGCAGCTTGTTCGACCTATGATAAGCGCAGGTGGCGAGACCTGTCCAAGGGGATATAGGAGGCAAATCATCATGGTAGGCGATTGGTGGCTTGCTTCTCTAGAATGGTACTTTTCTTTAGGGTACGGCATAGAGGTTCAAAAGAGGGGCTTGCTTCCCTAGAATAGAGGTTCAAAAGAGGCGATTCGGCTGATCATACGGCATCAGAGGCCTCCGTTTTCAGAAGAACATTCTCTATATCTGTTTAGGGTACTTAGAAGAGCGAGGAGCATGTGGTGCCTTCTTCTTTTCATATCAAAGGCACTTCGGGGGACACTAATACATCGGACGTTGGCTCGTCCTTTGGTGAGGCTCAGTAGCTTGGCTGTATGGTAAGCTTCGGTAGCCGGCATGGGATTAATCCGGTTTCACACTCTTCCTTTCTTATTGAGTTTTCTTTCACAGGCCTTTGACAGGCTTAAGACCGAGCAGCTTCGCTATGAGACTAGGTTGTGAAAAGCTTCGGATAAAGAGAAACCCCTCAAGCTTCTTTGTGAGAAAAAGGAAAGCGAGCTGCTATCCCTGCGGTGTGAGGCGGATAAACGTAAGAGCTACGAGAGCCATCTCGAAAGACAGGTATCTTGTATTTCATGTTGACGTATGCTCCTCCTTTCATTTTCGGAGATTAATGTTTTGATATTTCAGTTAGAGAGCAAAACGGAGGAGCTAGAGTGACTTTGGGGCAAAGTTGGCTGGGCCAAATGTGAGTTTAGTGAGTTGCAAGCTCATGTAGATGCCCAAGTTGCGGCCAAGGAGAGTGCTTTGGCTAAGGCTTCTACCCTTGAGATGAAAGTCCGAACCGCTCGTACGAATGATTCTACATGAGTAAATATGATCACAAGGCTCGATTCCGAGCTTTCGAAGGTGAAGGACGAGGTGGTGAATGCCTGGGTCGGGGCTGTAATGAGCGATACTAGGGCAGACAAAAAAATGGCAGCCTATTTGAAGAGCGCTGCCGCTTCTAGAGCTGAGCTGAGGAGAACTCTTGGCCGTGTGAGCATCAGTAAAGAGTAAGTGGAGTGCAAATCTTGGAGGGAAACTCTGAAAGAAATTCACGCATGGGGCTTCGATCTTTCGGAAGAGATCAAGCAAGCCAAGGCAGAGGAATACGATTCCAAGTTCCTTATTTTCGATGCTGAAGATGGTGAGGATGGGGCTGTCGGGCCATAGTCCCCGAGGGGGACATTTTTTTCTTCTGTCTCTATGCATAGTACTTTCACAATACACTGTAAATGGAGCTTGTATTTTATTACATGTGTGTATAAGGGGGAAACCTCATGATTTTGTATCTTCTAGGTTTCTGTTTGCCTAGATTTCAGCTAGATCAACTGGTCTTTGAGTTGGTAGGAATCCTTAGATTCATAATATGGCTCTGGGTCTCATTAGGCTGGACTGTAGGCTCTTACGCGCTTTTGCTCTTAGGCATATTTAGGCCAGCTATTTTGGGCTCAGTCGCTGAGTCGGCCATTGACTCGAGATTATTTGACCCTCAAGTTGTCGAATTTTAGGCTAGCGACATTGGCTCTTATGCTTTTGGTCGATGCGACCTTTTAGTGTATATGGGCTGGCGACAATGGCTATTACCCTTTTGGTTGATGCGACTTTTTAGTATATGTAGGCTGGCGACAATGGCTCTTACGCTTTTGCCCTTGGGCATATTTAGTTAACTGTTTTGGGTTCAGTCTTCGAATCAGGTTACGACTCGAGCTCATTTAACACTCATGTTTTTGAATTGCAAGCTGGCCCTTAGGCTCTTATGCATTGGGTCGATACGACCTCTTATATATGTGGGCTAGCGACAATGGCTCTTATGCATTGGGTCGATGCAACCTTTTATGTTGGCTTTATTTTTCCCTTGATAAGGATTTTTGCAATATTGTTTGCCCGACTCTTCGACAGTTTAATGAAAAACCTCGATTGTGAATCGTTGTATCGAGATGATTGAGCACCTCGGGAGGTTTGGCTCGGAGGATGAGTATCTCTAAGCCAGTGTTTTTAGGAGCTAACATGGTCGAAGCTCTTTTGCCTGTATCGAGGGTAGCCTGTGCAACCGGTTCTTTCCGAAGTATATTCGAAGTAATTTAAGGCTTGTGATTTATAGCGATGGTCAGGCATCCTCGAGTCGCGTTAGTTTGGTTGGTACAACCTTGTGACCGGAATCAATTGTGTTTGGTCGGAGCCTTTAAGTCTAGACCGAAGTAGTTTCGGCATCTATATCAAGGGTATGCCTTTTTAGGGGTCTTACAAGTCCGATATATAGCCGAAACTTTGAGATCAGGTTGATACCTTTAGTAAGATCTTACAAATATTTCATGGCTTTGAGGTCTTACAAGATTGAACCTGCCCGCTCGGGGTCTTATGGCCTCGGATTTTTTAATGAATGAAGATTGGCAACAGTCCCCGAGTCATCGAGGCTATCCTGGCTTGAGAGCCGATACTTGTAAACTTGGTATTGCCTCATTGAGGGCATACGATTTCAGAGATTTCGAACCTCAGATCATGCGGTTTTTAAGATTTTGACGCCAGTCCCCGAGTGTTCGGGACACTTTTGGCCTTGGAGATATTTCGTGATTTTCGTGTTACCTTGTTGAGGGATTATGAGTTTGGAGTTTCGACCCGGAGGTCATTCAGGTGTTGACCTATTGACGCTAGTCCCCGAGTGTTTGGGTCGTTTTTGTCAGAGGAGTCATTTTGTCAAAGATGCCGAGTTTATTTTGGAGCATGAGATGCTTTGATAAAAGATATTCTTCGATTACTTGGTACAAGTATACATGTTTTCGCTGTCGGGGGCCTGGCTATACGGGCAAGGTTCGTTCGACCATTTGGCCCGGTACATCATTTTCCTATTGGGACACTATTTGGCGTTTCTTGGCTTTTTCGAGTGGATGTCCTTCCGGGGAAATGCCCCTTGGTGTTCGGGGTTGATTGCAAAAGAAGCCTTGCTGGTAAAACCCTTTTCAGGATAAAAACTCGGCCGAACGAAAAGAGTGCAACTGATGCTTTAAAAACCTTAAGGTCTTCGGGCTGGGTTAGCACTTTGACTGCTTCATTCGGGCACTTTCATAAGGGTTAGTGTGAAATATTAAATGAAAAGGGAGATGGTTGTACCTTAGTGGCGATGGCGTTTTTGAACCTTCATATTTGTTCAGTGGATGCGATACGGTCCTCTATTCGGATACAGCCGAGAGCGTGTCTCGTGGTTTCTATCTCATCGTTGGTTTATTTCTCAGTCCCTCTATTGGTGGAGACGTTGTTGTTTTGGTTAGTGGTAGCTATCTCAAAAGATCGTATGGACGACATGGTGCGGCTCGTCCGCTTTGTTCTTTTTTGTTGTCTCTCTTTCTTGAAACTGATTTTGGCTCGATCGCTGAAGAATTCCCAGAAGTGACCATTGTTGAGTAATCAGGCCACTTCCTCCCGGATTTTGCAGTAATCTTCGGTCCTGGGTCCGTGTGTGTTATGAAATTTGCACACTAGGTTATGGTTCCTTTGTGAAGGATCTGATTGTACAGGCCTGGGCCATCTGGCGTCTCTGATTTTGTTGATGGTGAACACGACGTCTGACACAACGACGTTGAATTTGTATTTTGATAGGTGAGGTACCTCCATTGGCCCTACGTTCCTATCGAACCTGGCTCGGTTGATGAGTCCCCGAGGATTTTGCCATCGGTCTATCCTTCGATCATTGTGAGGCAGGTTACGCCTCGGGGCGTTCCTTTTGTCTTCGATGTATGGATGATATCTTTATTTATTTGGGGCTCCTTATCTAGGAGCTTTCTTGGGTATACTGAGCCCGAGGGGGCTCCTAGTTGGTTATCTTCGACCCTGATCTTAGACTGGTATCGGTTGTGGACGTCCAATCAGGTCACGGTAGGATATTCGACCAGATTCTATTTCAACTACTTCGAAGACACCGAGCTTCGCTCATTTAGACCTTGAATGAAGGCCTATACTGCCCAGTCGTCAAAGACCTGTGGTATTTCCCTTCATTCCATTTGAAAGCAAGATACAAATTCTCGCAGCATCTCGTTCTCCCTTTGCTTGATTTTGAAGACGACGGATTTCCTTTTGGCCACCTTGATGGCCCCAGTATGCCCCTTGATGAAGGAAGCTGCCATCATGGTGAATAAGTCTATAGAATTTGGGGCCAGGTTGTGATATCACATTATTTCCCCCTTAGAAAGCGTTTCTCTGAACTTTTTCATCAGGATGGACTCGATCTCATCATCCTTCTGGTCGTTGCCCTTTACTTCATAGGTGTAATAGCTAACTTGCTCATTAGGGTCCGAGGTACCGTTATATTTCGGAAGATCTAGCATTCTGAACTTCTTTGGGATGGGTTTTGGGGCCGCTTCTTGTGGGAACAGCTTTTGTACGAACTTCTACGAGTCCACACCTTTCAAGATTGGGGGTGCTCCTGGAATTTGGTTGACCCTAGATAGTAAGTCTCGACCTTCTTATCATTGGCTTCTATCATTTTCTCGCCCGATTTGATCCTTCTGGTGAGGTCCTCGAGCATTTTTACGATGACGGAATCGGTCATTGACCCGTTATTACTCGATCTCTCCAGTACCTATTCGGCTGGAGGAGCTGTCCCCGGTGCTACCATGCTAGGAGTTTTCTAGTGACCTTGCAGTTGAGCAATAGCCAGCTGTTGTGCCTGCTACATTTCAAAAATAACATGAAATCTAACCTCTCGTTCTTCCCTAGTCGGGGTTTTCTAAGCTTCTTGTTGATCTCCTAGGTGCACGCTCCTATCAGTGTGGGAGTTTATATCGATATGTTGGGTGTCACGTGAGACTGCGTCCACTGGTATTGGTGGCACACCGTTTTCTCCGTGGTCCTCAAGATTGTTGTTTTCACCTCCATTCACTGCGTTAGACATTTCGACCTGAAATCGAAGATCTTGCACAAGAAAAAGCGTGAAATAAAACTTGCATTATGTAGTAAAACCAGTAAGAAAATAATCACTATTATTTTTAGCCCCACAGTGGGTGCCAAACTATTTACCACAAAAATGGTAATAACAATTAAATTTGATTATGGGACTCTAAAAATACGTGATCTATTTTTATGCTAGTTGTTAAGAAGTTGATGTTGTGTGTGAGGTTTAGAAATGAGAGAAGAGTAAGGAGTAATGTGATAACCAAACAGATAGGTTAACAATCGGGGCCTCGAGCTTGTCGATTCGGGGGTCTCGACGTCGACTCTGGAGCTCAACTGTGAGCTATTGAAGGTGATCAGAGTATGAATAACAGGTATAATGAAATCAACGAAAGTTCTTTATGGCCAATGATAAGCAATAAATGATGAGAATAAAGATAATGAATGGAAGAAATAATATCAAGAGAATATGTTAGAGATCAGAGAGAATGTTCTTGTATATTTCGTGTGGAACAACTGAAGCAACAAGGGTTTACAAAATGCATTAATTACAATGATATGGAGATGGGATAGCTAGATGACGCCCTGATTTGGGTTTAGAGTAGTCCACTAGGCTTTGTCAGTCCTAGCTGTGTGCCTTGGGAACTCTACATTTTCTACCCTTACCGTGATCAATACTGCCTTGAGGTTGAGTGTCGACGACCTTCGAGGGAGGATACTCGGCCGTGGCCTCGAACCTTTGAGGTGATCTTCTGAAGTGCCTTAATGACGAGAAATTGGACCCTCCGATTTCACCGTATACAAGGTATTCCAATCCCGTGCAATTCATAAAATCCCTTTTCTTTATCTTATTCCTCAATCAAAGGCCAAAATGTCATCCTCTTATCTATCACAATTACACCCTTATTCTACTACCGGGGAAACATTTCATCTCTTCTAATTGCTCCTAGTCTTAGACTCCTCTGTGTTCATTCAGGCTGTACCAAGCTTTTTATTATATATGGAATTCATCAGCTACCTTGTTTTGATGGGTTTAATCCCGAGGACTTACATATTCTCGTCACCTTCTCACTGACCTTTTCATATCCTTAGTCATATCTACCTAAAACCTTATTGCTCTACGATACTTTACCTTACGACCTGCACCTATCTATTTATACTACTCGCAACCTTCCTTTAACTTGCTATCACCATAAATTTCCTTTCATGCCTTCTCAGTAGTCCTTAAATGTAAGCAATTACTTTTCCTGGTCGTTCTATCACTTGTTGCATGAATACTTGGCTTGTCTTATTTCCCACGAATATTGTAATTTCATGTACCTCATATGATCTCAAACATCACCTTTGATGATTTTTTTCCCATTCATTAGCCATGATAGGTGCTATTTTCTTATGGAGTGTATACAATATTGTAGTGAGACTGTTGTTACAAGATCATTTACTCTTTAGCTCACTATGATTAGTTGGAAACCTTCTTCCTTATTTCCTCAGCTAGTCTTTTGTTGTAGTACTTAGGGAGACCTTTTGGCTCTTGTAAAGTTTCTAGCTTGTTATATCGTACACCCGAAGGAAATTTTCGTTGTTCTTACTCACCTATAATAATCCTTAGTTACATAACTCCGTGCCCTTGTGCTCGTAGGGTTACTTCTAAGCTCAAATTTTGATTGTCTCCTTAGTGGCACTCACTCTTATTTTTATAAAACTTAAACGGTACCTTTAACTGGCTCAACTCCTATCTGAAATTTATTTAGATGATTGTGATCGCGTATCTGCGAGACTAAATTCCCTATGTTGCGGTTCACTACATTTATCTTGCATGATCTATTGATTTATCTGTGACCTCTTGTCTAGACATAACCGGGCTCTTCCTGAATCAACTACTAATTACTCGTTGGTCCATTCTCATATATATATTCTGCATAATCTCTCTTGGGATATATCCTTTGTCTCAACTTACCTCTCGCCACTAGCTCCTGATGTATCAAGTGTCCATTCACACTTATTTATCAATAACATCCTAGCCAAAAACTTTTACTGCCTCTCCCCTGTGTCATGCTTGTATAATGTTCTGGAGTCGCAACATATCTGTAGGAACTGAATAAATGCAATATCATCCTTTTCTTCTTTTTACCACATTCTTCCTTTACCATTCCATAGTTACCTGAACTGTTTAACTCCGACTTAATACCATATTCCCCCCTTTAGGGAGTACTAAGATTTAGTACTATGATAATCTACCTATAGATGTTTTACCTCTTCATCTTTGGCGTCTTTTCACATTATCAATGAACCTTAATCATCTTATGGTAACCTTTTGCACCAGGGATAACTAAATTTCTTGCGGACGAAGGTGACACCTAGTGTAACTGGCACATTTAGTCCCTTAAGATTAACTCTGCTCAGAGTGCTTGCTTTCGGTGAGTGACTTCCTAAATGACCTTTAAAGGTTATTCGCCTGTTCTCTATTCTATTATTGTTAGAGCACGATCTCTGAATTCTCACGATGTCGACCATTATCAAATCCTCCGATCCCTAATTCATGTTTAGTTTTATTTTGTTTACTAGATAATACTAGTTTTTATTACTACACGGGCCTTCTGGTAATCGCGGTGGACTTACCAACTCATTTCTCGAAATAAGGAAATGACCTTTGGCCTATACTCTATTATTGACTCAAGGTCTGTCACCTCTTGTCTTTTCATTCACTTGACTATAGACTCTATCATTCTGTCATATTTTGATTTACCGTTATCATCCATTTATCACATCTTACTCATAATGCTGCAATTACTCTCTTCTTATTCCCCGGCTAATATTTTTGTCTATAACTTTATTCTGATAACTTCAACAAAACATTATTTCACTTTTAGCTCCCCTTGCTTCATCTCACTGGCTCTTTAGGTCACCTAGCATTCTCTCTTTACTAGCAACGGGAGCCATACAAAGGTAAACATTTATCCCTTCTAGGATTCCAGTGCCAATCTTCTGAATTTTTCCAGACAATCTAGTATTCATATCTAAATGTACTATTCTAGATTTCACCATCAGGGTGTCTCATAAGGAGAACTATTACCACATTTGCAATATCCTTCGGAAATGTTAGCTAATGATAATAATCCATCTACGATTTTGGGTTACTCTAGCCCCAATTAGATCTTTCTATCCCCTTCTTCTCTTAAACTATATATGTCAACTCCATAGGGCATACTGAGATGGGCGTGACCAATTGTACATACCTCTGTTACTGTTGAAGGTAACTCAGAATACATATATTTCTCTGCCTGAATTGTAAAAACTCAAAACCTTCACTAACTGGTACCTCGTAACCTTTGCCACCTTGCTTCTTTTACTTGTTGAAACTTTTATCTACTGTTTGATTATCTTGTTTCTTTTTAAACTATATGGTTGGATAAATATTCATGTCTTAGGCCTCCTTATCAAGAAACTTACGCATCTTAGTACACATAAAATCTATTGAAGACCTTACATTTACTCATCATAAGCATGATGCAAAATCGAGTTCCTCTGATCAACTCTCCACAGCCACATTTGATCTCGCACCAACTGTCTTTCTAGATGTAGGTATCATTGTACTACAAACAAAATACAATTTAGGAGTTTGAATTCTTACAATTGAGCTCTACCACATGATCTAGAGTAAGAAGAAAGAGTGACAGACCTAAATGTCCTATAACCTCCTGCTTATAAGTGTGGTGCACAACACATCCATAAACAAGACTCTACTAGACACGTCTTGTAGACTCCTTAGGATAGAACTGCTCTGATACCACTTTTGTCACGACCCAAACTGAAGGGCCGCGATGGGCACTCGGTGCCTTACTCAACCGAGTACCAACGTAACATATCTTTCTTATTATACTATTGTGAGTAAATGATCCAGAACACCCATCTTGAGATAACAAGAATAAAACATAAGGGAATACTCAACATATGATGACCCAACATGATATACAAACTTATACATGTGATATACGGGCCTATGAGGCCGACAAGACCATTTGTAAACTCAAAACATAGGCCGACAAGGCCATACAAGTATCCATACAATTGACATTTGTCTACAAGCCTGTAAGAGTACGTAAAGTCATAATGGTTGGGACAGGACCCCACCATATCAATCAATAAATATCCAAAGCATACTAACCAAATAGGCAACTCCGGAGCAAGTGGAGTGCACCAACACCTTCCCTGAGCTGATAGCCTACTAGGAGGATGCTCAACCTATCAATCGGACTTGCGGCATGAAATGCAGCTTCCCCAGGAAAAAGGGATGTCAGTACGAATAAAGTACTGAGTATGTAATGCAGGAAAGCATAAACAAGAATAGTAATGTAAACAGAGATATAGGAGATACAACCTGTAACATCTAAGTACCTCTGTTGGCTACTGATATGAAATTCATAATACATATATATACATAAACTTTTAAAAACATTTACCTCTATGGGCTTCATCATCATCATATCGTACCTAGCCTCAAAGAGGACTCGGTAAAAACATACCTAGCCATCATAAGGCTTGGTAGAATTGTACCCGGCCATGTGGAGCTCGTTAAACTCAACTGATTAGTGGTTGCACAATAGGTGTCGTACTGACTGACTATAATGCGACTCGGTAGAGTAAAATAGATACTATATATAATGCATGCTAGAATCATGGAATCACGTTCTAAACCTTTCGGAATGACTTAAGGTCATTGCACCTACAATTAACATTATGGACATCCATACCCTTAATATGAAGCTCAATAGGATTTGAGGATCATACACACTTGCTTAGAATAGCTTTATAAGGAAAGAACAACATGGACAACCTTAGTTTCTAGGAGTAGATCCATTATGAAATAGCTTATTCATTTCACTTTAGATCATGCCAAAAAAAGAAGGAAGTGTCTTAACATACCTTAAACCCATTGAGTCCTTAATCCCTTCCAAGCAACACTTCAAACAAGTCAACTCAATCTATCATAGTATAAGGAGATTCAAAAATCAGTGTTGAGCAAAGGCTAAGTCTGTAACTTAAGCTAGTAGCTCATTTACATAAATTCGGACAGCATCTCCCCTGTAACAAGGGCCTCCTCCAATACCATATACCAAAAACAACAACCAGAGAAATCCCTCAACATATAAATATCAATAACAAGACACCATATAACAACAACAAGTCACAACTACTTCACGACGAGCAGCAAGATCCGATTGGAATTCGTATAAACCATATCACAACTTATAGACTTCTTATATTAACTTAACAACATCATTAACATGATAATGAATTAGTTCATCAATGATTCCACCCGTATACCATATATTTATAACAAAGGAAACAATCCACAACTCCAACTATCTTCATTAGAAACTTTATTCACTAGTTCATGTCTAATCCAACCATTTAACTTAATCCACATCAAGATAACCTTAATCACAAGCAATAACACAATACACATACCTCCTACATTATCTTAAGACTAAATACAAGTTATATTTAGCATACAACAGTCCTTAATGGCAATACAACACCATAGAAGTGACTTAAGCTAATCCAAGTATTATCTTGTAGTTTATCATCCTAACAACATAACCAACATACAAGAAAGCTTAAGAACAACTAGTAGGCTGTTATACTCACCTTAGTCAGTAGCAAAAACTTGAAATTTCAGCACAAAACAGCCCACAACTATCCTCAATGACAACACAACCTCAAAAAGGTGTTATTCTTCACTTTTGATGTTGAAATATGGTGTAATCCATTTGCAAGACTTGAAATAACCTAGGGATGATATGAAACCCATGGGAGAGTATTTTAATGAATATAAACCACTTAAAATAACCTCCCACATGAGCTGGAACCATCCAAAAATCAGCAACAATAAGAAGAACAAGAAACTTACTAGCGCCACGGGATTCTCGACACTTAATTTGTGTTGTTTGCCCTTTGTTTGGGTCTTGGATCATGAGAGAACCTTTAGATAGTGTTTCTAGGGTTTAAGGTCTAAATATACTAAAAATAATGACTTTAATGTGGTTGAGGCATCTTATATATATCCATATGTCTTAAACCGCCTATGTGGGCCCCATAGAGAGTTGTTTGACACAGTGTCGCGAAAACGCGAATATCTCGTAAGTCCGAAGTATTGACAAACAGTTTAATGAATTAGAAACTAGACTTGTAGATATTCAGTTTGATATGTAGATCATCCCTTGATTCCAAGTATATTGGGAGAAAAGTGCAGCTACATTTGACCTAACTTTCTGCACATTATGAATGCAACTTATGATGACCTTTGCCAACTTTTGTTCCATAATTCATTTAACTTAGAAACATAGAGCACGACTATCATATGATTTAAAAACCTCATAACTTAACCTCATTATCATGTTAATCACCCTAGTCTCAACCCAAAAGTATATGTTATAACATTCCAAACTTGTCGACTTTCGACGAAACTTATTTTCTTCAGTTCGTTTAGCATCTAAGATTTCCAACCCTTTTGGTACTTGTTATTCATGATCTTAAAGATTTGTAACCTTCAAGATAAAATGATGAACTTACGTTATGTACTTTCAAAAACGATCTCATTTTTTAGCTTACATCAATTGGCTTACGATGTATTTTCATGTACGAAAATATGGGATGTAACACTTTAATAACATGCAGGTAGATGCCACCCTTGCGGTGCTCCAAATAAGGAAGAAGGCAATTGAATGAACTTTGGATGACATTCGGGGTATAAGACCCCCTTTTGCATGAACAAATTATACTAGATGATGATTCCAAACCCTCCGTCGAACATCAAAGGAGGTTGAATGAGGCCATGCATGAGGTATTCAAGAAGGAAATTATCAAGTGGCTAGATGCAAGGGTTGTGTACTCCATTTCGGATAGCTCATGGACTTTGATGGTACAGTGTTTGCCGAAGAAGGGGTATGACTATGATCACAATGAGTTGATACCCACTGGGACTGTCACCGGATGGAGAGTATCATGGATTACCGAAAGCTGAACAAAGTGACCCGCAAAGATCATTTTCCATTGCCCTTTCTTGACCAAATGTTGGATAGACTTACTGGGCATTCCTACTATTGCTTTTTGGATGGGTACTCAGGTTACAACCAGATTTTGATTGCACCGAAAGACCAAGAGAAAACAACCTTCACATATTTGTATGGCACCTTTGCATTCTCACGGATGCCATTTGGTTTGTGTAATGCACCGACTACCTTTTAGTGGTGTATGATGGCAATATTTACGGATATGGTGGAGGAATTCCTTGAAGTGTTCATGGATTATTTTAGTGTTGTGGGTGAATCCTTTGAGGAATGCTTGGATAATCTTGACAAAGTGTTGGGCCGATGTGAAGAGACCAACTTAGTACTTAATTGGGAGAACTGCCACTTTATGGTTGATGAAGGCATTGTCCTCGACCATAAGATCTCAAAGAACGGTATTGAAATGGACAAAGAGAAGATTGAAGTGATTTCAAAACTCCCTCCTCCTACTTCCGTCAAAGGAGTGAGGAGCTTTCTAGGGCATGCGGGATTCTACCGTCGGTTCATCAAGGATTTCTCAAAGGTGGTGAATCTCTTGTGCAAGTTGTTGGAAAAGGATGCAAAGTGGTTGTTCAATGATGATTGCATGAAAGCTTTTGAGCTTCTCAAGTATATATTGACTACCACTCTTATCGTCACCGCACCTAATTGGAGCTTACTAGTTGAGCTCATGTGCGATGCTAGTGACGTTGTGGTAGAAGTGGTTTTGGGGAAAAGGATAAACAAGATATTTCATCCGATCTGTTATGCAAGCAAAACGATGAACCGAGAAAGAGTTACTAGCCATTGTCTTTGCCATGGAAACGTTCAGGCCATATCTCATGGGTACCAAAGTGATTGTGCACACCGATCACACGGCAATCCATTACTTGATGACAAAAAAAGGAATCTAAGGCTAGGTTGATAAGATAGGTTCTTCTTGCTTCAAGAGTTTCACCTTGAAATCATTGATCAAAAAGGAAGTGAGAATACAGTGGTAGACCACTTGTCCCGCTTGGAAGAGGAGGGGAGGCCCCATGATGGCCTCAAAATTAATGATTCATTTCCTGATGAACAACTCTTCTCCGTGTCTTTAAATAGTATGCCTTGGTTTGCCGATTTGGCTAACTTTCTTGTGATCGGCATTGTCCCGAGTGAGCTCTCTTCTAACCGAAGGAAGAAGCTTAAACGGGACAACTTGTATTATTACTGGGACGAGCCTTATTTCTTCAAGATTTGTAATGTTGGTGTGATTCGGAGATGTGTTCCGGAAGAGGAGCAAATAAGTATTCTTGATGCCTTCCATTCCTCGCCCTACGGTAGTCATCATGGTGGGGCAAGAGCTACTTCAAAGGTTCTCAGATGTGGATTTTATTGGCCTACCCTGTATAAAGATGCTAGAGAGCTTGTTAAGAGGTGTGATGAATGTCAGAGAGCTAGTGGAATTTCCAAGAAGGATGGAATGACTCTCACCACTATTTTTGAGATTGATATTTTTTATGTATGGGGCATCGACTTTATGGGTCCATTTGTGAGTTCATATGGGAACACCTATATTCTTGTTGCTGTGGATTATGTCTCCAAATGGGTTGAAGCTGTGACTTTGCCCAACAATAAGGCACATACTGTCGTGGCTTTCTTAAAGAAAAATATCTTCACAAGGTTTGGCACTCCAAGGGCGATCATTAGTGATGGGGGTTCTCATTTTTTCAACAAGGCCTTCCATACTTTACTTTCCAAATATGGTGTCAATCATAAGGTGTCAACCCTTTATCATCCCCAGGGTAGTGGACAAGTAGAGGTCTCCAACAGGGAGATAAAGAGCATATTATCAACAACTGTCAATGCAAACCGGACTGATTGGTCAAGGAAACTTCATGATGCTTTGTGGGCTTACAGGACTGCGTACAAGACTCCAATTGGTATATCTCCATACCGGTTGGTATTTGGGAAAGCATGCCATCTTACAATTGAATTAGAGCATAAGGCCACGTGGGAAATGAAAAAGTTAAACCTTGAATGGGGTGTAGCTGCAAATCTCCGGGTAGAGAAACTAAATGAACTTGATGAGTTCCGGTTTCATGCCTATTCTAACTCGTCATTGCATAAGTACAAGATGAAGTACTTACATGAAAATATGCCTGGAACAAGGAATTCAAGAAAGGTGATTTGTCTCTTCTATTAAACTCTCGGTTATGACTGTTTCCAGGAAAACTCAAGTCAAAATGGAGTGTCCCTTTTGAAGTTGTGCATGTAACTCCGTTTGGTAATCTTGATTTGAAAAACAAAAATGGTGAAATCTTCAGAGTTAATGGGCACCGAGTAAAGCACTATCTTGGCAAGTTTGATGATAGCCACGTGGTGGCATTGATCCATTTCAAGTGAATGATGGTAACATGCATCGTGCCTTGACGTTAAATTAGGCGCTTCGTAGGAGGCAACCCATGTGTTTTTCTTTCTTTTTGATTTTCTTCTTAGTTCAGACTTTGTTTTGGACTAACTGGTTGTGAAGTTTGTGTAGGAATTGTTTGTGCAATGCAGGACTTTGGCTGGAAAGATTTGCTGAAGTATGGGGAATTCTATGCACCATGCCCAAAATCTCGCGGTCTGCATTAGCAGTAGGCGGGAGCACTTTTTGTTCACGGACGCGTACATGAAGAGCTCAAAATATCAGCTCTCTGAAGTTGAGTTCACGTCCGCGTTCATAATTTGGCAGTCCAAAGTGAATCCCACGGCCGCGTTCATAATTTCGCAGACCACGGTCAGTTGCTTGAGGTTGTCTTGCATCAGGTAAAAAAAGGCGGACCGCGCTAGAATTTTGCGGCCACGTTCAGGTAAGTTATGGGGTCCATCTATTAAGTATAAATAGAAGGTCCCTAGACCTTTTACCCTTTCCGAACCCTAAACTCCTAGAGAACTATTCATCTATCTGGCTTTCACTCTAATTTCTTTCAAATCAAGCGTTGTTTGCCTGCTAAACATTCACATCTGGCATGTTCAAGTCCATAGATTAATTTTATCTACCTCTTTTCTTTTCTGTTTGTTTCAATTTTTCTTTTTAATTTTTTTTAGTTAGAATGAAATACACCTCTTGATCTAAAATTACTGATTAATAATATGTGGGTAATGTTTCATGCCAAGTGGGGGATAGGTTTAGTAACTTTAATTGCTAATTGAATGGATTGGATGCACTTAGTAAAAACCCTAGGTTAAATTGTTCTTCAGTGCCAGATGCGTTATAAGTTCGCGGCCGCGGTTAATTGTTTGCGGTCCGCAGTAGGGTACTATTTTATTTCTTAGTTTTGGTACTAGTTTACGGTCCGCGGTTGCTTTTTCACGGTCTGCTGTTTCTTCGCCGTCGCGGCCAATTTTTCGCGAACCGAGCTGTTGAACTTCAGAGAAGTATGATAACATCATTCGCGACCGCGTATACTTTTTCATAGTCCACAGTTGATCTTTCGTGACCGCATTTACTTTTTCGCGATCTGCGGTGATCAAAGTTCAGAGAGTTAGTAGTATGATCCTAACCTCTTCGCAGCCGCTGTTACATTTTTGTGATCCGCGATGGTCACTTCGTGACCGCGTTAACTTTTCTGTGGTCCGTGGTGCCTAGTTCTGAGAAGCAGTTTTTGCATTTCAACTGCACTTATGTAACACATGCTTGAAGCTTTGTTCTGACTATTTTTTTTCATTACTTGTTTGCTGCAAACAATAATCCAATCCAGATGTGGAAGCGATACAGCTAAAGGGAGGATAGAACCCGCCCGAGGAAGGGGTAAAGGAAAGACCAAACTGCCCCTAGCAGTCCAAAAATCAATTAGGAAGATGAGAGTTGCCATCAAAGCTGTGGATAGAGCAGCAGACCACTCAGATACGAGTGAGTATGTCCCTTCCCGGGAAGCTTCAGAAGGTGACTCTGTGCCCACTCATATCACCACACAGTTCTCGGTGAAATGCCTGTTAAGAGATGAAACTACCTCCGCTTCTGAGTCGTTTGATGGCTCAGAGGAAGGTAGTGACGGTTCGGCACCAACTTCCCTACCTACTACAACTTCGGCTGCACCGGCTGCACCGGCTGCACCTATTTTGGTTGATGATGATGATGAGGTCCTGGATGACGAGAGAGGGAGTGACACCAATATTGGGGGCTTGGCTAGATCTAGAAAGTCCAAGGTGTGGGCTGACAGATTTGTGAGTTAGTTAGACTACCTAAAATTCCGAGAATGGTGGCCCCAAAGGTCACTCACCCTTGAGAGGCAATTCATAGAGCGAGACCTCTTGCCCCACAATCAAAATGTAAAAAGGCAATTCAAGGAGAGAATAAGGTGGAAATTCTTCACCAGCAAGGTTCCAGATGCCAATGAATACCTTGTCAAGTAAGTTTATGCAAATGTTGCCCACATAAAAAAGGGCACCACAGTGACAAAGGTCCGGAATTTGAAGATCTAGTTTGATGGGCACACTTTGAATGAGTATGCTGGTTTTGAGGATATGGATGGAGTGAAATATTTGGAGAAGCTGGCACTTGATGAAGCAACCCGTCCATGGTTGGCAAAGATATTGGCTCCAGGTACGACACCTTCATGGCTCAAGCCTGGAGTCCCAATAAACAGAAACACCCTTAGTCTTAAAGCCAAGGGGTGGTCAACCTTTGTGTGCAGCCGGCTGGATCCGTGTCAGCATGACAATATCCTCCCACTCACCCAATGTGTCTTGATTTCATCTATCATGGCAGGGTTTCCTATTAATGTGGGGAACCTCATGTACTATCACATCACGAAGTAGTAGAAAAGGAAAAAAGTCTTATCTTTATCCTAGCGTCCTCACCATGTACTTCGAGGACAAAGGAGTTGAGAAGAAGATCTATGACACTAAGACAAAGCCAAAGAAGCCCTTCTTCTAGTATAGCACAAATGGATCGAACAACCCTAAAGCAAAGGGTAAAGCAGCTGTCTCCACTGGCCAGTCTGAAAAGCCAAGGGTAGTAGCTACCAGGTCTGAGCCATCCATAGAAGGGGGATCTTCTGCCATACCTCATCATTCATCCGGGCCATCTATCACCATGCCGTTGTCTGTGCCATCTTCTTCCACATACCCTCATACTACAGTGTGGGTTTCTAAGACTTTGTCCAGCATTAACAACTGGATGCAGGCAGCTACATCAAAGTTGTCTGTCTTATCTGGCGTAGTGGCAGCACAGTCAGCCCCGGTACAGCCCTAGGTGCCTTCATCAGTAGAAGATTCATTGAAGGAGATTTTGGACAACCAGAAAAAGCTCTTGGACAACCAGCAGAAGATCATGGATACTTTGGATATTCATGGAAGGGCTATAAAGGACCTGGGCAAGCAAGTCAAGATAATGAAGAAAACTCGGGCTTCAAAGGAATCAATAGAGTAGTTTAGGAAGGATGAAGAGAGGTTCACATCTGCTGGGGATATCCCACTGGATTTTCTCATGGAGGAGCAAGTCCCAAAAGCACATGCAGCAGAGCAGCAGGAACCAGTAGCTGGCCAGTCTGGGGAGCTACTATAACTACACATAGTGTTGCGGAGTTGATCTAGATTCTCCGCAACCCTATGGTCCCCCATTCAGATTGGAAATCCAGTTAGAAGACTCAGAGGGAGCTACTGATCCTATGAAGTTCGAGGACCCCTCTCATGTGGCCGACCCGATGCAAACCACATAGGGAGTTTTCATTATTCTCTAACCCTTCCCTAATCTTATTTTGCTTTTAGCATTGAGGACAATGCTATCTTTTATTTGGGGGTGGTCTATTTTGATTGGGTATGTAATAACTATGACTCTTTTTCTTTCTTTACTTCTCTTTATTTTACTTTTGGTATGTATATATTTGTTACTTTCACATTTGGTATGTATATATTTTTACCATTTGATGTATATATTCATTTTCATTTATGTAAATATTCGCTTTACTTCAATTTTGCATATATTCATTTTTATTTTTGTAGTTTACTTCATAACTTCTTTCGTAACTTCACTTCATAGCTTCTTATATACTTTAGTAGTTTCTTGTTAAGTTGTTAGCTTCTTTTTGAATTTTTATGTGGACAATAAGCCTATAGTTTGCTTAATGCCACAGTTCTTTCAAAAGGTGGATGTTGTGTGAACCGGGTGGCTCTTCCCGATGATGGATGGCATGACAACCTTCTTAAGGGTTTGAGTCCGTTTTCTTTATATTTTTGTGTAAATAGTAATAATGAATATAAGTGTCTCAGGCAAGTTTCACTTGGGCCTAACACATATACCTTTGACCTTATGGTTGAAAACAATTTGATTGGCAAAGAATAGTTCTAGTTGTGACCTTTAGACTCTTGTGTTGGCTAAATAATCATCGAGTGGCTTCTTGGAGTCAATTGTGTTTCTCAAAATTATCTAGGGTTGTTGTGTACCCTCGACTCTATTCTCTTTAGCAATCCAACAGCTTGTGAGGTGAGGTATTGATTTACAAGTCCAGGTCCCGTGGCGATAAGTCTAGAACTTGCCCTGAATGATTGTCTAGGTGAAATCCTAATTGTAGCTCGACTTGAGAAATAATTATTGGCTCTCCTTGATATAATCTGAAACTTGAAAGCATCCATAGCCTACCAAATATGATATCCCTAGTCAAGCCCGTTGAGACGAAGCCCTTTTTCTTTCAATAACCATGATACAAGCCTTTATCCGTTCTATAATGACCCTCTCTTAGAACCCGATCTTTCCTTAGCAATAACGATTGGAAAAAGTATAAGTTTGGGGGAAAGACGAGGAATGTGAAAGTGAAAAAAAGTACAAAATGAAGAAAAGGGAAGGCAAAAGAAAAGAAAGAAAAGCCAAAAAGTCAAAAAGAAAGTGAATAGTATAGAAAATTGAAGGGATTCAATGAAAGTGATGATGAAAGGCATGTAATGATTAGAAAAGGAGAAAAATGATTATCATGAGCAAGAAAGAGTGACAATGTGTCTCTCTAGTTCCCCTAAGGAAGAACAAAATGACTCAGGGAGTCAAGAAAGTGTAAGCTGAAATGAGAAAATGGAGTGATTAAGGAAAGATGAAAACATCATATGCCAATAAGTCCTACCTTGAACCAAAAGCCTTTATTACATTCCCGCAAAAGCCCTATATAATTTCGAGTTGAGTGAGCTTACATTAGTGGTGATTTACATAAGGGGCAAGCTTGTGGTACTTAGAGCCGAACTTGTGACCTTCCCTTGAGAGAGATGGGCGTATTTCTCTGCAATCCTTATTTTGAGTGCTACAATCCAAATTGAGATTTGCCTATGGAGAGTAGAGGAGGAAGAGTTGGGTTCCACAATGACCTATGTAGTAGAGTGAGCTTCCTTGGTGAGTTAAGTCAAATGTTAATGCTCTTGTGTCGCACTAGAACTATGGTACTCAAAAGGTTGTGTAATATTTATAATTCATTTGTGTTATGTGTAATTGTTAGCCCCAATTGATGCATGTTTGATTGCATTACCACAGCTGAAATATCCTTCTGTTTTGTTGACATGGGGGTAGAAATTACCTTATTTGCTTGAGGACAAGCAAATACTTAAGTTTGGGGGAGTTGATAAGTGGGGATTTTAACCATTATTTGCTCTCTTTTTACTTGCATTTTGGGCTTTAAATGCGTAAAGGTATCCCCGAAAACTAACATAATATACTTGCTTACAAGGATTGTTCACAATAAGCAAAAGAGTCCATGATCAACTCATAAAGGAGTCAAAACCTGAACAAAGACCAAGGCTGGGCCAAGACTGTAGAACGCAGACCGCGATAGAAAATTTCGGCCACGAAATTGTCATCGCGGATGCGGTCATGAATTCGCGGACCAAGAAAGAGAAAATTAGAGAGGTGGATTTAGGGCACAGTCATGGACGCGGGTCGCACTGGAAATTGGCGATCGCGGTAGTATTTTTGCTGACCACATTTGCTTAGATTCAGAGAGCTCACTAAAAGGGGAAAAATGTTTAAGTGCGGACCGCATCACAATTATGCAGCCGCGGAAGGCTCTCACGCAGATGCGGTGAAAATTATGCGCTCCCGTGAAACAAGTTTCATCCAGTCTCAGATATGAAGAAACGCGGACCGCGCTCATTATTACGCGACCATGAAAGTAAGAGTGCGGCCACGGTCAGAATTATGCGGTCGTGAAACTTCTGCAAGGGCATTTTTGTTCGGGAATTTCAACCTAGTATAAATAGATCTTTTTCATATTTTTAGGTTATGTTATGTTTTGCTTAGTACGTGAGACGACTAGTTTTACCTGTTTGGGGAATTTTGTACAAGATTTACCTTATAACTTTAGATTTTCATCTTTTAATATAGCATTATGGATTTTATCTTCTCTTTATCTTTGATTTATGCTATTTTCATGAGTAGCTAAACCCATAGCTAGGGTTGTGACCCAACCCGAGCGTGGCTATTTTGATGGGTCTTGAATTTGAGGGCTTGAATGTGTATGGGTTAGTGATTTTTAGCCTAGTTCTTGCTAGAACTATTAAATTAGTGGTTGCAAACACTGATTTATGCCTTTATGACTTGGTCTCTACTTTAGAAAGAGAGACTAAGTCTAGGAAAACTAGGCTAACAAGGAATTGGGGTGAACTCTAGAAATTGATAGCCCCAATTAAAGGGTTAAACGTAGAGATAGTAATACTCGACTTGAGCTTAAATCACTTGAATTGCATGAATACTCGACATGATTGCCCTAGATTCTTGCTATCTGTTAGACATCAACGTAGGTTAAATCTTTGAAAACAACCAACAAAAATATTGTACTTAGTTTTAACTATCGCATGCTATAGAATGGAAGTAGAAGTAGAAAACAAAATCAACCATTTGTGGAAGTACAATTAAGATCAAAACCCGCATCTCTACTCAGATATAAACCTAACTCCAAACTAATTAACTCAATGTGGATTCGATCCCGACCTTTGTTGGGTAAAACTGCATCGACCATCCTTGCTACTCAATAGTAGTGCAGGTTTGGAAACCATCACCGGCCATGGCATCGATCATGCGATCGATGTTGGGCAAAGGGAAAGAGTCCTTGGGACATGCCTTATTCAAATCTTTATAGTCTACACACATTCTTAATTTGTTCTCTTTTTAGGGACTACTATTATGTTTGCTCACCATTCTGGGTGTTTCACCTATCGAATGAACCCTTTTTTAAGGAGTTTAGATACCTTATCCATGATGAAAACATGTTTAATCTCGGACTAGGGTCTCCTCTTCTGCCTGACCGGGTGGAATTTAGGGTCCAAGATTAGCTTGTGAGTGGTAATCTCCAGTGGGATCCCTGGCATATCAATATGGGACCAAGCTAAATAATCTATGTTAGCTATAAGAAATTGAAGAGTTTTTCCCTGGGCCCGTGGGTTAACCCCCCAAGTATACCTTCTAATCGGGTAAATGTTCAATTAATGTGACTTGTTCCAGCTCCTCGACCATTGATTTAGTGGAGTCTAAATCATCAGGTTCTATAAAAGATGTGGGAACCCCGTAATCATCGTCTTCATCATTCCCCTATTTTTCCGATTGGGTTGTGGCCAGTGTCGATAATTTCTCTTTAGCTTCTTGCTGTATATCCAAACTCGGATCCTTTGATGTTGTTAGTGTTGATACCTGAATCACTTCTTCTAGCGTTGGGAATTTTAGCACTTGGTAAAGAGTCGAGGGCATTGTGGTCATGTTGTGGATCCATAGCCTCCCGAACAGGGCGTTGTACCTTATATCCCCTTCGATTACATAAAACTTGGTTTCCTGGATGGTCCCAGCAATGTTCACTGGTAATGTTATCTCTCCCTTAGTGGTTTCACATGCCATATTGAATCTGTTTAGAACTTAGAGTGCAGGCACCATTTGATCTTGTAAGACGAGTTGTTCTACGACCCTCAATCGGATGATGTTGGTCGAGCTACCTAGATCAATAAATACACACTTAACTCGAGATTTATTTATGAGTAAAGATAGTACCATTGCATCGGTGTGGGGCTGCATGATCCCTTATGCATCCTCATCATTTAAAGACCAAGTTCCTTCTGGTATGTAATCTCAAGTTCGTTTTTCCCTTATGATAGATACTTCGGTTTGCTTAACATCGGCCCTTGAGGAACATCGACCCCTTCGATGATCATGTTAATGATGTGTTGAGGTTCTTCTTATTCGGTCTATTTATTAGAATCTTTATTTCTAAAATTATTCTTGGCTCAGTCCCTCAGGAATTCTCGAAGATGCCTGTTATCGAATAACCGGGCTACCTCCTCCCTCAACTGTCGGCAATCCTCCATAAGTGCCATGATATTTTCACATCTGTTTTGGATCCCTTTGGGCTTGGACGGATTGTAGAGATCGAGGTCATTTGGTGTCTGTGATGCATCCGATAGCTGATATAATGGCGGCATCATCGATATTAAAGTTATATTCTGATAACCTCTGTGCTTCCTTAGACCCAATAGTCCTGTCGAAACCGTTCTTTCTTATGAGTCCCTGGTTGCTCTAACCTCAGTCACTTCTCCTTTCACTTCATATAGAATTCCGCCCGAACCCACAGCTTCTTCGATCTCCATTATACGGATAATACTGATCCATGTTCGACCTTGGTTCACGATCGATATCTCTCTTGACTCTATCGACAGGTTTAACAGGATAAACGGACCCAGAAGGAGCGCTCAGTTGATCATCTTTTCGATTGATATCGGTTATGCACATCAGCTCAAGTAATAGCTAGATGCTCTATCATATTATGCTTCAACTGCTATGAAACCATCAAACTTCGAACATTAAGTCCTTGGGTGAAAGCTTGAACAATCCAATCATCAGCGACCGATGGTAGGTCCATCCGTTCTATTTAAAACTGGGACACAAACTCTCTGAACATCTCATTATCCTTTTGTCTTACTTTGAAGAGGTTCGACTTCCTGGTCTCGACCTTGATAGTCCTAGCATATGCTTTCATCAAAGAGACTACAAGCATAGCAAATGAGTCAATAGAATTAGGAGGTAAGTTGTGACACCATATCATAGCTCCCTTTGACAGGGTCTCTCTAAATTTCTTCAGCAAGACAGACTCGATCTCATTATCCTCCAAGTCATTTTATTTGATGGCACATGTGTATGAAGTGACATGCATGTTTGGGTCAGTCATCCCGTTATACTAAGGAATTTTAGCATGCGGAGTTTTTAGGGATCGACTTTGGAGCCGCACTCAGAGAGAAAGGTTTTTGTACAAACTTCTTGAAATCCAAGCCTTTCAGTATCGGTGGTGCTCTGGGATCTGGTCGGCCCTGAAATTATAGGTTTCCACAGTTTTGTCATTTACTTCGGTTTTCTTCTCCCCTGATTCTATCTGTTTCGTCAGCTCCTCGAGCATTTTTATGATCTCGAGGTTGGTACCTGGCTTATTTTCATTCGACCTTTTCACGATCGGTTCTTCCCTGTGGGTCATTTCCCGTGACAGTGTGCGACTTTGGTTCTGTAATGGAGCTATTGCCACTTTTTGAGCCTGTAACATTTCGAAGATCATCCTTAGATTGATTCGTCTCCTTCATTATTTTGAGTATTCTACGTTGTCGATCAGGATCCACCACAAATTCTATTCTCGCGGTCAGTAGGTAGGTTTGTGCCAATAGCCACATACGAGTTAGCATCTAAAGGGTCAACAACTGGAATTCCAACGGGATCAATGGGCGATATGTCGTTATCGGGCGCTATGTTGTTATTTTCACCGTGGTGATCGGACTCATTGTCAACAGGTAGAGGTTCTGATTATGAGTTTGACATTTTGAGCTTGAACCTAAAATTAGAGACACTTCAAAGAACAAGTGTAAAATAGTGTGTGTTATGGAAATTTGTAACAAATAACCTCTATTATCCTTAGCCCCATGGCGTGTGCCAAACTGTTTACCTTCAAAATCGGATAACAATTGAATTTGTAAGTGATTTTAAGGATATGTAGATTATTGACACAAAGCGATAAATTGAATTGCAATTAAAGTGAATAATGACAAAATAAATTCAAACTGTATGACTTGAATAGTTATAGCCTTGAAAAGTAAGTCTCACTTGAACTGGATGCAATTCAAACGATATCGGATACATAAGAATAGTAGCTTACAGAAAGAAAATAATATTATACTTCTTTGGGATAAGCGTTACAATCTGTTTATGAGGGAAATAAATGTATGAATGGATCAAAATGCAAAGGACTTTCACGCTCGGATAGATCATATTCCGGGCGCACATTTAGTATTAAAGGCCTAAATTTCAAAAAATATACGCAATTGCCGTTTAAACCAAGCACTGCATGGTATTAGCTCGAAAGAGGTTCAAGATTCCAGACATACCAAAATACGATGGGACTTTGGATCCGTAGGAGCACATCACAACCTCCACCCCGGCTGTGAAAGGCAACGATTTAGCTCAATATGTATCGAATTGCTCTTGTTGAAGAAGTTTGGTGAAACCCTTACAAAAAGGGGCCCTGATATAGTATTCTCTCTTACCGAGCATTCAATTGACTCTTTCGAGATACTTGCAGATTCATTCATTAACACCCATGCTGGGGTAAGGAAGGTCCAAGCCAGAAAGGCGGACATATTCAGGATTGCGCAGGGTGAGTCCGAACTGTTGTGAGAATTTGTCATCTAGTTCCAGAAAAAGAGGATGCTACTATCAATGTATCAGATGACTGGGCAACGGAGGCGTTCACAAAGGGTTTGAATCCACGGAGCTCCGACGCCTTCTAAAAGTTGAAGGAAAGCCTGTTCGAGTTCTAGGCAACCATATGGGCGGATGTCTATAAATGTTTTGAGTCAAAAATAAGGATAGAGGATGATCAGCTCGAGTTCCCGGTATCAACAAAGGGACATGATAGAGACAAGAACCAGTACAAGATTAAAAGGGACTTTGACGCAAATCAGCGGTCCTCTAGTGGTCGTTTTCTATTATATGAAAGAACCAAAGGTCATAGCAGCAAAGAGTTTCGATCATCAGATAAGTTTCCCCCGATAGAAGAACCGATCGTGGCCGGATAAATAGATTGTTATAGGAGTAGGAGGTACTAGGGGCCCGAGCCTCCACATACCCAGGTTATCAAATTACAACTTTAACATCAACTTAGTATATTTGGTGTCAGCGATGAGGAATATCAAAGAGGGAGTTTTTAAGTGATCGAGCCAAGAATAACTATGGCTAAAGTTGGGACAATGCAGAACCCTCGAAGGTGGTAGAAGGCTCCCCTCAGTTGACCATCAACATGATTTTCAGAGGAAATGAAGTCACAACAAGAAAATAAAGATATCAGTGACTCACAACAAGAGACTCTGGAAGTTGCGGAAGATGATATCACTTTCACGAAGGAAGACACTGATGGACTTCTCCTGCAACACAATGACTATTTGGTAATATTTCTCAACATTTTCGATTCTAAAATTAAATGTGTTTTGGTTGACCCAGTTAGCTCAACCAACATCAACCAATAGAGGGTGCTGGAGCAAGCAAAGCTGACCGGAAGCATCATCTCAATGACAAAACTATTAACTGGATTCAATGACAAGTGTAACAACCCGGGGAGAGATTCTAAAAGTGTGACAACCCGGGGAGAGATCTTGCTGCCCACAAACACCGAAGGATTGATCAAAACCACTCTATTCAAAGTGGTATATGGAGATATAGGTTGCAATGTAATCCTCAGAAGTCCGTGGATACATGAGATGAAAGTTGTGGCCTCAACATATCACTAAGATTTGAAATCCCCAATGTCGGTAGGAGTCAAGCAAATAGGAAGGGATCAACCGACGGCTAGGGAGATAAATGCGGTGTCAGTTTCCAGTACCAAAGGGAAAGAGTACAACAAATAGCAATTACAGGAACCGATGCCTTCTTACTTTTCGAATTGAGCTGATAAGAGTAAAGAGTCATCTAAATCCTATCAAGTTCCAAGATATTTTCAGGTACCTGAAGAGATGGATGCAACGAAGTAGATCACAGACAAACTAGAGCAAGTGGCCTTATTCGATGAGTTTTTGGACAGAAAATTTCACTTGGGGACAAGATTAAATCCTGAGCTCAAGTTAGGGTTTATAAATTTTATTAAAGCTAAAGTTAAATGTTTTGGGTGGTCGCACTCGGATATGACAGGTATACCATTGGAAGTGGAGGTCCACAAGCTAATTTTGGATCCAAACTTCCCACCAGTAAGACAAAAGAAATGCCCAATTGCTGAGGTCAGGAGCGTGTTTGTAAAAGAAGAGGTAACCCGATTACTCAACATTAGTTCAATCCGGGATGTAAATATCTAGAATGGTTATTCAAGGTAGTTGTAGTGCCAAACATGAATAAGAAGTTTAGAATGCGCATAGACTATAATGAGTTAAATAAGGCGTGCCCTAAAGACTCGTTCCCATTGCCAAATATAATGATTGATGCTACGGCCGGACACATGTTAATGAGTTTCCTTGACCCTTACTTCGGGTACAATCAAATCAATATGAACCCACAGGATCGAGAAAAAACTTCTTTCATAACAAACTTTGGTGCATATTGCTATAATGTGATGTCGTTTTGGCTTCAGAACGCCGGAGCCACTTACTAAAGGCTCGTTAACAAAATGTTTTAAAATCAGATAGGCAAAACAATGGAGGTGCATATTGATGACTTGTTAGTCAAGTCTTTGAATACATGAGATCACTTGAAACACCTCCAATAGACTTTCGACATCCGAATGAAGCATATTATGAAACTAAATCTGGAGAAATGCGCGTTCGGGGTTGGTTTTGATCAATTCTTGCGGTGAATCGAGGTAAATCTTGATAAAATCAAAGCTATTGAGGACATTCTAGGCCAACTGACAAGTGTGAAGGAAGTACACAAGCTGACTGGAAGATTGGCAGCTCAAAGCAGATTCATCTCGAAATCCTCTGAAAATGTGACATCACTTCTTTTCACTTTTGAAAAAGAAGAACAATTTCGAATAGACTCCGAAATTCCAACATGGCTTGAAAAACTTAAAAAGGTACCTATCAAGCCCCTGTTACTGTCAAAACCGAGGGAAGGCGAGCAGTTGTTAATACCTAGTAGTCTCAAAAGTAGTGGTTTGTGCTGTTTTAGTCCAAGACAAAGAAGGTACGCAATTTTTCCGTTTATTATGTTAGTAAAATATTGCCATGAGTTGTGACTCGCTATTCGCATCTCGAAAACTTGACCTTATCTCTCATAGTTGCCTCTCGAGAGCTTAGGCCTTATATTTAGTGCCACCCGATAGCCATTGTGACAAACTTTCCCTTGAGGAATGTCCTTGACAAGCCTGAGTTGTCAGGCCGTTTGGCTAAATGGGTAGTCAAAATTAGTGAGTTCGCCATTGAGTACAAACCTAGAACTGCGATCAAGTCACAAGTTTTGGCCGACTTTGTTGTCAATTTTAGTCTCGGATTAATGCCCTTGGCTGCTAAGGAAGCGGGTGTTAGTATCGAAAACAACATCGAGAGTTTGGACCTTGTTTACAGATTGAGCTTCCAATGTAAAAGGGTTCGGTCTCGAGATAGTTCTAGTCACGCCCTCGGGGAAAACCTTGAGGCAGGCCATTAAAACTATTCCATTAACTAATTATGAAGCCGAGTATGAGGCTTTAGTTGTAGGACTTGAACTGGTTTGGGGATTAGGCTTCGAGGTCATTGAAGTGAAATATGACTCCCTAGATGATAGTAAACCAAGTGTATTGGATTTTCGACACAAAGGAAGAAAGCATGCAACCGTATTTGAACAAGGTTCATGCATTGCTTGCACGATTCAAAGAATGGTAAATCATATACATTCCAAGGGAAGAAAATGTGGAAGTAGATGTATTGGCTAATTTAGGATCATCCACGGAGATGAAATTATCTAACTCTGGTACTGTCATTAAACTTCTACATTCAATAATGGACATGGACGGTTACTGCGAAGTCAATTCATCCAACTTAGTCTGGGACAAGACGAATGAGTTTGTCGAATACCTTCAGCATGGAAAATTACCCGAGGACCCGAAGGTGTCCCGGACACTAGGAACCAACGCAGCCTGTTACTACCTCGTAGACGGGTGGTTACACGGAAGATCATACCAAGGACCATTGACCCGGTGTTTAGGGGACTCGGAGGCGGACTACGTAAAGAGGGAAGTTCATAGAGGAATTTGCGGGAATCATTTTGGTGCAGATTCATTTGTTCTAAAATTGATCTGGGTAGGTTACTATTGGCCTCGGATGGAACATGACGCAAAGACGTTCATTCAAAAATGTGACAAATGTCAATGCCATGCACAGCTGGTACACCAACCAGCAAAACTCTTGCATTTGGTGTTGTCCCCATGGCCATTCATGAAATTGGGAATGGATACAATTGGTCCTCTACTACCGGATCCAGAAAGGTAAGATTTATTTTAGTTCTGACTGAATACTTCACTAAATGAATTGAAGCAGGTCCTTATCAAAATATCGGTAAGCACGAGTGGCCAACTTCATATGGGACCACATAATCTACCAATTCAAAATACCGAAGGAAATTGCCTACGATAATGGGCCACAGTTAATAGGTTCAAAAGTCACAAAATTTTTGAAAGATTTGAAAATCAAGAGGATTACATCTTCACCGTACCTTCCAAGTGCCAACTGGCAAGTGAAATCAACAAATAAGGTGATTATCCAGAAACATGAAAAGAATCTAGAAGCTGCTAAAGGCAAATGGCCTAAAGAGCTACCGGGTGTGCTAAGGGCATACCGTACAATGGCGAAGTCGAGCACGGGAGAAACACCTTTCTCTCTCGTGTATGGTGCGAAATATTTGATACCCATGGAAGTGGGGGAGCCGACTTTAAGGTATTCTCGAACAAATAAGGAAGCAAACAATGAAACGTTGCTGGTGAGACTGGACATACTCGACGAACACATGGAGTTGGCATATGTGACGATGGTGGCTCAAAATTAAATGATAGAAAGATTTTATAATCGCAGGGCCAGTCTCCGCTACTTCAAAGTAGGAGACTTGGTTTTGAGAAAGGTAACACAGAGTACTCGAAAATCAACACCGGGAAGCTGAAGGTCCTTACCGTATTTCAGCGATCACCGGTAAAAGGGTCATACGAGTTGGAAAATCAAGACGGAGCCAAATTACCCGGTAATTGGAACGTGACTCACCTCAAAAGGTAATTATTATTGATGGATGTTATCGATACAGAAAGTGTGTGTTGTACTCTTTCTTCCTTCGACCAATTTTTGTCTCAATTGGGTTTTTCTGGCAAGGTTTTTAACGAGGCAGCAACAAAAAGTATATTACAAAGGGAGCATCATCGGCAAAAAGAAAGACTTTTAGATATCAAGGCACTAAAGTTTTTCACATCGATGGCAAACATCTATGTGGATGGTTAAATAATCTTTGGTTCGATGGCGAGTTTTGCCTTACATCACTAAAAAGGGATTATTTAACCATTCACAAGTTGTTTCTGCCGATGAAGCAACACTTCCAATGTTCGAATTTGCATGCTTCGCATTCGAACACTGGAGAGGGGGAATAATATCTGATACGGCACCAGGAGTGCCACGAAAATCGAGATTGCGAGGACTGGGATCAATATTTTATCAGGACAGGGGACTACATGATCAGCCCTGTAGAAATAAGTTATAAAAGTTAGACACATGTATTGGCAGTTTTTACTTTAGAAAATGATTGCTTATTTACTTTTAAAGATAGAAGGAATACAATAAAGTCTTTTTATTTTTATCTTATTTCTTGTCCAAATGATAAGTTAATTTTATCGATTGAAAGTTAACAAAAACTTCCAATGCTTGTGCCGGAATGAATAGGAAACTTCCTTTTCAATAGCACCATAAACATAAGGGCCCTCTCTTATGAAACCCTCATAGTAAAGGGTTGCTTTCGGAAGAATTTATGCCCAAAATCAAAGGTTATTGGATGAAAATATACCCGATGCACCATTTAAGCAAAAATTCTTTATTTATTTATCAAGTACCAAACTAGGTGAGAGATTTGGCAGAATTACAAAGTACAAAAAAAAGGAAAAGAAGAGAAAAAGAAGTTATGCATCATTATCGCCAGAGCCCGAAGAGAGATATCACGACCCAAACTGGAGGGCCATGACTAGCACCCGACCATACTTGCCGAGCACTAATGTACATTTTATCTAACCTTCTTTATTATCTTTTAGGGTTGACGAGATCAATATAAATGGTAGACATGGATCATGGACAACAAACAATAAAATATGATGGCATGAACATACATAACATGGGATGACCAGACAATCAAGAAACTACATATAAGGTACAAGCTACCACGCTACCATGAAAGACAATACAATAAAAACCAGCTGATAAGGCATACCAAACTATACATGAGTCGACACCTGTCTATGATCCTCTAAATGAAATAAGTGCTGCAACATAGCCGGAACAGGGCGTCGACATACCCATAATGTCTATAACAAAACTGCATACCAAGACCACGGCAAGTCCGGAGAAGGGATCTCGCCAATCACTGCTGAACTAGACAACCTACTGTGGTGGGGGAGCTGCACCTGCCTGCCTATCAGGGCCTACAGCACGACATGCAACGTCCATCAACAAAAAGACATCAGTGCGAATAAAGTACTGAGTATGTAAGGCAGGGAACCATAAATACAAATAGTAATGTAAGTAGGGATAGAAAATATACAACCTGTAACATCTGAGTACCTCTGAGGGCTACTAACATGAAATGCATGATACATATATATAAATACGTAAACTTTTAAATCATACGCCTCTGTGGGCATCATCATCATCATATCGTACTCGGCCGTAATAGGCTCGGTAAAAAAAATTTACCCGGCCATCATAAGGCTCTAGTATCGTACCCGGCTACGTGGAGCTCGGTAAAACCCAACTGATCAGTGGTTTCACAATAGGTGTCGTACCCGGCCGACTATAGCGCGGCTTGGTAGAGTAAAATAGATACATATATATATATATAATGCATGCTCGACTCATGGAATCACATTCTAAACCTTTCGGAGTGACGTAAGGTCGGTATCCTCTGTACACGTTATTAGGACTAACTCTTCACTATGAACCTTATAAGAATCAGGAAGTACCAACTCAAATAAATTTGCCGAGGTTTGACGACTATAAATCATCACAGTGCAACCTCTATATACTCTTCTAGCAATCCCTGAATCTCCTATCGGAGTAGATATCGCAAGGGGTTTACTTATCAATTCAGGTTCAATGCCAAACTTATTAGCCACAAAGGGTGTAACATATGATAATGTAGATCCTGGATCAATCGGTGCATATACATCATAGGAAAACACAAACAATATACCTGTAACAACATCTGGAGATGACTCGAGATCCTGTCGACCTACTAGAGCATAGGCTCGATTTTAAGCACCACTCGAACTTGGCACTGCACCTCTACCTCTACCACGAACTGTCGACTGCTAAAAATCTCGTGCTGGAGGTCGAACTGATAAGGAAGAACCTGACACAGATCCAGTCGACTAAGTCATACCATAACCTCCTCTATTAGGACAATCCTGTATCATATGGCCAGGCTGTCTGCAAGAATAACACGCATCAGAACCTCGACGACACAGTCCAAAGTGGGCCTTGACGCACTAATCACAACATGGTGTTGGGGGTCTCGTCTGACTAGTATCCTTGTTATGTTGCGAGCCTGATGCCCACGAACTCTAACCTGGACCAGAATAGGTAAATCGATCATATCGAGGCCTCTAAATCTGTGGAGGAGCACTAGCTATAGGTGGCGCCGAACTCCTCGAAGACCAGGGCCTGACGCTGCCCCTGAAGTCATCAGAATACCCTAACAAATCTCGCCCTCTTATGCTGGCCCCTATCATGCTCCCTATCAGCCCTAGGGTCTGGGCATAAGCCTGAATATGGGAAATATCCATGCCATCCACCAAGGAGGCTGTCGTACACTCATTTATTAGATATGGTCCCAACCCGTTCACGAACAGATGCACCTTATCACTCATCTCGGCCACCATATGGGGAGCATACCTTGCCAAAGAATCAAACTGCATAATATACTCTCGCACACTCATATTACCTTGTCGAAGGTTCAAGAACTTATCAGCTCTAGCTCATCGTATCTCAACTGGCAAGTAGTGACGAAGAAAGGCCTCAGAAAATTCCTTCCACACATCTAGATTCATGAAGAAGGTAACAACCCTAGATGTCATGTAGCCTCCTGATTATAAATGTGACGCGCTACACATCCATAATCAAGACTCTACTAGAAACGGCTCATAGACAACCCCTAGGAAACACTTGCTCTGATACCAAGTTTGTCACGACCCAAACTGGAGGGTCATGACTAGCACCCGACCATACTTGCCGAGCACCAACGTACATTTTATCTAACCTTCTTTATTATCTTTTAGGGTTGACGAGATCAATATAAATGGTAGACATGGATCATGGACAACCAACAATAAAATATGATGGCATGAACATACATAACATGGGATGACCAGACAATCAAGAAACTACATATAAGGTACGAGCTACCACGCTACCATGAAAGACAATACAACAAAAACCAGCCGACAAGGCATACCAAACTATACATGAGTCGACACCTGTCTATGATACTCTAAATGAAATAAGTGCTGCAACATAGCCGGAACAGGGCGTCGACATACCCATAATGTCTATAACAAAACTGCATACCAAGACCACGGCAAGTCCGGAGAAGGGATCTCGTCAATCACTGCTGAACTGGACAACCTACTGTGGTGGGGGAGCTGCACCTGCCTGCCTATCAGGGCCTACAGCACGACATGCAGCGTCCATCAACAAAAAGACGTCAGTGCAAATAAAGTACTGAGTATGTAAGGCAGGGAACCATAAATACAAATAGTAATGTAAGTAGGGATAGAGAATATACAACCTGTAACATCTGAGTACCTCTGAGGGCTACTGACATAAAATGCATGATACATATATATAAATAGATAAACTTTTAAATCATACGCCTCTGTGGGCATCATCATCATCATATCGTACCCGGCCGTAATAGGCTCGGTAAAAAAATTTTACCCGGCCATCATAAGGCTCGGTAGTATCGTACCTGGCCACGTGGAGCTCGGTAAAACCCAACTAATCAGTGGTTGCACAATAGGTGTCGTACCCGGCCGACTATAGCGTGGCTTAGTAGAGTAAAATAGATACATATATATATATATATATAATGCATGCTCGACTCATGGAATCACATTCTAAACCTTTCGGAGTGACGTAAGGTCGGTATCCTCTGTACACGTTATTAGGACTAACTCTTCACTATGAACCTTATAAGAATCAGGAAGTACCAACAATATTGATAACATAAGAATAAGAGAAGCAACATTAACATCAATCGTTCCATAAGAGGGAAAACAATGTAAGTACTACTAGCTTCTAAGAGTAGAGTATCTTTGGAAGCTCGTTCATTACATTATGTACAATCAGAGTCGTGCAAAAGAAGGAAAGGGATAGCCTCACATACCTTGTATATACTGCCCCAATCTCAAGCTATGCAATTGTCACAACCCCTTAGTCTACAATAAGAGAAATGATACTATTGTTATCATCTAAGCGTCATAACTATTATGTATCGACCACAACCTATTTTACGATGAAACGGACAGCACCTCCCCTATATATATGACATCAAACAATTCAAAAAAATCACCAAATAGCCCAAATAACATCAATAATAATCATATTGAGCCTCCTAAAATAGTCCACGCACAACCTAATCACTTCATACATACGACGGCCACCGTAGTCGTGTCAAACGACCCGGAAATGTTATGAAGAACTATCAGCCCACAACCATAAATATATATGGAGTTTCTCCACCCCCTTCCATCCCCAAAACTCCACAAAACAGTAGTAAACCACGCAGCCCAACAGCAACACAAAACAGTCCACAAAACAGTCTGCTACAAGTGAATAACTCGAACTCACGGCTTCCGACCACCGTCCCGTGAGTTCTTACATGTATTGAACGAATTACCATAAATTCACATCAGAACAAAATGCATGAAAGAGGGAAGTAACTTACCTTACTTGTTGGATAACCCAACCCTTCCCTTGGTTCTTCAAACTCTAGGTTTTATCTTCAATTAGAACTTGAAAGAGAGGGAAAATCGATTAGGGTTTGTGTGGGATTTTTGGGGATGAGTTGCAGGGGTTTAATTTGGTTTTGAAGGTCTATAATAAGGGTGAAATAACTGAGTTTATAATCCCTTAAAAGTCCTCTCTTGGCCTACTTTGGTACTTTTACTTTTGTCCTCTCATTTTGGCAAGTAGGTGATGCATCTACTTGTCACCTACCAATCTGCGCGGACTTGCAAAAATACGAATATCTCTATACTTCAAGATCGTATTGACAAACAAGTTAATGAGTTGAAAACTAGACTCATATATCTTTAATTTGGTGGGTAGATCACCCCGTAATTCATTGTAAATTGGGAGAAAAAGCATAGATACATTTGACCTAATGTTTAAGTAAAATTATGAACCTAAGTTGCAACAACGTTTGTCGACTTTTATTTCATAAATTGTTTGACTTCAAGACTTATGATATGGATATTATATGATTCAAATACCTTAATACATGACCTTTTGAGTATATTAAGAACCTCTAGGTTTACCTGAAAATACGAGTTACAACATTCTTGATTTGTTTAACTTCCAATATTTGTTAATCACCCTTATACACCCTTGAATCACTTAAGACCAATAGGATTAACTTCTTATCACCTCAAAGGTAATTTCTTCTTGGATTTATGTTAACTAATATATGGCATGAACTTACGCGTGTGGTTATGGGTTGTAACACCCTTCCCCCCCCCCTTAGGAACATTTGTCCTCGAATGTAAGGGTTCATGGGGAGTTTAAATCATCGTGGATTCCGGCCAAGTTTCTCCCATAAATAGAGGACAAACTTGCAAGCAGTTAACTCAATGTATGGCCTTACAAGAGTATTTAAAGCATTATGGATATGTACATTATCTGCATATCGCCATTTTGTATTAAGGAAGAGTATTCTCAAGTTATTGCTTACCTCATAGAGCCATTTCACCTTCCAATGTATCATGTGTTCCACCAGCATCCTTGTTATCTTCATTCTGGAATAGGTACGGGTATTTAGACTTCATCTCCTCTTCTGCTTCCCATGTTATTTCTTCCATATTCTTGTTCCTCCACAATACTTTGATGGAAGCTACATCTTTTGTTCTCAGCTTGCGGACTTGTCGATCTAATATAGCCACTGGCACTTCTTCATATGATAGGTCCTCTGTAACCTGTACATCTTTGATAGGGACGACTCGAGAAGGGTCTCCAATACATTTCCTCAACATAGATACATGGAATACCGGGTGGACAAATTCCAATTCGGATGGCAATTCTAACTCATAAGCAACCTGTCCAATCCGTCGAAGAATTTTATACGGCCCGATATACCTTGGACTCAGCTTACCTTTCTTCCCAAAATGCATAATACCCTTCATTGGTGAGATCCTCAGGAAAACCCAATCACCAACCTCAAACTCCAGATCACGACGTCGGACATCGGAATAAGATTTTTGCCTGCTTCGTGCCGTCCTCAATCGCTCCTGTATCACTTTCACCTTCTCAATAGCTTAGTGAATCAAATTTGGCCCATATAATTCTGTTTCACCGACTTCGAACCATCCAACTGGTGATCTACATCTCCTCCCGTATAGTACCTCGTATGGGGCCATTTTAATACTGGAATGGTAGCTATTATTGTAGGCGAATTCTATGAGTGGAAGATGGCCATCCCAATTTCCCTAAAAATCTAGAACACATGCTCATAGCATATCTTCCAGTGTCTGAATGGTACGTTCAGCCTGTCTGTCAGTCTGCGAATGAAATGCAGTGCTGAGATTCACTTGTGTGCCTAAACCCTTCTGAAAAGACCTCCAAACATTAGCTTTAAATTGAGCTCCTCGGTCTAATATAATAGATACTGGCACACCATGAAGCCTAACAATCTCCTTGATATACAACTTCGCATAATCTTCAGCCGTGTAAGTTGTCTTAGCTGGCAGAAAATGGGAACATTTTGTAAGTCGATCAATTATCACCCAGATGGAGTCAAACTTATGATAAGAGCGAGGTAATCCAATAATGAAGTCCATATTAATCACCTCCCACTTCCAGGTCGGAATCTCTATATTTTGAAGCAATCCACCGGGTTTCTGATGTTCTATCTTTACTTGTTGACAATTGGGACACTGGGCTACAAATTCTGCAATAGACTTCTTCATATTATCCCACCAATACTGCTCCTTGACATCATGATACATCTTTGTCGAGCCGGGATGGATGGAATATCGGGATTGATGAATCTCATTCATAATCTTCTCTCGCAACCCTGCCACATTAGGCACACACAATCGGCTCTGGTATCTCAGTGCCCCATCTTTTCCGATCCCAAAAGCCATACTTTTACACTGTTGAATGCTTTCTCTTAATCGTACTAAGATAGGATCTTCATATTGTCGTGCTTTTACCTCGGCTACCAAAGATGATTCTGATGTATTCTGTACAGTAACACCTCCGTCATCAGAGTCTAACAATCTGATTCTCATATTGGCTAGCTGATGAAGCTCTTTAATCAACCCCCATCTACCTGCCTCAATATGTACTAAGCTTCCCATTGATTTACGGCTGAGAGCGTCTGCCACAACATTGGCTTTACCGGGATGATACAATATCTCGACGTCGTAGTCTTTCAATAATTCAAGCCACCTACGCTGCCTCAAATTCAACTCTTTCTGCTTGAAGATGTATTGTAAACTCTTGTGATCTGTGTAGATGTCAACATGGACGCCGTATAAGTAGTGTCGCCATATCTTCAAAGCATATATTACTGCAGCCAATTCCAAATCATGGGTTGGATAATTCTTTTCATGCTTCTTCAATTGTCTTGATGCATAAGCAATCACCTTCCCACGCTACATCAATACGCACCCCAAACCTATACCTGAGGCATCACAATATACCACATAACCTTCTGTTCTTTCAAGGAGAGTGAGCACTGGTGCGGATGTCAATCGATTCTTCAGCTCCTGAAAACTACGTTCACAAGTGTCATACCACTGGAACTTGGTAGATTTCTATGTTAACTTAGTCAATGGTGATGATATAGAGGAAACCCCTTCTACAAACCGCTTATAATATCCTGCTAGCCGTAGGAAGCTGTGGACTTCTGATGGTGTTGTAGGTCTCGGCCAATTCTTTACTGCATCGATCTTCTGAGTGTCGACACTAATACCCTCATCAGATATCACATGGCCAAGGAACGCTACTAAGTTCAGACAAAATTCACATTTGGAGAGCTTAGCATATAACTTACGATCCTGAAGCGTCTATAATACTATCCGCAAGTGGCCCGCATGTTCCGCCTCCGAACAAGAATATTCTAGAATGTCATCAATGAATACAATCACGAACACATCAAAATATGGCCTAAATACAGTATTCATGAGATCCATAAAAGTTGTTGGGGCATTTGTTAGCCCGATACATCACCAAGAACTCAAAGTGCCTGTATCTTGTCCGGAAGGCCGTCTTTGGAATATCCTTCTCCTTAACCCTCACCTGATGATACCCTGAACGTAAATCAATCTTGGAGAAATACTTGGCACCCTGGAGTTGGTCAAACAGGTCATCAATTCTTGGAAGTGGATACTTGTTCTTTATAGTAAACTTATTCAACTGTCGATAGTCGATACACATCCGTAACGACCCGTCTTTCTTCTGCACGAATAGGACTGGTGCACCCCAAGGTGAAGTGTTAGGCCTAATGAAGCCCTTATCCAGCAAGTGCTTCAACTGCACCTTCAACTCTCGCAACTCTACCGGGGCCATTTTGCATGGAGGGATAGAGATCGGTTGAGTGTTAGGCAACACATCAATGCTAAACTCAATCTCCCTTTCAGGAGGAAGGCCTAGGAGTTCATTTGGGAAAACATCTAGAAATTCGTTGACCATGGGGATTTATTGTAGAGTAGGTGGCTTCGCCTCCGAATCCCTAACGCGAACAAGATGATAAATGTAACTTTTGGAGATCATTTTTCTTGCCTTAAGATAGGAAATAAACCTACCTTTCGGTGTAGCAATGTTCCCTTTCCATTCAATGACGGGTTCACCAGGAAATTGAAACCTAACCATCTTCGTACGACAGTCAACATTTGCATAGCATGAGGCCAACCAGTCCATTCCCATTATCACATCAAAATCAACCATTTCCAACTCAAATAAATTTGCCGAGGTTTGACGACTATAAATCATCACAGTGCAACCTCTATATACTCTTCTAGCAATCCCTGAATCTCCTATCGGAGTAGATATCGCAAGGGGTTTACTTATCAATTCAGGTTCAATGCCAAACTTATTAGCCACAAAGGGTGTAACATATGATAATGTAGATCCTGGATCAATCGGTGCATATACATCATAGGAAAACACAAACAATATACCTGTAACAACATCTGGAGATGACTCGAGATCCTGTCGACCTACTAGAGCATAGGCTCGATTTTAAGCACCACTCGAACTTGGCACTGCACCTCTACCTCTACCACGAACTGTCGACTGCTAAAAATCTCGTGCTGGAGGTCGAACTGATAAGGAAGAACCTGACACAGATCCAGTCGACTAAGTCATACCATAACCTCCTCTATTAGGACAATCCTGTATCATATGGCCAGGCTGTCTGCAAGAATAACACGCATCAGAACCTCGACGACACAGTCCAAAGTGGGCCTTGACGCACTAATCACAACATGGTGTTGGGGGTCTCGTCTGACTAGTATCCTTGTTATGTTGCGAGCCTGATGCCCACGAACTCTAACCTGGACCAGAATAGGTAAATCGATCATATCGAGGCCTCTAAATCTGTGGAGGAGCACTAGCTATAGGTGGCGCCGAACTCCTCGAAGACCAGGGCCTGACGCTGCCCCTGAAGTCATCAGAATACCCTAACAAATCTCGCCCTCTTATGCTGGCCCCTATCATGCTCCCTATCAGCCCTAGGGTCTGGGCATAAGCCTGAATATGGGAAATATCCATGCCATCCACCAAGGAGGCTGTCGTACACTCATTTATTAGATATGGTCCCAACCCGTTCACGAACAGATGCACCTTATCACTCATCTCGGCCACCATATGGGGAGCATACCTTGCCAAAGAATCAAACTGCATAATATACTCTCGCACACTCATATTACCTTGTCAAAGGTTCAAGAACTTATCAGCTCTAGCTCATCGTATCTCAACTGGCAAGTAGTGACGAAGAAAGGCCTCAGAAAATTCCTTCCACACATCTAGATTCATGAAGAAGGTAACAACCCTAGATGTCATGTAGCCTCCTGATTATAAATGTGACGCGCTACACATCCATAATCAAGACTCTACTAGAAACGGCTCATAGACAACCCCTAGGAAACACTTGCTCTGATACCAAGTTTGTTACGACCCAAACTGGAGGGTCATGACTAGCACCCGACCATACTTGCCGAGCACCAACGTACATTTTATCTAACCTTCTTTATTATCTTTTAGGGTTGACGAGATCAATATAAATGGTAGACATGGATCATGGACAACCAACAATAAAATATGATGGCATGAACATACATAACATGGGATGACCAGACAATCAAGAAACTACATATAAGGTACGAGCTACCACGCTACCATGAAAGACAATACAACAAAAACCAGCCGACAAGGCATACCAAACTATACATGAGTCGACACCTGTCTATGATACTCTAAATGAAATAAGTGCTGCAACATAGCCGGAACAGGGCGTCGACATACCCATAATGTCTATAACAAAACTGCATACCAAGACCACGGCAAGTCCGGAGAAGGGATCTCGTCAATCACTGCTGAACTGGACAACCTACTGTTGTGGGGGAGCTGCACCTGCCTGCCTATCAGGGCCTACAGCACGACATGCAGCGTCCATCAACAAAAAGACGTCAGTGCAAATAAAGTACTGAGTATGTAAGGCAGGGAACCATAAATACAAATAGTAATGTAAGTAGGGATAGAGAATATACAACCTGTAACATCTGAGTACCTCTGAGGGCTACTGACATGAAATGCATGATACATATATATAAATAGATAAACTTTTAAATCATACGCCTCTGTGGGCATCATCATCATCATATCGTACCCGGCCGTAATAGGCTCAGTAAAAAAAATTTACCCGGCCATCATAAGGCTCGGTAGTATCGTACCTGGCCACGTGGAGCTCGGTAAAACCCAACTAATCAGTGGTTGCACAATAGGTGTCGTACCCGGCCGACTATAGCGTGGCTTAGTAGAGTAAAATAGATACATATATATATATATATAATGCATGCTCGACTCATGGAATCACATTCTAAACCTTTCGGAGTGACGTAAGGTCGGTATCCTCTGTACACGTTATTAGGACTAACTCTTCACTATGAACCTTATAAGAATCAGGAAGTACCAACAACATTGATAACATAAGAATAAGAGAAGCAACATTAACATCAATCGTTCCATAAGAGGGAAAACAATGTAAGTACTACTAGCTTCTAAGAGTAGAGTATCTTTGGAAGCTCGTTCATTACATTATGTACAATCAGAGTCGTGCAAAAGAAGGAAAGGGATAGCCTCACATACCTTGTATATACTGCCCCAATCTCAAGCTATGCAATTGTCACAACCCCTTAGTCTACAATAAGAGAAATGATACTATTGTTATCATCTAAGCGTCATAACTATTATGTATCGACCACAACCTATTTTACGATGAAACGGACAGCACCTCCCCTATATATATGACATCAAACAATTCAAAACAATCACCAAATAGCCCAAATAACATCAATAATAATCATATTGAGCCTCCTAAAATAGTCCACGCACAACCTAATCACTTCATACATACGACGGCCACCGTAGTCGTGTCAAACGACCCGGAAATGTTATGAAGAACTATCAGCCCACAACCATAAATATATATGGAGTTTCTCCACCCCCTTCCATCCCCAAAACTCCACAAAACAGTAGTAAACCACGCAGCCCAACAGCAACACAAAACAGTCCACAAAACAGTCTGCTACAAGTGAATAACTCGAACTCACGGCTTCCGACCACCGTCCCGTGAGTTCTTACATGTATTGAACGAATTACCATAAATTCACATCAGAACAAAATGCATGAAAGAGGGAAGTAACTTACCTTACTTGTTGGATAACCCAACCCTTCCCTTGGTTCTTCAAACTCTAGGTTTTATCTTCAATTAGAACTTGAAAGAGAGGGAAAATCGATTAGGGTTTGTGTGGGATTTTTGGGGATGAGTTGCAGGGGTTTAATTTGGTTTTGAAGGTCTATAATAAGGGTGAAATAACTGAGTTTATAATCCCTTAAAAGTCCTCTCTTGGCCTACTTTGGTACTTTTACTTTTGTCCTCTCATTTTGGCAAGTAGGTGATGCATCTACTTGTCACCTACCAATCTGCGCGGACTTGCAAAAATACGAATATCTCTATACTTCAAGATCGTATTGACAAACAAGTTAATGAGTTGAAAACTAGACTCATATATCTTTAATTTGGTGGGTAGATCACCCCGTAATTCATTGTAAATTGGGAGAAAAAGCATAGATACATTTGACCTAATGTTTAAGTAAAATTATGAACCTAAGTTGCAACAACGTTTGTCGACTTTTATTTCATAAATTGTTTGACTTCAAGACTTATGATACGGATATTATATGATTCAAATACCTTAATACATGACCTTTTGAGTATATTAAGAACCTCTAGGTTTACCTGAAAATACGAGTTACAACATTCTTGATTTGTTTAACTTCCAATACTTGTTAATCACCCTTATACACCCTTGTATCACTTAAGACCAATAGGATTAACTTATTATCATCTCAAAGGTAATTCCTTCTTGGATTTATGGTGACTAATATACATGAGCTAACGCGTGTGGATATAGGTTGTAATAGGAGAGAAGGATCTATGTTTCCACCGGCAGAGGAAGGCGAATCCACTACCGGTTCGAGGCCTTCATCTTCTTCAATCTCCCCTTCATTTCCCTAGTACTCAGAACCAGTACTCGAGGAGTCATTTGCAGTGGGCCGAGCGGGAATATTTTCAGGAGCAGTTAGCTCTAGTTCTCAGGCCTTGACGATACAATCATCAATATCGACAATGCCCTCTTTTGCCTCTTCCAAGGTTTTCCTTCTCATATGATATATAGAGTAAGTCTTCTCAAGTACGAGGGAATCCTCTTGGTCCTGGAGCGTTTCTTGAAGTCTATCAATTTTGTCTTGAAGGTCGTCCCTTTCGAATCTCATGGCGTTAAGGCGACAGTCGAGCTCAGCATTTGTATTTGTGTGAATTCAATTCTGATCCATAGCCCTCTTGAGCCTCTCTTCCATTCAGGCCCTCTTATCCTCGTCAACATTGGCCTCTTCGGTCTTAGAGATTAAGTTTGTCTTCTTTGATCTGCTCCTCGAAGTAGACTCGCGCTCGGCAGCATCAAGCACATCATCATAGAGCTCGACCCACTTAGCCTGAGCCTCTTGAAGTTGTTCGTATAATTGAGAAGCTTCTTAGCTGTGAGCCATTTTATCTTTTTTTCTTTGCTACAACCGGGCCTCAAGCTCACCCATTTCAGCAGCTTTTGCTTCCAACACCAGAAGGTGTGCATCAAGTTGGTTTCTTTAGGTCAAAAGTTGATCCTGCTTGAAAATGAGTCCTTGCTTATCTAGGATCAACCTTCAGGCCTTCAGAAATAAGAAAGTTGTTCTGTAAAAAAGAATATTAAAGTTATGATTTCCATTTAAGCATGCAAGTAGAAAAGAAGATACGAATGAAACTAGTACGGTACCTACGCCGCGCTATGCATGGCATTATTCATCAGACAGTCCCCGAAAAGGGAGAACATTTTCTTCCAATCTTCTTTTGAAGCCAATAGGTTCAGATTATTCGCAAGCTCCACTGGCTTGCACAAAAGATGCCACTCTTTCAAAATTGAAAGAGTGGAACTTCTCCTACCATGAGGGTATGTGGAAGGGGTTGAATAATCACGCCCCAAATTCTTGTGGTTAGGAGACCGAGAAGGAGAAGCATCCTTTTCTCGATCAATTGTTGCCGGTGGAGATTATGCAATTGGTGATGGTGGCAATGGAGCAACATGTGTCTATAGGCGTGAAGTTGTTGGTGTGGAAAGACGAGAAGCAGTTACGGCACGAGCAGTGCTGGTTTTTATTTGCTCGGTGATCAAAGGCAAAAGAGGCCCATGGTCCGAACTCCTTGGACCAGAAACAACAATAGGGGCAGGGAAAATAGAATCAACATTCTCTACTAGGTCCATCTCATCCCAAAGTGCTTGGTTTTCTTCTTCAGCCAGGTTTTGGAGAACCCCCAGCTAACCATCCCATTGAGTTGATGAAGATCATTGCCTCCTTTGAAGGGAAGCCTTTCCATCACTAGTTTCCCATTCATCAACGAGGACCACTGTGGCCGGTTCGGACCTTATTTTCTTGGCCTTTTTCTCTTGAATCCCAGTCAAGGAGGGACATTTTCACTTTGGTTTCTTGTCCTTGGGCTGAGGACTCTGAGAGGAGGCACCCTTACCGGAAGTAGATCCATGAGCTTTTCTTCGAGCAAAGGCACCTTACAACACCCTTCTAGCCTCCTGGGGGTGTCCTAAAAAATTGATTTCTGGGCAAACGACAGAGCCCCTTGGAAGTCTCGAATTAAGCAAAAAGTGGAGCAAGAAACTTTTTCATGAGATTACTTGTGTTCGTACAAATATAAAAAGAAGAACGATTGCGTTTACTATATTTTTTGGCTTTCCACCCTCATTTGGGAGACATCTCCTTCCATCCGCGGGATTTTGGAGTCATGATTTCCATAATTTTTGAACCCACTGGTCCAGGCCTTGAACCCGTGGTGGTTCCCATAGGGTAGCTGAAACTAAAGGGAACAAGAAAATCAGCAGTAACGGAGATCAATTTTTCAAGAAGCAAGGAAGTGAATTATAAAATAACTTAAGAAAGTGATTCCACGACTAAGAAAAAGATGGAGTTGTGGCCAAGATGATCTTTATATGCGGCGAAATCAGAGGACTTGATTTCTCGCTTTCAAGTCATTTCGCAAGAATGCCTCAAGACCCTGAGGACAGGAAGCCACAGCTGAGTTCTCGACCTCGGGGCTCATCGAGGCCCGACCCAGAGAAGGCGGAGATCGAAGCCAGGAAAGAGGCGGAAGCTCCCAAGGCACACGGCTGAGTCTGACAGGGCCGGTCTATCCAGAGCCTATGCTGAGGCATCGCATCAAGCCATCCCATCTCCATACTTTGTAATTAATGTCCACGTACTTGTAGCCGAGTTCCCCTCCAACTGTTATTCCATTCCCGACTATCCCTGATAGCCCGAGCTTGACCCCGACGTCAACCCTGAGGTCCCCCCCGACCAAACCTACACCCGGGCGGTAGGCCCTTCGGTTCGATTACTATCTCATTTTAGCTCGCATTCCATTATTAAACTCCATATTTTTAGCATCAACTGCTCTAACAACTAGCTTGGGAATAGATCACGTATTTTTAGAATCCCATTCAAATTTAATTCTTGTTACAAATTTTACGGTAAACAGTTTGGCGCCCACTGTGGGGGTAAAAATAATAGTGATTATTTTCTTGCTGTTTCATTGCACCAACGCACATTATCTTTCACACCTTTTCTTGTCCAAGATCCTTTGATTTCAAGTTAGAATGTATTGCTTTGTAAACAGAGTCAAGAATGGCTACCCCAAAAATCACGACGGGAGTGGTGAGGTTGTTCTAGTGGTTAGCACGATGCCGCGGAACACCGATAACACATCTAGGCCGATTCCAGCGGACGCGGATTTGTGAGGCGCACAGCAGGTCGATGAGGCCTCGCGCACTGATGGGAGCATTCAGCATATTAACCAACAGGAAGCCCAACAAACCCCGGCTCGGGAAACACAGCAATTGGCTATCGCTCAACTGCAGAGCCATCCGAAGACTCCCAGCACAGTAGCGCCAGAAATAGCTCCCTACACCGAATGAGTACCTGAAAGATCAGGTAACGAATCGATAACAGACCCTGCCATAATGAAGATGCTCGGGGATCTCTCCAAAAAGATCGAGTCAGGTTCTTGGAGGTTCATGCAATAGTTGTCCCCCGAGGAAGTGGTCCTGGTACCCGCTTCACGGAAATCCATAACGCCGGAACTCCCTAGGTGCGATAGGACCTCGGATACTGACAAACACACCACTGCTTACACATTCGCAGAAAAAGATAGCAACCTTCAAGATGATGAGTTTGAGCCCGTCTCGTTGAAGAAACTCGGGGAAACACTCTCGAAAGAAACCATGATGTGGCGCTGCAGCATAGCGCCTGACCTCACAAACTCGCTTACCATACTAGCAGATCCATCCATAGGAGCACACATTGATTCCATCGAAGTAGTAACGGAAGAGCCCGACACATCTTAGGCCAAACAAAAAGAGAGTGAAACAACACAGGAAGTTGCACCTCATTCCCTGATAAGACGAAAGGGATCGCTCCCGATTTCGGATGACTGGGCAACCTAGGCCTTCGCCCGAAGTTTAAATGAAGTGTGCCCGACAACACTAGGTCATTTGAAATGAAGCTTAATTAGATACCTAGCCGAGACCTGGTCTGATTCCCGTACCCAGCACCGGTAACTAATTAGGGCCATGAACAACCATTCGGGAGTCTCTACGGTCCCGGTATACCCAAGTAGGCTCCCAGCAAAGAAACTAATGCCAAACAGATGGAGTTACCATCCATGCTCCACGAATGGGCGAGCCCGTCCACGGGGTCAAATCACTGTCGAGTACCATCGAGCGGTCAAGATCGAGTCCAGCCCCAAGGGAGAAAGGCAATTGGGAAAGATGAAGCGAACAAGCCACGACGTATTACCACAATAGTGAAGGAGCAGCGACACCCTCCGAGGACTCATAAAATGGAGACTGAAAATGTTCGCCATCAGGGAAAAACGGGTCCAGGGAAATATTCAGGAGGACACCCTTACATCAAGGGAAAAGGGCACCGAGACTCCGCATCGGCATCACACTAACACAATGGTAACCCATTCCCTCATTTGATCTATTTCAAATAAAACATGTGTTCATGAATTCAGGTGGTTCGATCATATACAACAACAATGTCGGACCAAAGTCAATGGGGCAATCCGGACTAATGGACCAAATCGCTCCCGCATCCTGAATCCCTAGCAAATTCCAAATGACAAATTGCCATAAAGACCATTCTCTTGATACAGCCCGTCTGAGCTCGGGCCGGGATGTCGAGCTCTGTACCATCGAAGGAGGCGTAAAACACAGACGTCTTATTCAGATGACCACCGGCATGCCACCCGGGGACAGTGTCATCCCAATTTATCCAAAAGAATGAAATCCCGCGCAAAGGGTAGAACTAAAATAAGTCGATAGAGAGAAATATGAAACGAAAGGAAATTCTTCACCATATGGCGCATCGCCGGCATCAATGCCCCACCCTCGGAAGGATCAAAGGGTAAGCAAACCACATCTTCGGCCAAGCCTGATAAGACACAACGCAGGGCTGTATCGGGGCCCGCACCTCGAAAGGGTAGGAACATACCAAATCTCAAAACGTCGCCTACACATCCCGCGGTGAGGAAGAACTGCTTTACTCCCTTGTTATTTTTTCACTAACCTGTGTATAGACAAGTGGCCAGGACATTCGGAAGTTCAAACTCTACCCGGAGATCCCTAGGCTCTAAAAAGGGAACCGCCATGCTCTTTCCCCTCAATCGGACTTCCTCCCCGCAGAGGGCCTCGTCAACAAGATTATTAGCGGAGCAACCTACCCCCCAGAGGAGGATCCGATAAGGTCGCAGGCCTTCTTCTACAGTCCAACGACAAGTGGTGATCTTCTTCTAAGGGCACCATCCTCTCGGGAGGACCGGGAAACGGTAGACTAAGTCTCACTAAGGAATTATATACCGGATCGAATGGTTAAAAAAGTCGAACACACGCGAGCCGAGCTTACGACAATGAAACAATGTATGTCTACACCAAACAATAAAAGGATATCTTTTCAGCATCTTATTCTCCAAACAAGGAAATCTTAAGTATACCCCTGACAGGGGCCTCTCCACCAAACAAACCTGAGATACTCAGAGACTTAGCGTCAGTAATTCAACACTCGTACGACCCCAAGGTCGGAACTCCGGGCTCATAAAGCCCCCTCAAGGAAACTTCGTGCTCACGAGAAGTGGTTTTCAAGCTTAAACAAACTCGATGACTCGGAGATTGTCATTTATCATCATGTGCTGGAAACTCGAAACTGTAAGACCCCTAGCTGGCAGACTCGGCGTAACTAGATCTATTCTACATTACAACAAAAACTATAAGACCTCAACAAGCATGACAAACTGTAAGACCTCAACATACATGACAAACTGTAAGACCTTAATAGGCATGACAAAATGTAAGATCTCAACAGGCATGAAAATCCCGAAGTTCAGGCTATACGTCACATTTGTAAAAGTCCCGAAAGGGCATACCCTCGGTATAGACACCTAAGCTATCACTCTGGATCAAAAATAGATCCGGCCAAATTCATATGATTACGGTCAAAATGGTTGATACATCCAAACTAACGCGGCTCGGGGATGCTTGACGGTCGCTAAACAAAAATCGTAGGCCACTATTTCTAATATACTTCGAAAAAAAATGGTTAAAACAGGCTTCCCTCAACAAGCAAAAATGAGCGCCGGCCATGTCAGCTCCAAATCACAAGGCTTCAACCTGCTCAGCCTACGAGCTATGAACCTTCCTAGGGGCTCAAAATATAGCCGATAACAACTTGAAATCGAGGTTCTTCCATAACCGATGATGGGTCAGGCAAAACTATTTCCAAAGACCTTAACGAGCAGAAAACAAAGCCTACAAAAAGCCCACGGGCAAAACATCATAAAAGCCATTGTCGCCATCTAAACAAGCCTCCAGGCCGTACACTAAAAGGTCTCTACGACCAAACAGTGTAAGAGCCATTGTCGCCAGCTTGAAAATTGACAACTTGAGGATAAAATAAGCTTGAATCATAACCCGATTCGGAGACCGGATCCAAAATAGTTAACTATGCAAGCCTCCGGGGCACATATTAAAAGGTCTCAATGACTAAAACAGCGTAAGAGGTACTATCACCGGTCTGAGAATCAAAAGCACTTAAGGGTCAATTGAAGCTCGAGTCTCAACGCGACTCGGAGACCGAACCCGAAATAGGTAAACTGCAATATGCCTAACGGCACGGCATAAATGCTACTATCGCCGGTCGAGTGAGCTTTTGAGACACGTGCCTGTAAGGTCACTTCGACCCGAAACACAAAAGGCTACCATTCTCCGCCCATGCAGGCAGGAAAGAACATAAGGGTCAATTAATGCTCGAATCGCAATGCGACTCGGAGACTGGACCTAAAATTGTTGAAACAACAAAACGCTCGAGGGCAAGAAATGAAGGCCACCATTGTCCGACATGCAGGTAGGAAAGAACTTGAGGGCCGATTGAAGCTCAAATCACAATGTGACTCGGAGACTAGACCCAAAATAGTCGAAACGGCAAATGCCCAAGGGCAAGGAATAAGAGCAATTACTACCTGCCCACATGGGCATAGAAGCTTTAAAGGCAGGCAAGCTCGAGTCAAGACCTGACTCGGAGACTGAGCCTAAACAGCTGGGCAAAACACGGAGGCCTCGACTCCTACTCTCGTCAAGGATCGCACTAATAAGCCTCCTGGCCTGCCCGATAAGTTTCGGACCTACAAGGATCCCGCCAAACTCCGAAACCAGCCCCCCTGGTCAAAAGTAATATAGAAAGAGATGCAGAAGAAATAAAGCTTCAAGTCTCCTCTTATCTTACATACGCAGAAAAGGTGCACTCTCCATCTATAAACATGCTCTACAAATATCAAATACAAAGTGGGAAAACGGCGAAATCTACAAGGGCTACAGCTTGCCGAATTTGCTCTTTGTGTCGTCAGCAAGAAGTGACCGCGCGTCACGCTCATCCGCCCTTACTCAAGCCAATTCCTCCAAGAAAACGAAGCCCCTTGCACCGATCTTATCGAGTTCCTCTCTTTGGGATCTGCAATGAACATATTCCTTGATCCTCTTCTCCCGATTGAGGGCTCGCTTCAGCTTGGCTTGAGCATTAGCAGCATCCTTCATACGAACCGCCACCTCCTGATCGGCCTTGGTTCGGCTTAGTGCCGCTTCAGCCCGGGCATCAATTATCTTAGCCCTGATCTTCGAGAGATCATATTCAAGTTTAGTGATCATATTCGCTTGGACTTTGGCATTGTCACGAGCCAAGCGGGGTTGGGCTTCGAAGGCAGGGACCTCCGACGAGGCGCCTATCTCCTCTAAAGTCTGAGCTTGCACTTGAGCCCCTAGCTCACCACAAGCAGTTCTGACGCAATCGATGTCGCCCTTGAGGTACTCTGAAGCCTCCGTCTTTTTCTGCAGCTGATACAACAAAGAGAGGGTTGATCCTAAGGGCCAAAGGGAGCAAAGAACGAGCTGCAAAAAGTTACCTTCTCCATAAAATAGCTCTCATAATTCGAGCTCGGGTACGCCTCATATCGCCAATGCAGCAACTCAACCTCCTTGTCCTTGCTAAGGAGCCTAAGGGACTTGCCCTCGTCTAGAATTTTCTAAAGTGTAGCCCCTTGATAGAGCAGCTCAGACATAATCCTATCATAGGCCTACATAAGGAAAGCTCAATAAAGGGAGGAGGACACGGAATACAGGAAAATTGCGCCTAAACTCACCACAGAGTAAAGCCAACGGACTTCCTCGAAGTCAAAACACACTCCTGTTGATCCTGCCTCTTCGGCCCCAGAAGAGCCGGCTTCGAGCAAAGCATATTCACTCGGAGGGACCGCCGCCCGGGAATCAAATATTCCGGGAGAAGCAGACTCGGACGATGCCCTCTCCGCGAAGACATGGGCCCGTTCGACGAAACTAAAAGCTCTACTACACTGTGGGTGCCAATCCCTTTTATCACCGTTGTCCCTCGGCTCGGAGGCCAACACCTCTTCCTCCCCTTCGGAAGAGCACTACGTCATCCCGAAGAACCGCCCGATACCTGCGAACGGCAAAGCCAGTATAAAAGAAAGGAGAGAAATGTTACCTCAAATATACGAAGGCCAAGGCAAAGGCAGCGTGCGTGCATACCTTGGTATTTCACTCCCCATCTGGCACGAAATACAGCTCGCCACCAATGCTCATCGCAGGTCGAATGGGTCACCAGCCTCCGGACCCAGCCGGGCAGGTCAAGGACTTCGCCCGGCGTCCATGAATTACTGTAACAAGAGATAAAACACTATTATTCAACTAATATTTGCTATAGTCAAAAGTCTGGAAAAGCACTAGACGCTTCGGTCACGTGCATAATTCGACCCTTCGGGAAATGGCAAAAGCTCCATAGGGATAATGTCGACCGTCCGGACCCAAATAAACCAACTGGCCCACTCTCGATCCCCGTCCTCTTCGTCATCAACTACAAAGGGCGTGGACGAATGGCACTTCAGGGTCAGCAGGCCCTGGTGATGAAAGGGTCGGTATAGCCTGACAAGATAGTTAAGCGTTAGTTCAAGCCCAGCCTTCTCCGTAAAGAACCTCATCATCAGCATCACTCGCCAAAACGACGGATGTATCTGCGCCAAAGTAACCCGATACTTCAAGCAAAAATCAAGCACAACCCTATCAAGGGTTGTGCGAAAGAATATAGGTATACGCTCAAGAAACCATTAGTAAAGTCCGTAATACTCTCATTCGGGGAAAGCACCTGTAGCACTATCCCCTCGCCCCATCTGTAGTATCTCCTCACCATCTCCAGATGTTCCCCTCTTATCAAAGACACCATTATCAGAGCGAACTCCCACGGTTCCTGAGCGCCGAGAGCAGCACTCCCCACTCCTTGCCGGGCCGTCCCCGAAGCGGTTTCCATGATTATGGTAAAACTAACAGATCAGAGCAAAGATGTGCACCAGCACTTTTTTTCGCCTGAAGAAATGAAGAACCCTATGCGAAGCCGCCCCACATATATGCAAGAAGAAATGATGGCTTGCCTACCCGGAGTAAGTCCTGGGAAGCCAACAGCCCCGATACAGATCGACAGAGTGATGCTCGATCCAGAAAGCATCCTTCAACGAGAAGCCAAGGCTCGAGAAATTGCCCGTATTATCTCCAATCTCGAGACAGCATTCTACCTCGAGGATCCCCACCACAAAGAAGTCGGACTTCGGGAAGCTTTCAAATGTCGTCACTCGATGCGTGGCAGTACTTGGTCTCATGGTTCCCTTTTCTAAAAAAGGAATAAGCACAGGAAGCTCCGATCAAGAAAGCTCCACGAAGGTCTGAGGCAGTGCCTGAGTACAGGCAACTCCTCAGCAGAAGTCTATCTTATACGTTTTAAGAAGGCTATTTGCATCAAGATCAAAAGGGACCCCCAGGTACCCAAAGCTGACCTTCATTCAGGATAACATCCTTGAAGGCCCTGACATTCGATGTATTATCTCCATACAAATTGGAGGGCCCCAACAACGTGAGCCTATCAGATTAATTTAGGATAGGTCTGAGGTATGACGATGGGTTAGGAAGAGAGCCATAGTGATCAGTAGAGGATCAGGAAGAACGCTCGCGTCCAAGTCAGATATCAGGGGCCAATAATAAAAGAAGACATTCAAAAGGCCTCGAAGGGCATGAGAGCATACAGAAATAAGGTAAAGATCGAAAGCAGAAGTCAATAGAGTATATTCATATTTATAAAAATTCATGTACAAGAAGTGCTCGAGGGGTCATTACATATAATTACAAAAGCCTACAGAGGTCTACACCTAAAGCGGAGGAACGAGAGGATGTACATGTGATGGAACCCGAGGGCCCGGTCCACCCTCGAAGATCCATCTCCGGTATCAACGTCCTCGAGCTCCGGCCCCTCGGGCATGCATCCTTGAGGGTGATTCCTTCGACCGCCACCTCCTCTAGGTTCCCAGCTCAATCCCCCAAGGGATTCCCACTGCAGAAGATGAAGAAGAGGAAAAGGAGGGGACACAGAGGAGGCAGAGAAAAGAGGCATGGCCTGCCGAAGCCAAAGGTTGAAGATTCAGTGGACCTCAGCCTCAATGGCCGGTAGTGCCACTTTATCCCTTGGGAAAGAAAGAACACAAGGGATGAAGTGCCACACAAGGCCTGGATAGGAGAGTGAGCAACGGTGCATAGTCCGAATGACTGTCTACATAAGGAGAAACTGACTCCCCGTCCGTCATCATCTCGGGCCAACAGAAGCAGCAAAAACTAGCATATCAGCGACCACAGCAGTAATGGGACAACATGATTATGCTCGACCAAGAGAAGTCCTGGCAAAGGGCCACAACACGATCTAAGGGAGTTCCGCCAAACGGCCTTGAGGCCATGAGCCCCAAGCATGTTGTTCAAGGATAAAAGAAGATGATAAGAAGGAATAGGCAAGCAAGCCAACGAAGGCATTGGGACAGGAAAAACAACACCAAAACACCCCCATTTATAGGGGGTTACGACACGATCATCGAGGCTTTAGAAGATTGACCGACAGACACAGTTAATACATACTTGGAAAACCGAATCGACAGTGGTACCTTTGCCTTGGAGAGCATGAACCGGGAGTGCATTGAACGAATTCAAAAATACACAAGCCCGTGGATGCCCATATTACCACAAAGCTCGCGCAAGTGGTCGCATCATCGGTATGACGTCGTCGCAAGGAGCTCGAGGAGTCAAGTGTCAAAATCATTTCCCATCACTTCGCTCTGGTAAACGCGGAGACCATCTGTACGCGGCAAAATCAGAGGACTTGATTTCTCGCTCTCAAGTCATTTTGCAAGAATGTCTCGAGACCCTGAGGACAGGAAGCCACGTCCAAGTTCCTATCCTCGGGGCTCATCGAGGCCCAACCCAGAGAAGGCGGAGATCAAAGCCAGTATAGAGGGGGAAGCTCCCAAGGTACACGGCTGAGTCTGACAAGGCCGGCCTATCCAGAGCCTATGCTGAGGCATCATATCAAGCCATCCCATCTCCATACATTGTAATTAAAGCCCACGTACTTGTAGCCGAGTTCCCCTCCTATATAAAGGGAACTCACCCTACCATGTAAAGGGTTGATGTTGCTCCATTTTCTCCACAAGTGCAATAATTAATATATATATATATATATCTTCTTTCTAACTTGCTTGTTCTCACTAGCCCGAGGCCACCTTTATATCCATCGTTATCTTACTTATTCTTCATTGTATAGCTTAGTATTATCCGTAAAGAGCCTTGTTTAATTATATCTCCAATTGTTATTCCGTTATCGACTATCCCCGATAGCCCGAGCTCGATCCCGACGTCGGCCCCGAGGTCCTCCCTCGACCAAACCTACACCCGGGTAGTAGGACTTTCGGTTCGATTACTATCTCGTTTTAGCTCGCATTCCATTATTAAACTCCATATTTTCAGCATCAACTGCTCTAACAACTAGCTCGGGAATAGATCATGTATTTTTAGAATCCCATTTATAAATTTAATTGTTGTTACCATTTTCATGGTAAACAATCTCCCTGGTAGTAATGATGACAAATCATTACATCCATCCATGATTGTTGCCATCGTCTATGCTGGTGAGGAAAGCATGGTGACCACGCTTACTAAAGTTTATTACTCCCCCACGAAAATTTTTGGGAGAGTAAAGGTTCATCGTGTGTGCAAGGTTTAGGCTTCCCCGGTCTTCAATCACAGTTGACGAAGGCAGGCCACCATCCATCATATAGAGGGGACTACTTGTAGTAAGCAGACATGATACCGGTGGTAAAACTCCTAAATTATTGAGTCGAGCCTTTCCTTAGACCCCAAGGTAAACGGAACCAAGGTAAAAGAATACATATAGATATATGTAAACCTCTCCTTGGAGAAGGTAACTCGCTCTATCATATTCGGAGTGAGTATTTCAAGATTGGGGCAGTCTCAGTCCCCCTTCACAGCTGGGATACTGGAAGAGCGAATGGAGAAGGGATATCTATTAACTGGCTATGTCCGAGAAGACACAGAAAGATCCTTCTCTTGAAAATTGTTCGTGATACTGAGATGTTGTGGTATGATGGTGCTAATAATGGGAGGATTGGAATAGACTTCTACCTCCTTGTCCTTGTTTTTTTTTGGGCCTCCACCGAAGAGAAGACTAGTGTTTCCTAAGAAGGCAGTGAAATATGCCATGATAACAAAGGGTCAGTGAAAGTTCTTGTTGAGAGAGTTGAAGAAGATGGAAGAATTTCTAAGGAAATGCAGGGAAGAAGAAAGACTTATGAAAATTTTGGAAGTAAAGAGGTAAAAATGATGAGTAGAAGGGAAGTAATAGACTTTAAAAAAATGTGGTCATGATTACCTCAAAAATCGACAAAAATATTTATTGAATCGTGGGGCAACACATGTTTGGGGTATTGAATACGAGAAGACGTGCGTTCTTTTAAGAGTCAAATACTGTTCAGGAACTTTCCCTCCAAGAAAGAAATCTTTACCAACTTCCCCATAACTCTAAGAGATGTCATCGGAAATGTGATGACCCAAAAGGTCATCACTCGTTTTGAAAGTCAATTTTGTGTCCCGAGACATTGAAAACCTCTTTTTGTGTCACCTCGATTTGCGTACACAGTCCGGGCGTATTTCTGGAAATCTTTTATGTAAAATCTAAGTAAAATAAGGAAATTAGCCTTTAAATTTGATTAAAGTTAACTTTGGTCAACATTCTTGGTAAACGGACCCGAACCCATGATCGGACGGTCGCGTAGGGTCTATAGTAAAATATGGGACTTGGCGTATGCCCGTAATCGAATTCTGATGTCCCAAGCCAAAGAAAAGAATTTTTTAAAGAAAATTATTTGCTGGAAAATATAAAGTCTTTTAGAAGTGAATTGATGCAATTTCTAGATGGTATCGGGCACGTATCTTGGTTTCGGAGCCCGGTAAAAGTTTGGATTAATAATTAAGTTGAATCTGTGAAGTTTGGTAAGGATTAGAATTGGTTTGGTATAAAACGGACCTATAGTTGAGAATATAGAAATTTCAATGTTCTTGAGTGATTTCATGAATTTGAGGTATAATTCGTAGTTGTTATTGTTATTTTGATGATTTGATCGCACGAGAAAGTCCATATGATATTTTTGGATTTGCGTGCATGATTGTTTGGGAGTCTCGAGGGCTCGAGTAAGTTTTGGATATGCCATGGAGTGAATTTAGACTTTGAGAAATGGTTGTTGCAGGTTCAGTTGTGTTGCAGGCTTTGATCTCGCAATTGCGAGTTCAGGCTTTGCAATTACGAGTCCAAGAGGCTTGGCAATTGCGAAAGGCTGATCGCAATTACGAAATAAGCCATGGCTAGCCATGCTCGCATTTACGAGCCTTTCTTCGCAAATGTGAAGCCCTCAGTAAATCCCAGAAGTCGCAAATGCGGTACTTTCTTCGCAAATGCGAAGGTTACAGGAATTTTTAGGGGTCACAAATGCGACATTTTCTTTGCAATTGCGAAGACAACAGATTTTCAAAGGGTTCGCAATGGTCGCAATTGCGACATCTGCACCTGATAAGTGGGATTTTTGACGGGATTTCATCCATTTTTCAAACTCTTTCAAACCCTAAACTCTCCTGGGTGATTTTCCAAAGAAAGATTCTTCTCCAAATCATTAGTAATTAATTTCTAACTTATTTGCTTCAATCTATAACATCTTTTTACATGATTTCATTTCAAAATCAAGGGTTTTTCATGGGAAATTGGGCGATTTTGGGTAGAACTTAGGATTTTTAAATTTTGGTGATTTGGACCTCGATTTGAGATACGATATCAAAACAAATTATATATTTGAGTTCGTGAGTAAATGGGTGATCGGGTTTTGGTTCGAACTTCGGGTTTTGACCAAGTGGACCCTGGGTTGGGTTTTGACTTTTTGGGAAAAAATATTGGGAAACCTTTTTTCAGTATTAAAATTAGTTTATTTAGTATTTATTAATGTTATTAAGTAAATTGTGGCTAGATAGAAGCGGGTTGGTGGTGGAATCAAGAGGTAAAGCGGTAGTTGAGGCTTGATTGTGTTCGTGGCATTGAGGTAAGTGTTTGGTCTAACCTTAGCTTGAGGGAATAGAAGTTGTGGTCTTATTTGCTATGTGTTAAGTGTTGAGTACAACATATAGGTGTGGTGACGAGTATCTATACGTTGGTGTCAAGCATGCCCGTAAGTCTTATACTATGATTGTTGTGACTCCGTTATGTATTGTCCATGCTTAATATGATGATTATCAATGTTGAACAAGGCTTATGAAAGTATTCCTGGTAATTGACCATTGTTGAGCATTGGCTCAAGTTGAGATTTATGTTGTGAAGCGATTGTGGAAACGAGATGAGATATATTATTAATTCTCTTGTCGGGATGTTATTGTTTATGATATTGTTTATGATATTGTTGCCGGGATGTTATTGCTTATGATATTGTTTTCCTTGTTGGGATATTATTGTTATACTATTGTTCCCTTGTCGGGATTCTATTGTGATTTTATTGATTCTCTTGCCCGAATTGCTTTGTGATTGTTTCTTGGGTAAGGAAGAGTGTAAAGCACGAAGGGAGATGTCATGCGTGATATTGTGAGTGTTAATGCACGAACGGTGATGCCATGCCGATATCGTAAATGTAAAAGCACGAAGGGTAATGTCGTGCCATGATATGAGTGATAATGCACGAAGGATAATGTCGTGCCATGATATGAGTGATAATGCACGAAAGATAATGTTGTGCCATGATTATGTGAGGTAAAAGCATGAAGAGTGATGCCATGTCGAATATATTGGTTCTTATGGTGAGAACGAGAGTAAAAGCACGAAGGGTGATGCCGTGTACTTGTTATTGTTTTCCTTATTCTTGCTTATATGAAATTTTAGTGTTCTTTATGCTTCTCTACTGAGATTCTGCTAGTATTTGATATTCCCTGCAGCATGCTCCCCCTTCCCATCTTTAACTGCTAGTTTTGGTTATTATTATTTTGTTGTAAATGATTTAACTGCACAGGTTTATTTGGTACCCATGTCCTAGTCTCGTCACTACTTCGCCGAGGTTAGGCTCGACACTTAACAGCACATGAGGTCGGTTGTACTGATACTACACTCTGCACTGTGTGCAAATCCCAGTACTGGAGCATTCAGACCATAGTGAGGTTGTTGCCTTCAGTCCAGTGGAGACCCTAGTCCTGCAGACGTCCGCAAGCCTTGACGTCCCCTTCTATCCTTTCCATTCTGTTTTATCTATTTCTGAGATAGTCATGTATTTTCTTCGTTCAGCCCCTATTTTTAGTATTCATAGATGGTCCGTGAGATTGTGACACCAGTTCTGGGTAAATTATTATTATGGATTCGTATTTGTATTAAGTTAAATTGTTAAATTTCATCTTCCGCATTTGTATTCCGCTGTTGATCATATATTTACTTGTAAATGTTAATGGTTAAGGAAAACGGGTAGTAAAATCTGTAACACTCGGCTTGCCTAGCTTTCACGAGTAGGCGCCATCACGACTCCCGAGGGTGGAAAATCCGGGTCGTGACAGGAAAGTAGGGGGACTATCTGTATCGGGTAAAATTGATTTATAACAAATGGTTGAATGGTAACATGGCACGTGGAACTGAGGATAGGCAAAGGGCAAGTCAGAGAACAACCAATACCGGACACAACGAATGTAGTCGATATCGGATAAATCTCGAAGGGAGTGTAGCCGATGGGAAAAGGTCAAGGGTTTGCCATCAGATAGCATTCAATGAGGAAATAATCTCTAACATTAAATGAGCGACCATTGCAAAGAATATTTGCATTCATGGTCGGTCGTTACGCATTCATCAATGTCTTTTATTATCATTTATAGAGAGCTTGATCCTAGGATCTTATTTTTCTAGGTAAAGCTATAAATAGTAGGCTCAGCAACCATGCATTGTAGGGACACAAAATTTTGGGATACAAAAGCTTTATGTTATTATTTTTGCTTTCAATTAAACAACTTTATTTGCACTTTATCGTTACTTTCGCTTTTGTCCTCGGAGACATTGCGTTCGGAGCCAGGCTTGTCATCTTCTTCAATTTCAATTGCTAATCTCAATTTTAGTCTTATCTCTTTATCATTTTTGGATCAAATCAATTCGCTTGTTTATAAACCACACAACAAATTTAATTGTACCGTTTTGTGGATAAACAAAAATAAATATTAATTGATAATAATCTTATACAAATAATAAAGAAGCTTCAATTACACTAATAAATAAACGATCATATACAACTAGGATCCATATTAAAAAAACAATGGAAATTCAGAAGAGCCTTTTGATATTATTAGGGTTGGGGCGGAGAGGTCAAATACATGTTCATTTTAATTAACAAAATTTATTCATGTTACACGTTCTCCACTTTCTCAACTTTTAGGATGATCTGATTCTGGCTGCCAAATTTTCAACACCTTCCCCCAAATCTCACCACCTTTATAGTGATCTCATGCTCATTTTTATATTTGTAATATCATCTGATTAAGGCCAACAAATACCGTACTTATATGAACTTATTTGGATGGTTTTAACTCATGTACAACGTTAATCTATATTATATTAAATCTATATCTATATTTATATTAAAAGTGAGAAGCCCTAAACTAAAAAGTTGAATTACTAAAATACTCTTTTACATCATTTTATGTGATGACCTTTTTAGGTCATCACTTGTTTTAGAAATAAATTCTGTGTTCCGAGACCTTAAAACCCTCTTTCAGCACCACCTCGATTTGCGTGTGCAGTCCGGGTGCATAGCCGGAAAGGCAATATGTGAAAAATTGTAAAAATGATGAATTTTGACTTTAAGATGAATTTAAGTTGACTTCGGTCAACATTTTGGGTAAACGGACCTGGATCCGTGATTTGATGGTCCCGAGGGTTCGTAGGAAAATATGGGACTTGGGCGAATGACCGGAATCGAATTCCGAGGTCCCAAACCCGATAAATGAATTTTTTTAAAAAAATATTTTCTGGAATATTTATGAGTTTTTGAAAATGAAATGTTTTTAAAACTTGATGGTATCAGGCCGTATTTTGGTTCCGGATCCCGGTGTAGGTCTTATATGTGGTTTAAGAAGAGTCAGTGACATTTGGTAAGAAACGGACTTGAAACGACGTGAATCTGACTGTATTTGAGATAGTTGGAAAATTTGAAGTTCTTGAGAAATTTCATGTTTTGATGCAAAATTCATAGTTGTTGATGTTATTTTGGTGGTTTGAATGCACGAGCGAGCCCGTATGATGTTTTAGGTTGGTGTGCATGTTTGATTTGGAGCGCCAAGGGCTCAGGTGAGTTTTGGATAGGCCACGGAGTAGAATTGGACTTGAAAAAATTGCAGGTTTTCAGCTGGTATGATCAGGTATGCAGGCTTCGCAAATACGAAGCCTGGCTCGCAAATGCGACAAACTTTCGCAAATGCGAAGAATGGACCTGGCAGCCTGAGTCGCAAATACAATTGTTTTCTTGCAAATGCGATTTCGCATTTTCGAATGGTCTCTTGCAAATGCGATGATGACCGGAAAGCTGAGTGGATCACAAATGCGAACCCTGGTCGCACTTGCGACATCAGAGACCTATAAATTCACACTTAGACGCATTTTTAATCATTTTTCATATCTTCTCAAAACATAAACTCCCTAGGGCGATTTTTCAAAGTCAACTTCTTCTCCAAATCGATTGTAAGTGATTTCTAACTAGTTTTCTTCAATCCTTAATATCTTTTCACATGATTTCAACTCAAAATCAATGGTTTTCATGGGGGAAATTGGGTGTTTTGGGTAGAACCTAAGTTTTTCAAATTTTGGGGATTTGGACCTTGATTTGAGGTACAATTTTCAAAACAAATTATATATTTGGGTTCCTAGAGGAATGGATAATCGGGTTTTGGTTTGAAGCTCGGGTTTTGACCATGTGGACCCGGGGTGATTTTTGACTTTTTGGGTAAAACTTTGGAAAACTTATTTTCATGCATTAGAATTGATTCATTTAGCATTTATTGACGTAATTAAGTAACTTGTGGCTAGATACGAGCGAATTGGTGGTGGAATCAAGAGGTAAAGCTATAATTGAGACTTGAATTGTGTTCGTGGCATCGAGGTAAGTGTTTGGTCTAACCTTAGCTTGAGGTATTAGGAGTCATGTCTTATTTTCTACGTGTTAATTGTGGAGTACGACGTATAGGTATGGTGACGACTATCTATACGTCAGTGTCAAGCATGCCCGTGAGTCTTGTATTGTACTTGTTATGACTCCATTGTAGTTTATTGCACTTCATATAAGGATTATCATAATTGTTCCCTTGCCGGGATGTTATTATCATTATTGTTCCCTTGCCGGGATATTATTATCATTATTGTTCCCTTACCGGGATATTATTATCATTATTGTTCCCTTGCCGGGATGTTAGTTTTGGTATTATTATTCCCTTGCCGGGACCCTTTTATGATTGGTGTTGATAAAAGAAATGGGAGCGGGTTGCACGCCTGCAATGGTAATATGTAAAATGGGAGCGGGTTGCACGCCTGCAACGGTAGTATATGAAATGGGAGCGGGTTGCACGCCTGCAACGCTATCATATGAAATGGGATCGGGTTGCACGCCTGCAACGGTATTACATGTGTACTTGTTCTTCTATTTCTTTATCTTTACTGGTAATTGATTTATGTCATTTCTTATGTTTCTCTACTGTCATTCTGTTATTACATATTACTCCCTACAACACGTTTCCCCCGCCCAATTTTAACTGTAATTATCTTCTTCTATTTCCGATGTATATGATTTAAATGCATAGGTTTATTTGGTAGTCTGGTCCTAGCCTCGTCACTACTTCGCCGAGGTTAGGCTAGGCACTTACCAGCACATGGGGTCGGTTGTGCTGATACTACAATCTGTACTGTGTGCAGATACTGATACCGGAGCACTTGGCTGCAGTGAGGGTGTTGTCTTCAGTCCACATATGTGACCTCCTATCTTTCCTCTTTCTATTTTTACTTATTCAGAGACAGACTCATGTATTTCATTCAGACTTTGTTTGTAGTGTTCTTAGACTGTCTGTGAAGTTGTGACTCTAGTTCTGGGTAGTATTGTACTTCAAATTATGTAGCAGCGTTCAGTTGGAATATTAAGTTTCGGCTTCCGCATTTTCCGCTTTTTTAATTCTTATTCCGTTGTTTAACTACTTAGTATTTTCATTGTTTAATATGTTTAAATAAAATGGGAGATAAATTCACAATATTTGGCTTGCCTAGCTTCCGCGATTAGACGCAATCATGATTCTCGAGGGTGAAAAATCCGGATCGTAATATTTTAATAACCTAGTTATTTAAAAAAACTTATTCCTACGAAGAGTTGTCAAGCCAATGCTAAAAAGTCACAACTATTCATTTTACCAAAGACAACAATAACAATCACAACTATTCCTTTTAAGGAGTCAGTATACATGTGCATTTGTGTATGTCGTATATTTCTTCTTCGTCATTTATTTCTTAGTTTCGTGTTCACATTTTAGGTGATATATTTTAATGTTTATTTTGATTTACTGTAATTAATAAATCAGTATTCATATTTCCACTGCTTATTTATGTCCTTGCAAATTTGTGTCTTTAATTATGAGTATACAGTAACGCTTTCTTTTAATGAACATGAGTATATTGGTTACTTTCATGTTAATAGTCTGTAAAGAATAACACTTTTTTTAATCGGCGGTTTATTATGGACCTCTTTCATGTATTAAATTAGAATGTAATTAGAAAAGTTGATTGTCCAATATTTTGATAGTCATTTTCCTTGGATTATCAATATAAATTTTATATTCATAATTTTATCCTCTATGTATGTTTTTGAATTCATCCGTTAACAAATAGTACCAAAGCAAATATTTTAGTCTTTCTATATGTGCTTAGTATATGTTTTCGTTTGTGCATGTTCTTGTACATACAAAAATTTGTTGGTGGGAATAAGTTTAACTAAAAATATTTAAAGGCATTTTGCATTATTTGTTAAGGGATGATAAAACAGTATAAGTTTGACAAATAAAACAAATCGTTAATTTTGTTTTGATATTCAGAAACTACAAATGATAATTTTTATCATAATACTTTAGATATTCATATCATTTACTTTTTGCATACATTAATCTCCTTAACGATCCACATTGTTTATAATGAAGTTCTATTTTACGTTCTTACGAGTGAAAGAAAAAAATATTTCTTTAATAGATATTCCATATGAATTATAAATCCACTATTATCTACGGTAGTCTATAGACATATAGGGGCTTTTCTCTTAATTTTATCTTACTTGACCCAAATTCCACTAAGAATCATGATGGCGTCGGACACCGCTGTCAGATAAGCCAACCAAAATACTTAATTAAATTCTCATTTAAAAATTTTGAAAATTATGATTTTTCCTTCAATTTTACCAGTAAAAGATAATTGTTTCAATTCAAATATGAAAGCTAGGAAGTTAATACAAGATACTCCATAATCATCCTAGAACCCGGTGTCAAAGTGCATGAGCATTTACTAGAGAATGTAATAAAATACAGTAACTGTCCGGAATACAAGTGGACAGAAATGAATAACACAGTAAAATACTCTGAAGGGGACTCTGCTGGCTGCAGGTCGTCTCGATAAATGCAGCTCACCCAAGTCTCTGTATCAACCATGCCGCTATGCCACTAGCCACACTCGAACCTGTGCAACAAAAATACATAGCAAGTGTAGTATGAGTACGAAAACAATGTGTACCCAATGAGCATCCCGTCTAATCTCAAAGAAGTAGAGACGAGAGTTCGACTTTGACACTTACTAATGGTCCAATAATGATACGTCCATAATATAATATATCGAGGATTTTCATAACAGGATTGTAATTCAATAGAATGAAACAAGTAAACAATTCTTTCTTTTATAGGAAATTCCCAAATTCTTTTTCATCATTTATGCATTTATTCTCAAGTCAGGGAGAGCAAATATCAATATCTATAAATCCAAAGGCAAGCAATACAAGCATGTGCAAATCATGCCGAGGTCGTACGGCCCGATCCAATAATATTTAAACTGTGCACTGCCAGAGGGTCGAATGTCGCGAACCATAGATGCATCTATTTAATCTACCGAGGCGTTCGGCCCATTCCACAATAGATAAACACATTCAAACAGTCAAATCAAGAATTCATCAAGGAACATTCAGGAAAAGGCAAGCTTCTCTTTTAAAAAGTTAAGAAATGATGTCTAGCCTTTTAAAAAAAAATATTTATACGTTCGATATGTTTTAAGCATTTTTAAGTTGACAACAAGGTTGCAATATTACAAGTAAAGCATGCTTTTGGACCCTAGACTTCCCGGATTTAAGCATAATAGTATCTACACACGGACTCTCGTCACCTCGTGCGTGCGTAGCCCCCACAAATAGGAGACATATCTAATTAATTCACCTATGGGGACAATTCCCTCTTACAAGGTTAGAAAGGAGACTCACCTCGCTCTGAATATCCATAACCGGCATTCCACGCCCTTCCGAAGACTCGAATCAATGCACAATGCTCCAAAACTAGCCAATAATTATGCAAATCCATTAATATATGTTCAATTACTCGTTACAATCCTATTTATAGCAATTCCTAACCCCGATCAAAAGTTGACAAAATTGCCCTCGGGCCCACGTGCCCGGATTCCGAAATTTTTCGAAAATAAAGTTTATCCATCAACTCACGAACTCAAATATGTGATTTTCTCCTAATTTCATACCCAAAATCATGGTCAAATTCCAAGAATACGAATTTTCTAGATTTCCCCTCAAACCCTAAGTTTTTTACCAAATTTTCATGCTCAAATCCGCACATAATCAATGTATTTAACTCAAGATAGGTGGGATTAGCTTACCTTGTCGTTGATGCTGAAAAACCCCACATGAAGCTCCCTAAAATCATCCACACCAAATGAAAAATGGGGGAAAATGACCAACCCCCAAATTTTTTAAAGATCTTACTGCCTCCAGCACTTCCGCACCTGCGATCACCCGACTGCTTCTACGGTTTCGCATGTGCAGCCCCACTACTGCATCTACGGTCCTTCCCAGGCCCCCTATTTTCGCTTCTGCGCTCCTTCTTCCGCAGGTGCGGTCCCGCTTCTGCGGCGACTTGACCACATCTGCAGTCCCAGCCTTCTCCCTTCTCCATCGCACCTTCCGGTCAAACTTCTCAAAAACCTTTATATTTCTATCTTTAGCCAAATGACTCCAAAATGACCCACGGACCTCCGAATTCACTTCTGATCGCGCTTCCAACTCCAGAATCATCATACGGAGCTATTCCCAAACTCGGAATCCCAAACGGACATTGATAACCCTGAAATGCACTTCAACCCAAACTTATGAAATTCCTCCAAAATGCTAACTTCCACAATAGGCGCCAAAACATTCCCGGGTCTTCCAAAACCTGATACGGACATACTCCCAAGTCTGAAATCATCTTATGAATCTGTTGGAACCTTCAAATCCTGATTCCGAGGTCGTTTACTCAAAAATCCAATCTTAGCCAATTCTTTCAACTTAAATCTTCCGAAATGAGAATTCTCTTTCCAAATCAACTTTGAAATCCCCGAAATTCAATTCCAATCACGCGTACAAGTCATAATACCTGAAATGAAGCTACTTATGGCCTCAAACTGCTGAATGGCACGCTAGAGCTTAAAACCACCGGTCAGGTCGTTACATTCTCTCCCAATTAAACATACGTTCGTCCTCGAATGTGTTAAGAACTATGTTGGGGGGTTAAATGAAATCACTGTTTAACACTTCGAGCACCTACCCGTGCTACCATAACTCAGCTGGGCACCCTAGCTCAATCAATCTGAAGACATCCTTTTTCACCTAAGAAAATAAGCCTTAGAGCCCAATTCATACATCCGAAATTCTCTGCTAGGCCTATTCCAACATACGCTCATTGTATCAATAACTACCCGCAACACCAAAACATGAGTGCATACCTTAGCTGAATTCAAACCTTGCACCACTTTACTTACATGATCACAATAACATTCTCTGATCCAATTAGTCAAAATTCCACAAATTTGATGCTCCCATTGCACCTCATGACCTACATAGGTCTTGCTCTAACTCTTACAATACCGCCAAGATGGAAGAGCTGTGTAGAAATTCATACCCAACTATCGAATCAACAAATCATTGGGTCTATACTCCTGACAAGAACCATCACCTCATTCTGAACCAAATAATGGTCTTAGCTCCTTAATATACTTCATATAATCAGATTGCACTGATCCTCAATCCAATGATCTCATCTTACCCAGTACGAACCGCTCAGGCAAAAGCCACCCTGGACATGATCAAAAGTCTCATATGATGCCACAATGTGCCAATAGGCTATGAACTCGAACGTGACAAAAGGAAAATGAACTCTGGAAGGAACTACTCAACTCACGCACTAATATGGACTTTCCTTAGAAAATAGGAAACAAGGCATACAAAAATAGCATATAGAAAACTGTACTCAACATCACACTATTGCGGCGTGCAACCCGATTCAAATAACATAGCCATGGCGGCATGACACCCGATCCACACATAGAATTCACATAAGGAGATATACATCGAGCTAAATTGCTCATTACAATAAAATACCGAATATCGATCACAAGCACGCTAACTGTGTAATACCATCCCTGGGAGACATATAGTGACATAGGCTACAAAACTCAAGCACAACTGAGGTGCGATATATGTTCTGAAGCTAAAGATCCATTCTGCTCACATATCACCATCGCTACACGGAACCTTAATACATAAGAAAATTATCGAGTTGTTCACAACTCACGCGGCACAATATAGCATTACATGAAATAGCCGACGACGAAATAACACCCCATGTCTGAATACTCTGCCATAAGGAGCGCTATGCTGAAATGAATGAACACATTCGGCCTGATATAAGGCCCATATTCAGATTTAAATCTATTCGCAGGCCTCAAGCTGATTCTAATCGCACTGAACTAGGCTAATAACCTCTCAAAGGTCCAAAATAACTCCCCTTTTCTCATATAACACAAGAACAACCATCATAACCAGAGTAATCATCCACAGTCCACAACCCAATGGACCGAGTGCCCTCCAAGCATCAATTCTTAACGTCATCACCACAATCTCCATACTTGGTTTAACTCTTCAATCAATCAAGTGATTATATGTCACACTTATATAACCTTCTCGTGGGGCATGCTCCCACAACCTTCTGTGACATATAACAGGTATGTACATCCAAACCACCGGCCGCACTAACGCTGAAAAGCAATCAAGAATCCTTAACCAGAATGCAAAGCCTTTTTCACAAAACACCGATCTCAGGTGACGCTGAAGACAATACCAACTTACTTTAGACATCGAAACTCCTTTCCTGCTCATCCGAGCTCGTGACATCCTTGTCAACACCGAACTGCAACCTTGATCCTCAATTCAAATTCCATACCACTCCCTGCACCCATCATGCCAATATATGATAGAACACGATTTTCATCATAACTCCGGAACCACTAATAGATTAACATTTCAGCATATAAAAACCTTTCACTTAACTCACTTCAGGAGAACCATAGCACACACAAGTGAATTCTCATAACCGTAAAAATATGCAAATCTCTAAGTAGTGGTCTAAGCCACCATAGCCTTTCCAGGATCCGCCTACACATAACAGGCCATAATAGTAGAATACTTCTAAATAACATCAATTACGGCGACCGACAAACCTCACACGTACCATCACAAATCACTTGCATAACTTGATCACGCTGAAGGAACTGATCACTACCACCAATATGCCAATTCAACTATGGCTAGCCAATCTATCTTCGTCCAATTTATCCTTGATTGCCTTTGAAATATTAATAACACCATTCAACACATAGCTCACCCCATCCGTACTCATCCCGAGTGACCTTCAATCATAAGACCATGTTGTCTCAAATTTCACGAACTATTTCATACCTCCCAAATGTTACACAGGGAATGACCCTCCTATGGAAATCACTTTATGACATCTTCCAACGCTGCTGCATGGGGTACAATCACTATGACATCAATAACCCATTCTGAGTCTAAGCTCACTCTCTAGCTGCACAAGTCCATTCACCCCTCGTGGACATCAATTAGATGTGCGGCAACATCCTTCCAATTCAAAGTTATGTTGTATCCTTCTTCATTTTAAGCAGCTCTTTTCTGTTATATCAAATCTCCTGCCGCATAATAGCCCATGCTCCAAATTAAATCCGTAGGCCCCAATCACCAATCTCTAAAATTCCCAAATCATTCTAAACTCTCCTCAAGGTGCGTGGTCATCCTACCACCAAGCCCATATGCAACTTCGCCACTCTCCCACTTTGGCGAAACTCACCCTTTTAATCGACTACTCAACCCTTGCTTCTTATAACTGGCCTTCTAGAAAATTTAACCACCGCCTGACACTTCCCACATGTACTTCCTCATCCTTTGCTACTTAGTTGTTGCCTTAAATAAAATCTATCTTCGTAGAACTTGAACCCACGAATCGCTTCTAACTTTAAACCTTTCTGAAGATCATCTTTCTCGAGCCGTCAACATTAGAAACACCGATTCAATCCTGAACCACCACACCCCGCGATCTCTGATAGCCATTTCTCCAATATTATTTTACAATATCTTGCCCCAAAGGCGAATTGCAGAAGACCATAACACCGGCGAACTAAACACATTCAATCGAGGATGACGATACCACGTCGCGGATGAAAATTCCACCACACTTAAAAACACCAAGTCTCGTTACTCCATCAATTGATCCAAATCTGGACATTCATAGGCCAATTGCTTTCCCAGCCCCCAGAGATGAAATACCGAATCTCAGAATCATGCACTGAGAGAACTCCCTTCCAAATCATTCACTACCCCACATATAGGCAAGTATCCTATTATCATGTCGATACTGTGCGATAACCAATCATGAGCAATCATAGCGATCTGTGAATAGTCTCAAATCTCTCAGGAGTACTGTTACTAAGGTGAAATGACAAGATATCCTCCCTCAAGGCAACGACAATAGCCCAATCAACAATACCGGAAGAAACATCCCGCACCACATCAGTAGTGCCATTACAATTCTTCAATTTTCGATTTATAACCAGCGGTTTGCGTCGCGTAAGATTAAGTAGGAAGGAAACAAGGGCATAAGCCTCGAGGAATCAAATCGCACGATGAGAAATCAAGAAGGAAAGTACTCTTAACAGCCCTGTAGCCTCCCGAAGATAAGTACAGACGTCTCTGTACTGATCCGTGAGACTCTACTAGACTTGCTCATGACTCGTAAGACCTAAGAGAACTTAGTGCTCTGATACCATGTGTCACGACCCAAATGCCACTAAGGGTCGTGATGGCGCTAGACACCGCTGTCAGACAAGCCAACCAAAATACTTAATTAAATTCTCGTTTAAAATTTTTGAAAATAATGATTTTTTCTTCAATTTTACCAATAAAAATAATCGTTTCAAATAAAATATGAATATTAGGAAGTTAATACAAGATACCCCATAATAATCCTAGAACTCGGTGTCATAAGTGCATGAGCATTTACTAGAGAATGCAATAAAATACAAAAACTGTCCGGAATACAAGTGGACAGAAATGAATAACACAGTAAAATACTCTGAATGGAACTCTGCTGGCTGCGGGTCATCTCAATAAATGCACAAGTCTCCATATCAACAATGCCGCTATGCCACTAAGCCACTAGCCTCACTCGAACCTGTGCAACAAAAATGCACAGTATGTGTAGTATGAGTTCGAAAACAACGTGTACCCAATGAGTATCCCGTCTAATCTCGAAGAAGTAGAGACGAGAGGTCGACTTCGACACTTACTAATGGTCCAATAATGATACGTCCATAATATAATAAATCGAGGATTTTCATAACAGGATTGTAATTCAATAGAATGAAACAAGTAAACAATTCTTTCTTTTATAGGAAATTCCCAAATTTCTTTTCATCATTTATACATTTATTCTCAAGTCATGGAGAGCAAATATCAACATCTATAAATCTTAAGGCAAGCAATACAAGCATGCGTAAATCTTGCCGAGGTCGTACGGCCTGATCCAACAATATTTAAACTGTGCACTACCAGAGGGTTGAATGGCGCGAATCATAGATGCATCTATTTAATCTACCTAGGCGTTCGGCCCGTTCCACAATAGATAAACACATTCAAACAGTCAGATTAAGAATTCATCAAGGAGCAATTACTCAGGAAAAGGCAAGCTTCTCTTTTAAAAATTAAGAAATGATGTCTAGCCTTTTAAAAAAATTTATTTAAACATTCGATATGTTTTAAGCCTGTTTAAGTTGAGAACAAGGTTGCAATATTACAAGTAAAGCATGCTTTTGGGCCCTAGACTACCCGGACTTAAGCATAATAGTAGCTATGCACGGACTCTCGTTACCTCGTGCATACGTAGCTCCCACAAATAGGAGGACATATCTAATTAATTCACCTATGGGGATAATTCCCTTTTACAAGGTTAGAAAGGAGACTCGCATTGCTCCGAAGATCCATAACCGGCATTCCACACCTTTCCGAAGACTCGAATCGATGCACAATGCTCCAAAACTAGCCAATAATTATGCAAATTCATTAATATATGTTCAATTACTCATTACAATCCTATTTATAGCAATTCCTAACCCCGATCGAAAAGTTGACAAAATTTCCCTCAAACCCACATGCCCAAATTCCGAAATTTTTTGAAGATAAAGTTTACCCATGAACTCATGAACTCAAATATGTGATTTTCTCCTAATTTCATACCCAAAATCATGGTCAAATTCCAAGAATACGAATTTTCTAGGTTTCCCCTCAAACCCTAAGTTTTTTACCAAATTTTCATGCTCAAATCCGCACATAACTAATGTATTTAACTCAAAATAGGTGGGGTTAGCTTACCTTGTCGTTAATGATGAAAAACCCTACATAAAGCTCCCCAAAATTGTCCACACCAAATGAAAAATGGGGGAAAATGACCAACCTACCGAGTTTTTAAAGATCTTACTACCTCCTGCACTTCCGCATCTGCGGTCACCTGACCGCTTCTGCGGTTTCGCAGGTGCGGCCCCACTACCGCATCTGTGGTCCTTCCCAGGCCCCTTATTTCTGCTTTTGCGCTCCTTCTTCCCGCTTTTGCGGCGATTTGACCGCATCTGCGGTCCCAGCCTTCTCCCTTCTCCACCGCATCTGCGCCCCTTTGGCCGCTTTTGCGGCTCCGCACCTACGGCCAATTCTTCGCAGGTGCGATTATACCAGATATCAGCTACTTCAGTTATTCTTCCAAATTCTAATTCGATCTGTTAACCATCCGGAATCCATCCGAGGCCCCTAGGACCCCGTCCAATCATACCAACCAGTCCCATAACATATTAAGGACTTGCTCGAGGTCTCAAATCACATCAGACATCGCTAAAATCGTGAATCAACCTCCAATCCAAGCTTAATGAACTTTAGAACTTCAAACTTCTACATTCGATGTCGAAACCTATCAAATCACGTCCGATTGACCTCAAATTTTGCACACAAGCCATATTCGACATTACGGACCTGCTCCAACTTTTAAAATTGGAACCAATTCCGATATCAAAAAGTTCACTTCTGGTCAAACTTCTCAAAAACCTTCAAATTTCTATATTTAGCCAAATGACTCCAAAATGACCCACAGACCTCCGAATTCACTTTCGACCGCGCTCCCAACTCCAGAATCACCATACAGAACTATTCCCGGACTCGGAATCCCAAACGGACATTGATAACCCTGAAATGCACTTCAACCCAAACTTATGGAATTCCTCCAAAATGCTAACTTCTACAATAGGCGCCAAAACGTTCCCGGGTCTTCCAAAACCTGATCCGTACATATGCCCAAGTCCGAAATCATCATACGAACCTGCTGGAATATTCGAATCCCGATTCCGAGATCGTTTACTCAAAAATTCAATCTTAGCCAATTCTTTCAACTTAAAGCTTTCGAAATGAGAATTCTCTTTCCAAATCAACTCCGAATTCCCCGAAATTCAATTCCGACCATGCATACAAGTCATAATATCTGAAATGAAGCTGTTCATGGCCTCAAACTGCTGAATGGCGCGCTAGAGCTTAAAACGACCGGTCGGGTCGTTACATTACTTGATTACCTAAATTTTATTTAGTAAATAAAAACGACTCATTATCCAATTCAATCCTTCGTATCTACAAATTAGAATATAATTAACACACTTATATATATATATATATATATATATATATATATATTAATAGGTGTACTGAAGAAGACAAAAAATTTGTGCAAGATGTGTTGAGTTTTTTAGGTAAAGTGTGAACAGAAAATGGAGGGAATTTGAAATGATTCCTTTTTACAACGGAACATTGTCCCTCAATGGAAAGAAAGAGAAAGATGGGTGTTCCTCAAGAAAACTGTCATCATTGAGTCAATTCCCCCTTTTTCCCATTTAGCCTTTTCTTTCATAAACATTAATACTCCTAATAGTTTGATCATACATATTAAAGTTTTGAAAGCGTCTTTTCATATTTGAAAAAAATATATAATGTTAACCAAAAAAATTCATTTTACGATTGTTAACTGTAGATACTGATAACTTATTCATTTGAAATTATTATGTTTGGACAATAATTGGTTGAAGTTTGAAAAATTTGTAATCTCCATTAAATTTGAAGTTGGAATTATTTGACATGAATTTCACTTAGAGAAAAAGTTAGAACTTTTGTGAGGGAAACATTACATATCCTTTGAGATATTCAAACAAAACTTTTAGGTTCAAAGTTTTTTATTTAAAATTAAAATAATAGATAAAATTATAAATTAAATATTTAACTGCAAATAATGTATCTCCAAATGCCCTTATAACTAAAGAAATTCTTAAAGTATGCATGATAAAAATTCGGTATATTGTAATACAAAATTTATAATAATAATATGAGATAAACGTGCAGCGCACGTTCAGAGAGACTAGTGTAAATAAATGCTTATACTATCATTAAATTTTAACTTGTTCAATAGAGATAATGTATTTTATTTTTTTTAAATGATCTTTGAGGCAACTTGATAAAAAAAAATTCTTTATACTGAATCAAAGTTAATTCTACTTCTTTTTCCAAGAAAAAGAAAACCGTTGAATACTTTCTTTAGACAAAAAAAACGTCCAGTACTTCATTTAGAATATTGGGATTTTCAAATAATGTTCTTATCTTAAGTAGCATAAAAATATTGCGATAAGATTTAGTTACAACTTACAATATTGCATGTTTTTGAGCCGAGGGTCTCCTGGAAACAGTCTCTCTACCCTTCGGGGTAGGGGTAAGGTCTGCGTACATATTACCCTCCCCAGACCTCACTTGTGGGATTATACTGGGTCGTTGTTGTTGTTGTTGTTGTTGTTACAATATTGCATGTGTCGTCATACTGACATACATTTTTCGTGTATGTGTTTGAACTATTAATAGCAGTGAATTTGTTTGAAATCGTTGGGAAGTACTAAATTAACATCTATGCTACAACTATTCCTTGTGTTCCTGCGGGCGGAGCTAGCATGTGAGATAGGGTTTGGCTGATTTTAGTAGTTTTGATTTAAGTATTGTATTTCTCTTAATAAATTCATTAAATATGTACAAATTATTAATTTAAAATTCAGTAACTTAAACATGCTACAACTCCGACCTCATAAATTTTCAATCTTAGCTCAGCCTTCGTATGTTCCAACCTTTTTCTCCAGAATTGCACTCACTTGAGAATCGTTTTGATGGCGCATTCGACTCTCCCTTCCAGCAGGGGCGGGTTTATAGGATTATTTATGGGGCATGTGAACCCATGACATTTTCGCTAAATTATGTATTTTATGCATGTACTTTTTAGAATTAGTTTTATATCTATCGGCACCCATGCTCTGCACCTGGTTGAATATTGAGTTATTTACTCCAAAAATTAGGGATCAATTCCCATTTGATACCTTTTTTCTTCTTTCTTTAGTGGTACACCCATATTTAAAAATTCTAGATCTGTCTCTGCCTTTGAGCTGTTTGGTCAAGTATAAACTATATAGTAAACAGATAATTAAGCAGCTAAAATAATTTGCTTATAACAATTTGGGGACTATAATAATTTGCAGGTCTTACATGCCATACACTAACATTAAACTATAATAAAAAAGATTTAATCCGACGTGTGGACCAGTTCTTCACCTAGTCAATCGAATCAATTGGAAAACACATATATTATTACCCTACATCTGGATCATCATAATAAATTAAAATCTCATAGTCATGGACGGAGCTAGCATAGGATTTGCGGGTTCGGCCGAATCCAATAAATTTAGCCCAAAACCTATATTTGTCTTAAAAATTTCATTAAATATGTAAAAATTATTATTTTAGAACCCAATAACATAAACGAACTAGAATTCCCAACCCACAAGCTTCAAATCACGGCTTCACCTCTGCTCATAGTATGAGACTAATTTATTTCTGTTTTTTCTTATTCTATTTAGATCCGCTAACTTCATGCCTCATTTATTTTTTTTTAAGATTAAGACGCCTGAATCTGAATATACATATGAATATTAAGATTAAAATATTTAAATCTGAATATACATCTGAATATTAAGATGTGTATTAAGATCTGAATACTAAATAATTAAGACTGTTTATTTTTAACATCCGAATGCACTACTAGAAATCATGTAATAAACGACCATAAAAACCGACCAACGTTTGTCGGTTTTGGCAAATTACCGACCAAAACACGTCCAAGCACGCTTGGTCACGATTTTGGTGGTCGTTTTAGTATACAGACCAAGGTTGGTCGCTAATGTTACACCCCATATTTTCGTACGTAAAAATATGACATAAGCAAATTAGTGAATGCTCGGAAATTTACATCCCGTTTTTCGTACGTTAAAGTTTCGTCGTAAGTTAATCAATGTAAGTTCGGGAATGAGATTATAAGCATTATGCTATTTCAAACAAGTGATGACTGAATTCGTGAAGTTGAGAGGATAAGCAAGTCGAAGAAAATGAATTTCGTCGAGGTTTGACATTTTGGGATAAAATACGGCCCGAGCTAAAATATCCGGTATTTATGGACTAGTACCATACAAGGTACCCCATGGCCATGATAGTAAGGTGTATAAAGTGTATTAAAAGTGAATAGTATTTTAAGTAATTTAAAATAATTCTTAATTATGTGGGTAATCAATTAATTATTAGTTTAATGGGAGATTAACCATGTAATTAAGGATTTGTGGATAATTGTAGGTAGGGACAAAGCCCCACACGTGGCAGCAAATGGAGGAAGATTTGATAAGTGACTCTTAACTTTACACAGTTAAAAGGATACATGGATAATGTCCTAAGTCATTCCTTGCAACACGTAGAAAGGGATGTTGTATTTGTCATCCCTACACTTATCTTCAATTAATATAAAGATTCATTTGGTAAAGGAGTTGTATAAGAAGGAAAATGAATAGGGATAAACCTAGGCACAACATATAGTTCTGTTGGGGTGGTTAAATGATAAGAGTTTAAAAATCATACCAAATGACCAAGGCAACAGAACAACACCTATCTAATGTTGCTTTTACTGATACTGAGCGTTTAATTAGTGATGCAGCCAAGAATCAAGTAGTTATGAATCCATACGACACAGTTGTTGATGCTAAACGTTTAATTGGTCGTAGATTTACTGACCCTTCTGTTCAAAGTGACATGAAATTGTGGCCTTTCAAAGCTTTATCAGGTATGTTAAGGCTATCTCTTCTTTCTTTTTGGCATGATCCAAATAATACAAATAAAACGAGCAAAATACGCAACTTTTATAAGTTACTCTATTCATAGAAATACTAGGGGTATCTATATTTTTTATTCCCCATGTGAATTATTATTATATCTTCTTTTCATGGGATTCAAAAAAATACGTATTTGATACAGTTTAGCTGAAAGGTATATTGATTTTTATGGCATTCCGAAAAAATCTTAGTAACGTATTTCTTATGCATTTCATGCATTTATACATGTACATTGACCCATGACCAGATGGCGTTATATAAGCGTATATATATGTATATATATGTATATGAGATATGGGAAAGATTATGGCGTTATATACGCACCACCACCTAATCAGATGGTATACGTTGATGATTTTGCCAAGAGTGGCCGAGATGATATGATGGATGCCCTCAGAGGCCTGATGATGTTATGAAACATGTACCTATGCACGACATGATATCCATACACATATGCATGACATTATAAGTATTTCATGATTTACAAAGTTATCCAGACTTACAGGTTGAGTCATTTACTCTATGTTTCTTCCATGTATGTTATGTACTTATTTATGTGCCTTATATACCCGGTATATTATTCATACTGACGTCCCTTTTTCCTTGGGGACGCTGCGTTTCATGAATGCATGTCCCGATAGACAAGTCGAGAGCCCTCCAAGTAGGCTATCAGCTCAGCGGAAGATGTTGGTGCGCTCCATTTGCTTCGGAGTTAATTGATTGGTTAGTATGATTTAGACAGGTATTGTTTGGTATGGTCGGACTCTGTTCCGACCGTTATAAAAATTATGTATTCTTAGAGGCTTGTTGATAGATGTCGTGCACGTAAAAGATTGTATGGCCTTGTCGGCCCATGTTCAGTACACGAGTGGCTATTTTGGTCTTAAAGGCCCGTACTTCACATGTATAAGTTTGTATTCCCTCATGCTTTGCTCCGGTTCATTTACCTATGATAAAATGATATGAAAGATACGTTACGTTGGTACTCGATTAAGTAAGGTACCGGGTTCCAGTCGCGGCTCATCGGTTTGGGTCGTGACAGCTAATTACCGATCAAGGTTGGTCGCAAAGGTAAAAGGACCAACTGTACAATTTAAAGCACATACCGAACAACTTTGTTCGGTAAAATATTTTAATAATTTAATTTTACCGATCAAAGTTGGTCGATGTATTTAAATTACATTATTTTATTAATTATTAAAATTTAAAAATTAGCGACCAAAGTTGCTCGGTAAAGTAATATATATATATTTTAAGAAAAATTATAATTTAACCATACCGACCAACTTTGGTCGGTAAAGTTGAAATCTGGGTAATCCTTGTTCATTAACCGACCAACTTTGGTCGCTAATTTTTAATTTTTTTTTAAACTTTAGCGACCAACCTTGGTCGCTAATCACCAGAAATTATTTATTTAATTAGAAACCGACCAACTTTGGTCGATTTTTAGGTTTTACTTTTGGCATAAAATACCTATTTTGGCAGCTACACCACCTGCCAACATACCAAAATCCCACAACAACAACATCACAATTCAATAAATACATTAAAACTAACAAATTAAAGTTCAATAGAACTAAAAAATCCAAAACCAAGTTAAAACTTATTACAACTAGTTCAAAACCGTTTCTATTTGTCTAGTTCAAAGTACATAAAAGTCAAGGAGTATTTTGTACAACATCATCATCACCGTCTGATGAACTTTCATCTAAAAGACAGTGTCGAGAAGGGTCTTGTGGAGGATGGGAAGAACGACCAAGGGGAGGACAGGAGGAACGATCACAGGAAAGATGGAAGGAAAGCCCACGTTCAAGTCGAGCCTCTGGAGATGAATCACGAGACCGGGGCAACGAAAAAACTCCAGTAGATAGGAGAGTTCTGATCTGAGCTTGCATACCAAGGAACTGAGCATCTCTAACCCTTTCTCTTTCCTTGGCCGCTTCTAGCTCGGACGTGAGCTTTGTCACAGTCTCCCGCATAACGGAGAGGCTCTCCCCATCAAGTTGCTCACCTTGCGAGGAAGTTCCTATTTCTTGCATTCCACACTTATAGCGATGGAATTTCTTAGTAGGAAGCCTGTCACGACCCGGATTTCCCACCCTCGGGAGTGATGGCGCCTATTCATGAAAGCTAGGCAAGCCAACTAGTAGGGTTCTACCCAGTAACACTCAATCCCAAACAGTTATAAATAGAAACTAAAGTTAAACAGATGATAAATATGGAAGAGTTATAACATGATCAAACAATCCAATACAAGTCTACCCATGGATCTGCTGTCACAACTTCACAAACATCTACGAGTTACTACAAATACTGGTCTGAAAAGAAAGTACAATTGTTCTCGAAAAAGAAAGGAGACAACAGAAAGCTAAAATAAGGAAGGGGGACTTCAGGCTCTGCAGACGCCAGCAGATCTACCTTGGTCTCCCTGGACTAAAGGAAGTTACCTCAGCTACTCAACGGGTCCAGTACCGAGATCTGCACAAAAGAGTACAGAGTGTAGTATCAGTACAATCGACCCCATGTACTGAGTAAGTGTCGAGCCTAACCTCGGCGAAGTAGTAATGAGGCTAGGACATGACAGTCATATATACCTGTGCAGTTAAATCATGTACAAACAGAAACATAGTAACAGAAATCAACAGAATAAGGTGGGGAAGGGACATGCTGCGGGGATTAATAGATTCTAATAATAATCCAATAAAGAAGCATTAATAACGAAGCATAATGAACATCATATCTATATCAATAGGAATAATGAAATAGTAACACGTGCACGACATCACCCTTCGTGCTTTTACTCTCATCCTCACATATGAAACAAACAGAACAGCATGGCATCACCCTTCGTGCATTACCTCACATAATCATGACACATCATCACCCTTCGTGTATTATTCCTCAAAATATCGGCACGGGATCACCCTTCATGCATTAACTCTCAAATCATGGCACGCCATTATCCTTCGTGCATTAACACTCATAATATCGTGCATGGCATCACCCTTCGTGCATTACGCTCATTCACAATATCATGCACGGCATCACCCTTCATGTTCTACACTCTTCCTCACCCAAATAATAGAAACAAGACGTCCCGTCAAGGGAAACAACAATATCAACAATAATATCCCGGCAAGGGAATCAACAATAACTAAATCTTTTTTTCAACAATTACTTTACAAGAATGAAACTCAACTTGTGCCAATTCTCAACAATAGTCAATTACCAAGAACTTTGACAAGCTTTGTTCAACATTAATAATCATCAATTTGAGCATGATCGATACATAATAGAGTCACAAAAATCATGATATAAGACTCATGGGCATGCTTGACACTAATGTATAGATACTCATCACCACATCTATACGTCGTACTCGATGCTAACACATAGAAAATAAGACTACAACTCATATTCCCTCAAGCTAAGGTTAGGCCAAACGCTTACCTCGATTCCACGGACAAGATTAAGCCTCAACTACCGCTTTACCTCTTGGTTCCACTTCCAATTCGATTGTATCTAGTCACAATTTACTTAATGATATCAATAAATGCTAAATAAACCAATTCTAATGCATGAAAATAGGTTTCCCATTGTTTTTCCCAAAAAGTCAAAAATCGACCCCGGGCCCACTTGGTTAAAACTTAAAGTTCAAACCAAAACCCGATCACCCATTCACTCACGAACTCAAATATGTAATTAGTTTTGAAATCGGACCTCAAATCGAGATCCAAATCCCCAAAATTTGAAAACCCTAACTTCTACACAAAAACACCCAATTTCCCATGAAAAACCCTAGATTTTGAAGTGAAATCATGTAAAAAGATGCTATAGATTAAAGAAAATAAGTTAGAAGTTGTTTACCTATGATATTGGGAAGAACCTTTTTTTAGAAAATCGATCAAGAGAGCTTAGGGTTTGAAAGAGTTTGAAAATGAGGAAAATCCCGTCTAAGTTGAAATTTACACAGGCGCAGTTATCGAATTTGCGATGACAGGTTCGCAAATGCGAACTCGCAAATGCGGCCTAGGCTTCGCAAATGCGAAGGTAGGCCTGCCATGCTCCCTTCGCAATTGCGAACAATTAGTCGCAATTGTGATGACTGACCTCCCCTGATGACGTCGCAATTGCGAAGGGGAAGATCGCAAATGCGATCAAATGTTGGCCAGACTTCCTCACAATTGCGATGAAGTCCTCGCAATTCCATAGGCCTGATAGGCTCTTGCGACATCTGACCTCGCAATTGCGAGATCAAAGACTACAACACATACTAGACGAAAAATCTGAAACTTCCTAAGTCCAATTCACCCCAGCCTATCCAAAACTCATCTGAGACCTCGGGGCTCCAAACCAAACATGCACGCAAGTCCAAAAATATCATACGTACTTGCTCATGCGATCAAATCATCAAAATAACATCAACAACTACGAATTTAACCTCAAAGTCATGAAATCACTTAAGAACATTGCAATTTCCATTTTCTCAACTATAGGTCCGATTTATAACAAACCAATTTCGATTCTTAGCAATTTTCATAGATTCAACTTGATTATTATTTTAAACTTGTACCAGGCTCCGTAACCAAGATACGGGCCCGATACCATCAAGAAAATGCATCATTTCACTTCCAAAAATCTTTATATTTTCCAGCAAACAATTTTTTTTAAAAATTCTTTTCTCGAGCTTGGGACTTTGGAATTCGATTTCGGCATACTCCCAAGTCCCATATTTTACTACGGACCCTACGGGACCATCTGATCACGGGTCCTGGTCCGTTTACCAAGAATGTTGACCAAAGTCAACTTTAACCAATTTTAAAGGCCAAATTTATTATTTTTCTAAAATTTCACGTAAACACGCCCGGACTGTGCACGTAAATCAAGGTAAGACAAAAAAGGTTTTCAAGGCTTCGGGGCGCAGATTTGACTTCTAAAATAAAAGATGACCTTTAGGGTCATCACAAAGGCCATTTTGGACCACCAGCAGACTCCATCCATATTCTTTCAACAACCTCGTTTGAAGGTTGGGTTGGCTCGCCCTATTCAATAGCTGGCTGAGTGCGGATGAATTCCTCCACGTTAGTTTGGTAGCGACCCTATACAAAAATTTGAATTGAATTAGTAGTTCAAAATTTATATAAAAGTAAATTAAAATACTTACAGAAAAGTGAAAGCTTACATATACAGTCGAGGCCCGGTGCTCGACCCACCTTTCTTGATTCATCTCTTTCTTCTTTTTTACAATATGTGTCTCCTTGAATAGATCATCATGGCATTGGATGCCCCAACTTCTTTTTTTGTAAACAAATTAATTTAGTTAATAAACAAAATAGATATACTTTGAAAATTAAAATAATTTAAGCAATTACGTACCAATCTTCTTTTTATTGTCCCTAGGCTAATCGTACTTCCAGTGTACAAAGAGCCTCCCTTCTCAGATGCACGAGCTTTCTTTCCTTTTTCGCTCTTCTCTAAGAACTTTGCAGTAAGCCATTGCCTTTGCAAATCATCCCATAAATTTTGAAGTAACCAGTAAGGCTTCTTGTTCTTTTTTCTAGCTTTGGAGAAAGTATGCGACAATCGCTTGCGAGCTTTATGATGAAAATTTGTAGCTACCTCCGCGCTATAGCGGCGTTCCCATACATACTTGCTTTGTATTTCAAAAGTTAAACATTATATGGAAATATCATAAATATGAATTATTAAACTGCTTAAAAGAACATTTATACCTTAAATTGATTGAAACTTTGCTCCTTCAGCGAGAATGGAAAATCAGTCTAAGTCACATAAGGGCCATCATAAAGCTTTCTGATGGCTTTGGTGATTATCCTCGTAGTCTTATTACTTAGGATGAACCTGCAAGTTAACAACAAAAACACATTAATATCTTAGTAAAAACTTTACAAAATAATAAACGCAAAAATAACAAATAACTCTTACACATCACCCTCAGGGACTGTGATGATCCTGCCATATTGATCATAATACAACTCCTCGTCATCATCAGCATCATCATCTGAAGCATGTATATCAGAGGCATGTGTGGACGGTGTAGGAGGGTCAGAGCTACTACCTCGCAGGTGAAAGCCTGAAATAGATGGAGTCGCTGATGAAGATGGTTGTGATCCCTATGACTATGACATAGCTGGATGGACCTCAAGTGGTTGTGATACTGATGGCTATGACCTGAGTAGCTGTGATCCATGTGGCTGTGACATGGATGGATGCGATGCAGATGGTTGCGATCCACGTGGTCGTGAGGCAGCTGGACTGTATGTCAGACGTATAATCCTATGGCCCTGTGATGAAACTCTTGGTCTCTGCATGAAGGTGTAGGGCTCGTGATGTTGTGGCAGCTCAGTATAGCTGTGGGGTGGAGGATAAGACATAGGCATCTCTGAAGAGGGTGGAAAAGATAGAGTATTATTTTCTACGCTCCTCTTTCCTTTCCTAACCTTTTCTCGACCCCGAGAACCAGTAGGGTCATTGTTACCTTGACCCTTGACTGTCATCTACATAATATAATATATATTTAGATTGAAACATATAAGAAACTAGCTATAAAACGAGAGTTATTTAAAAACTCAACTTTTTAAAGCTCATCGACGTATTGTTCCTCGTCTGAGAATTCTTCGTCCTCACTTGTTTGAGCTTCATCAGTTGATTATTCGTCCTCATTTTCTATAATTGTTACTTGATTTATATCAACTTCTTCCAATATGTGTCAAGATGTTCCAAATTATTTTCTAGCTGATCATCCACTATTTGGTGAACACTGGAGATATCGTTTTGATATGCAACATCTAACACATTCTCGACTTCCACCCTACCTACAGGCTTAGTTTCTATTACAACCCACCAATCGAACTTATTTCGCCGCAATGGATAAGGAGTATAATACACTTGCCTAACATTATGTGCAATTATGAAAGGATCATAGCGACCATACTCCCTCGTATGATTAACCTCAATTATGTTGTATTGGTTGTGTACTCTTCCTCTAATTGGATTTGGGTCAAACCACTTGCATCTAAAGAGTATCAATTTCTTATATGGCCAACCTGTATATTCTAGTTCTATTATTTTTTTGAGCACACCATAATAATCAATATCTCCAACTTGGTTGTCATCACCACCTTGAATCCACACCCCGTTGTTGTTTCTATATTTATTTTTAGAGCAATCCTCTGTATGGAACTTATAACCATTCACTACGTACTTAGACATTGTTGTGACCTCAAGCCCAGGTCCCCAAGATATATGTTTCAAAAATTGGTTTACACCATTATTTGGATTATTTAGCTAGATAGTATTTAAAAAATGCATAAGTTAGCATAACTTATAAACATTATTTACCTACATAGTGTTAGAACATTATCAAGATAAACATATAAATTGTTTGAACCACGTATCAAATCTCGTATATACAGTATCATGGCCAAATTGACCCACGAAGTGACTGTGACACATAAAATATTTTTAGTAGTTGTATCGATATGTAATCCTAGTGAATTTTATATTTTGATAACTAATAAATCAATACTTACTTGAGAAATGGTACAACTTCGGAACAGTTTAGCAACACACGAAGTGTAGCGGACTTGTACTCCATATTACTCAAACTTCTCTTTCTAACATCCTTAGAACATCGGCCTAGTTGATTGAATATGGACATTTCCAGATATAACGGATCATTCACACATTCGGCCATGTGCCTATTGGGCCTATTCCTAGAACATGGCACGTTACTCTCAAAATAATAAGAATAAAAATGAGGAGTTTCCTTTGCAAGATAAGCTTCGCATATAGATCCTTCAACCATATTCCTCTGCTTAACATATTATTTGCATTTTTCAATTGTCCTACATAATGTTATGTTAGCCAAGAACATTCAAATATAATAAAAAATTACATCAAACTTATAATATTACCTCTCAAAGGGATACGTCCATCTGCATTGAACATGCCCTCCAAGTCGTACCTCGTGTACAAGTTGGATTGAAAGGTGTTCCATCACATAAAAACCACATGGAAATATCTTTTCCATCTTACTAGAAGTTACACGAATGTTCGGAACCCTCCAGAGTAGGTTTTCTTCCCTTAATGTGGTAGAACACAAGTCTTTGAAAAAAAAACTAATCTCTGTGATGGGTTTCCATATTCTTTCAGGCAAACCACAAAATGCAATAGGCACTAAGGTCTCCATGAAAACATGACAGCCATGACTTTTCAAATGGCTCAACTCCCTCCCTCCATATCTACTTTTTTCTAAGATTCTACGCATAACCCTCAGGCATCTTCAATTTTGTAACCCAATCACAAATTTAGTCTTTCCTCCAAAGTGAATGTGTAACTTGCTTTGGGCTTGAACACCTTACCATTTTTTGATGTCTGCAAGTATAATTCAGGCCGCTTGCAATATTCTTGTAAGTCCATCTTAGCCTTCAGGTTATCCTTTGTCTTACCTTTAACATCCATCACTGTGTTGAAAAAATCACCAAAAAATAAACTCTTCTCAATATGCATGACATCAAGGTTGTGACGGAAAAGATTATCCTTCCAATAAGGCAACTCCCAAAATATACTCTGTTTTGTCCAATTATGAGTAACAATGTATCTGGGGAATCTATAAGGTGGAGCTTCAGTAACTTTACTGAAGTTCCGGATCCTCTCCCAAATTTCCTCACCTGAAAGTATCGGAGGTGGAGAATCATATTCTATTTTGTTCTTTTTGAATGCATTTTTCATCCTTCTAAACTCATGATCATGAGGCAAGAATTGACGATGACAATCAAACCATGATTGTTTTCGATCATATTTCAAAGTGAACGATTTACTATTTTCCATGCAGTAAGGACAAGCTAGCTTCCCATCAGTCATCCACCCCGACAACATTCCATATATATGAAAATCATTAATAGTCCACATTAAATTAGCATGCAAATTGAAATTCTGCATGGTTGATATGTCATATGTTTCAACACCACCATACCACAATTGTTTTAGCTCATTAATCAAAGATTGCAAATATACATCAATCAAATTTTTCGAATTACGTGGACCGAGGATAATATAATTTAAGAATATATATGGACTAGTCATGCACAACTCGGGTGGTAGATTATAAGGTGTAAGAAAGACAGGCCAACATAAATATGGTGTCGCAGATACAGAAAAAGGCGTGAATCCATCCGCACACAAACCTAACCGAATGTTCCTTGGTTCACTATCAAAATCTGGATATGTCCTATCAAAGTGCTTCCAAGCTTCTTCATCTGAAGGATGACACATAACACCAGGTGGTCTTCTATTTTCAAAGTGTCATCTCATATGTGGAGCAGAACTCGTCGACATATATAACCTCTTTAACCTAGGTATAAGAGGTAAATAATGCACCGCCTTGATAGCGACCATATTCCCGCTAGAAAGCCTCTTGAAACGAGGCTTTTCGCAAAATTTACAACTGTCTAAAGTTGCATCATCTTTATAATATAACATGCAACCATCTTCACAACAATCAATTCTCATTGATGAAAGTCCTAACTTAGAAACCAATCTATTTGCTTTATAGAAATCACGAGGTAACTTGATATTAGGGTCAACTAATTCACTCATAAGTTCAATGAAAGAGTCCATGGCTACTTGAGAAATATTACAATCTGATTTTATACTTAGTAATCTAACTGCAATAGACAACTCAGAGTGCGAACTTCCTTTACGTAGTGGACGAATAGCTTCCTCTAACTGGTCGTAAAAACGTTTTGTGTCATCATTAGGAGTTTGTTCAATATTTTCATTGGGCTCACCCCCGAAATGCATCCCAAAAGCATCTGTAACCATATCATGAATTCTAGAATCACGATTTGTATTCTCCACTGACCTACTACTTTCACCAACAACCATGTTATGAAATATCGCATGGCTACCATCGATCTCTCCATGATTAGTCCACACAAAGTAATTCTCTATAAACCCCTTCCTATAAAGATGAAGCTTAACTTCCTCCGGTTTTTTAAACTTCATACAGTCGCACCTAACACATGAGCACCTAATTACTCCTTCACTTTGGTATGGTAGAAGTGATATTGCATGTCTAATAAAATCATGAACCCCTTCTACAAAATCCTCCCGCAATCCCCGCCTATTAGGATAATTCCTATTGTACATCCAAGTACGATGTTCCATCTATACAAATAAAATAAGAACAAATTAATTTAGTTAATTCATATCATAATCTTTTTTTAGTTAATTCATGTCCTAAAAGTTCCAATTCATATCCTAAAAATTAAATTCATATCCTAAAATTTCAATTTATAAACTAAAAGTCCAATTCATATCCTAAAAGTTTAATTTATATCCTAAAAGTTCAATTTATATCCTAAAATTTCAATTCATATCCGAAAATTTTAATTTATAAACTAAAAGTTCAATTCATATCCAAAAATTTCAATTCATATCCAAAAGGTCCAATTCATAAACTAAAAGTTTAACTACAAATCCTAAAAGTTCAATTCATATCTTAAAATTTCAATTTATAAACTACAAAATTCAATTCATATCCAAAAGGTCCAATTCATAAACTAAATGTTCAACTACAAATCCTAAAAGTTCAATTCATATCCTAAAATTTCAATTTATAAACTAAAAGTCCAATTCATATCCTAAAAGTTCAATTCATATCCAAAAGGTCCAATTCATAAACTAAAAGTTCAACTACAAATCCTAAACCTAAGATTCTAACTAAACTATTCAAGACTATACAAAGTATAATTCCAATCTTACTAAACTACTCAAGACTAATTAAACTAATTAGTTAATAAAATTAATAAACAAAACTAATTAAAACAAGACCTAAACCCTGTTCCTCAATAAAATACAATGTTCAAAGAATTGAAACACTAATTGAAACAATAAAATACAATGTTCAAATAATTGAAACAAAAACTAGAAATAACAATGAAATGGGTTGTAATTCAAACCTAAAATTTTTAGGTGGAGAAGGAGAGGGGAGGCAGTCCTAAAAGCAGTGGCAGCGACAGCTCCGGCGACGGTGACGGCAACGGCTACGGGCGGTGGCTACACGGGGTGGGGAATGGGATTTGTGTGAGGTAAATAGAGAAGGGGAGGGAAAGGTATTGAGGGAGGAGTTAGGAAAATTTTGGGGAAGAAAATAAGAGAAATGGGGGGAAACCCGTATATCATTCTGAATTTCAGAATTACCGACCAACGTTGGTCGGTAATTTGGTCGGTACATTAAGTGTTGACCGTTTGACCAAATACCGACCAACTTTGGTCGATTTTTTTTTAAAAAAAAACTTAATTAATTTTTTATTTTATTTTCAACATATTATAAGCTATAACAAATTATTATAAACTATAAAAAATTATTATTATTTGGTAAATAAGAATTTTATTACCAAGTAACAATATTTACAACTCATCTAACTATTACAAAATTTGTCTAGCATATTACCAACTGGACATGAAGCCCCAGTAAGATGATATCTAGCCTTCACTTCTCCTAACCTCCATCAACTTCCATTGTTATTCTGTTCTAGCTAATTTCCGGATACCAGTTCAAAGTAGTTATCACCCTATCGATAAGGGAATCTTGCTGCCCTTATGTGCACTTCCTAGATAATAAGCTTTATTAACGAAGTGGCTGTCCCTTTCTTCTTCTGAAAAATCACAAAATTCCTCTCCTGCCAGCAGTGATACACTGCAGCTGCTAGTGTCATTCTGCATATAGCTGCTCTTGCACTCTTACCTTTAGTCATCTTCACCATCCATGTAATCTCGTCTTGCCAATTGTTGTGTGATCTTTGAATCCCTTTCCATCTCAGCAAACTATTCCATATCTTCCCTGTAATCTCACACTTGAAAAATATATGTTGCATTATCTCATTTTCCTTATTACACAGAGAGCATGTTTGATCTATATCTAAACCTCATCGTACCAGCCTGTCTTTGGTAGCTAACCTCTGCTATATTGCTAGCCTCAATATGAATATCCATTTTGGCTGCCCTTGGTTATTGCACACTAGCTTCCTCCATTTTACTTTTTGAAATACACCTTGTAGTGATCTGTAAAGTCCCCTGATTGAGCATTTCTCCATTAGTTGGACATCATTTTCAATCATACCAGCCTTAGTGAAATACTCCTTAGCCTGAAATATCTTCTAAATTGTCCAGGAAGCATTCTTTGGTTCTATATTCCACATTGCTTGGCCTTTGACATAGTAAGTATGTACCCAATGCACCCATAGCTTCTCCTTTCTAGTACATATATTCCATAGCAACTTACAAATAGCAGATTCATTCCATAAAGTCACATCTATGAAATTCAATCCCCCTACAACCTTAGGTGAGCAAAGTCTTTCCCAAGCTATCAAGGCCTTCTTTGTTGGTTCAGCATCTCCTGTTCACAGAAACCTTCTACAGATGGTCTCTATGAATTGTATAACCTTCTTAGGTAGTATAAAGATCTGTGCCCAGAATGTTTGGATGGCAAACAACACACTCTTTACTAGAACTGCTCTACCTGCATATGATAAGTACTTTGTTGTCCAGTTCTGAATTCTGTGCAACATTTTCTCAATTAGTGGCGCACATTGTATAGTAGATAGTCTCTTATTACTCAATGGAACCCCTAAATATCTGAAAGGCAATTCTTCTTTTTTATAACCAAGAGTCTCCATAATTTGTTGCTGAGTCAACTGATTCACCCCTCCAAAATAGATGCAACTCTTGTTTGGATTAGCAACCAGTCCTGATGCTGCAGAGAATTTCTAAAAATGCTGGTGCAGTATCTGCACAGATTGCACATCACATCTACAAAATAATAGTAAATCATCTGCAAACCCCAGTTGCACTAGGTTAAACCTGGCACATCTGGGATGATATTTAAACTTCTTGTCATCCTTTAGAGTCTTCAATGACCTGCTCAGGTATTCCATAGCCAAAACAAATAAGAAGGGTGAGAGTGGATCCCCCTGCCTGAGTCCCTTTTTTGCCTCAAAAAGATCTGTTGGTCTGCCATTTATTAGAACTGAGTAGGTTATTGTACTGATGCAAGCCATTAACCATCTCACAAAGAATTTTGGAAAATTCAGTGACTTTAACACTTGTTCTATGTACCTCCACTCCACAGATCATATGTTTTTTGCATGTCAATCTTAAGCATACATCTAGGGGAGATACTCTTCCTTCCATAACCTTTTACTAGCTCATGACTCATCAGAATGTTATCTGTGATCAGCCTTCCTGGTACAAAATCAGCTTGATAATTATCCACCAGTCTATCCATTACCCCTTGCATTCTTGTGGTTATCACTTTAGAGATGAGCTTGTTTAAAATTGTATTGCATGAACTAGGTCTGAAGTCTCTTATGTTTGTTAGATTCTGGATCTTTGGAATCAGTATGATTGTTGTGCAATTAATGGCTTTACACATATTAGCACTCTCAAAGAAATCTTGAACTACTGTAGTTATTTCCTCTCCTACAATGTGCCATATCTTTTTAAAGAAGTAGGAGTTATATTCATCACACCCTGGTGCCTTGTTGTCATCAATGCCCAATAAAGCTTGCTTCACTTCTTCCCTGCCGACTGGTCTGATTAACTGTAGTTGTTGACTCCTGTTTAGCATATTGCCATTCTTCTTTATGTCATAGTTGATCATTGGTAGCATTGTAGCTGAACTACCAAGTAATCCCCTATAAAAATTTAGAATTTATGCCTTCACCTCTTCAGGACTTTGCATTATATCCCCATTACTGTCAGTTAACCTGCTAATATTGTTCCTTGCTTGTCTATTCTTCATACAAGCATGATAATAAGTTGTATTAGAATCTCCCAAATTAAGCCACTGTATTATGGACTTCTGTTTCATAATACTCTCCTCCACCATTAACCATTTCTCCAGCTCCAATTTACTAGTTCTTTCCAATTCAATCTGCATTTCTCTTTGGCCAGGACATCTCATTTGGTTCTGTATACTTTCTAATCTTTCTCTAGCATCCTGTATTTTACTATCAATGCCACTGAACTCCTCTTTATTCATCTGCTTCAGTAACCCTTTTAACTTCTTAAGTTTGTTCCAAACTATCAACATTGTTTGTCTGTTCTTTCCACTCTCCCAACCCCTCTGCACTATACCTTCAAAGGTCTTCAAGTTTACCAGGCAGTTCAAGAACTTGAAAGGTTTCCCTCCAACTTGGCTACTTGTATCAAACTTCACACGAAGAGGGCAATGATCAGAGAATCCAGGATTCATAGACATCCCCTCCATGTTGGGCCACTTTTGTATCCATTCAGCATTTACCAGAATTCTATCTATTCTATTATGCACATGGTTATTAGTCCATGCGTATTTTCTTCCCACTGTCTTTAACTCATCTGTTTTGGCATCCACTAAGAATTGTTTAAACTCCCTTGTCTCCATCTCCTGTACAGGGTTTGGTTTCCATTGAATCTATCCTCACTAGTTAGAATTGTATTGAAGTCCCATATTATAAGGCAAGGACTCCTTATATTGACCACTGATATTAGCATCTCCTCCCATAGACACTTCATGTCATGTATTGTATGCTTACCATAGACAGCACATAGGTGAAACTGAATATTATGTTGTAGTAATGTTACTTCCCCCAAAATAAATTGTTCATGATGTCTAATAATTGCATAATCCACCAATATAGAATCCCATGCAACCCATATTCTGCCCCCAGGAGCCTCATCATAGTTATTCACCCATTTCCAGTTCTTTAGAGATTTCCTTAACACAGAGTCAGCATTACTTTGCTTCACACTATGCTCAATTATTGCTATCAAAACTACATTATTAATTTTGCAAAAAAAAATTAGTTCTTTTTGTTTGTACACCTTATTCAGACCCCTTACATTCCATGCAATAAAGTTCATCATGATATAATAGGTAAAGTTGGAGGTCCACCCCTGTCTTCCTTGTTATGCATTCCCTTTACACCTTGAGCTTCTGACATTTGAACAATTTTTTGAGCAGTATCAACCAGAGCTTTGAATGCATTGCCAATATCCACTTCCCTCTCCCTTATCACATCTGTGTGCTTCTTAGTTGCAGATCTACCTGTAACTACTTGCCATTGTTCCTCAACCTCTGAGTTACTCTTTTGTATAGCTACTTCTTCCTCCAGTTGTTCAGTAAATCTCCCTGTGCATCAATTTTGTCAACCTTAGGATCAAGCGCTCTAACTTTCCTCCATTCCTGCATTTGCTTCCCTTCCACATTTTTCCTCACTTCATTATGTCTCAGCTTCCTTTGATCCTTGCATGTATGGCCAAGTTGGCAACATTTCTGGCAAGGTTGGTTTCTAGTCATAGTGCACAATTTGTTCCAGCACCTTTCCTTTTGGATCATAGAGTTTTATCTTCTCTGGTAAAAACCTAGTGACATCCATCTCTATTAAATCCTTGCATATGAGATTCTCTCAATAATAGTCGTACAAGCATCAGCATATATTGGTTTCCCCAATCCACTTCCTGTCTTACTTAACGCTTGATTACTCCAAAGGTTAAGTGGAAGATTTGGAAGCTTGATCCACAGGGGAATAGTTCTCAGAACTTCCTCATTAAAATCAAAATTCTCCGACCATTGCCTCATAATAACTAGCATATTGTTAATTGTATAGGGGTCATTCATTAGCACCCTCTCCTTCTCTTGATTAGTACTAAGCAGGACTATGAAATATCCCTCATTATGAAATAACACCTTTGGTTTCTGCACACTTGCCCATTGATTATTGATAAACCTTTCAATGGCACCTATTGAAGGTGTATTCCCCACCACATACAATATTACTGCTCTATTCCATTTTTCATTTTCCTCAACAATGTCTTCCTCCATCAGTTGTACAACTACTTCACCATCCTTCATTAACGGTGGTATATAGTTGAGATTCATACCTTTTGCAGCTAACTTGTTCTCTTGTAGTAATCCCGCCCATGATTGACCCTTATCAACAGTTGAAATTGAGTTCTTCCCTTGAGCTTCCTTTTGATTATCCATAGAAATAGCCCTCTGTTCCTTGCTTGAGCTTGCATGTACTGTTCCATTGGATTTTACCTCACTCAAGCTGGTTTTCTCATTTGCAACCCTAATTTCGCTATTTCCTTTGCTCATGTTCACCGTCAGTGCCAATTTCCTGCTCGAATTCACTGGAGTTATCTCTTGATTTCGATACTTGTCCAGATCTGGCCAGTTGTCGTCACTGTCATTTTCTTGTTCTGCCCCCTCCTCCTGGATTTGATCCATAGCTTTGGCCTTTCCTTTTCCTTGTTCACTCTATCTAGTCGTCATAACCTTCTGCTCTAGTGCTGGTACTTTGGTAGTATTCCTCCTCGGTCGTCCTCTTCCTCCCATTTTCGGTGAGGCCGCAGGTTAGTCAGTCACCTAACGTGCGCCGAGAGAGAATTTTGTTGTTACTTATTGTTAAAAAAACAAAAAAAAAATTCCTATAAAAAATTATTATTAACTATATATTTATTTTATTTAACTACAATTATTATAAATAATTATAAACTATAAGCATAATCTTTACAAAAAAATTATATTAACTAGATATTTATTTTTAATAGATTATAATAGCATCTATGTAAGTAATACATTTTTAAGTTATATTTAAGTATATGAGTAATTTCACACACACATATAAACTATATTGTAATTGATGATCAATCTTATACATTACTACGTACGTACAAATAATTAATCAATTGATAAACCAATATAATATTATTCTATTTTAGGTCGAGACGTTTTGTTTTTTATATTAATCGATATAGGTCAAAACATTTTATTTTTAATATTCATCGTTGCATCTAAATAAGATATAAGTCGATGAATAAATTTATAAGTTTATCAATCCCTAAAAGAACCCCACCCTGTGTTCCTAGCGCTTCATGTTCTTATATATATACGACTATCAAAGTGTATATATATATATATATATACACACACACACATACATACACACACACAAAGCCACTTCATTGTAATACTTTAACTATATATATAACTTATTATAGTATATCTTATTCTGTGTGTGTGTGTATATATATATATATATATATATATAACATACATACTTCGTTGTGCTACTTTAATTACATATATAGCATGTTATAGTATATGTTACTGTATTCATTATTTATATTATAACAGAGTTAATGGATTACATTCATTCATCACTAAAATGCATGACATAGATTAATCGATATAGATCGAGACGTTTTATTTTTACATTATACCGGATATATTAATCGTTCAAAGGGGCCGTATGTTTTCAGGATGAGCGGTTAGAATTACCATCACATAGGCTACCAGAAATTGGGAAGAAGCCACAATTTGCTCAGCTTTATATATATGATACTGAAAATGAGATAAGTAACAGAATGAGTTGGCTGTCGCAAGAAGATATTGATCCCAAGGTTGTTCATGACGTATCTGTCACGACCCCAAACCTGGACCCGACCGTGATGGTGCCTCTCGTGAAGATAAGACGAGCCAACACATTCTCATTTCAATTTTAAGCAATTTAATATAATAAATATTAAGACTTAAGCATCCGACCCCCAGGTCAACGTCTCGGAATTCGATAAAATTCACATCAATAGATTCCCCATCTCCCCACGAGTTCATACATATCAAAAGTACCAAAATTCGACCACATATGGTTTCTCAAATCCTCAAGTCTAGGTCTCCAATACCAAGCCCTACTTTTCCCCAATTTTAACCCTTAACTCCATAAATTATAGCTCTAATCCGAGAAATAATACCATAGGAACGAGTTTTAGGTCCAAAATCCTTACCTCAATGAAGTTCCCTTGAAACCCTTCTTCAAAATCGTCCAAAAAGCTCCAAAGCCGACTTAGAAATGGTGGAATAGCTCAAAAATCGTGAATGAAACAATTTATACCTTCTGGCCTAGGGATTTCGCATCTGCGGCCAAAATCCCGCTTCTACAGTACCGCATTTACGGTCCTTGAACCGCTCCTGCGGTTTTCACTTAAGTCTCAACTTTTTGCATCTGCGATGCTTAGTCCGCACCTGCGCCATCGCAGGTGCGGTTCTCCAACCGCTTCTGCAGTCACAGCCTTCCCAGTCACATTCCGCTTTTGCGGCCTTCTTCCTCTCAACTACGGCATCGCACCTGCGGTCCCCAATCCGCAGGTGCGGAAACAACAGAAGCAGAAAATCTGCAGGTTCACTAAAACTCCAAACTCTCCGTCAACCATCTGAAATCACCCCGAGGCCCCCGGGACCTCAACCAGAAACACAAACATACCCATAACCTTATTCAAACTTATACCAACCTTCAAAACACCTCAAACAACATCGAATCACCCAAAACACATCGGATACAAGCCTAAGTTTCCAAAATCTTCCGAATTCCGCTTTTGATCAAAAACCCAACCACACCACGTCTGAATGACGTAAAATTTTGCACACACATCCCAAATGATACAACGGAACTACTGCAACTCTCGGAATTTCATTCCGTCCCCTATATCAAAATCTCACATATCAACCGAAAATCGCCGAAATTCCAATTTCGTTAATTCAAGCTTAAATCTACTCCGAACCTCCAAAACACATTCCGATCTCGCTCCTAAGTCCCAAATCACCTCCCGAAGCTATCTGAACCATCGTAACTCACATCCGAGCCCTCTAACATATAAGTCAACATCCGGTTGACTTTCCAACTTAAGCTTTCTCAAAAGAGACTAAGTATCTCAAACCTTACCAAATCCTTTCCGAACTCGAGCCAACCAACCCGATCACATATAGAACCGATAGACAAATCAATAAGAAGCATAAATGGAGAAAACTGAGCGGTAGCTAATGAGACGACTGGTCGGATCGTCACATTATCTCAAATGCTAGACGAGCATAACATTTTGGTAAAATCATTTAGGATGGTAAAGTAATTTTGTTGGAAAGTAAAGATAATAGAGCAAGTGAATGAAAAGAGGGTGAGGGTAGAACAGAAAAAATTGTGGTGTGGGCCTTTTTGTAGCTTGGACTCTTGTATAAGATATCTTTCATTTTTGACACATACAAATCCATTGTTAATTACAGGTGATTTAGAGCCTTATCACCTTTGATTATTTTAATTATAAAATTAAAGATTGCCCGCTTGGACTCTTGTATAGGAAATCTTTTCATTTTTCACACATACAAATCCATTGAAAATTACAGGTGATTTAGAGCCTTATCACCTTTGATTATTTTAATTATTATAAAATTAAAGATTGCCCAAAAGAAACAAAAGAAAGTCTACATTGCTTTCTGCACCTGTCGCCTTGATTGTATGCATTAGGTCCCCCACCTGCACTTACCTTTAACAGAAACACATGCAAACTTGTACGTTAAGGCTACTCTTGTAATTCAATCTTATGACATTTTAAAATTTTCTATTTGTACTTCGGTTTTAGTTATGTAGACAATAAATCATTATTGTGAAGAACTTTTTAGGCAAAATACGTAGAACCAAATCTCTGTTATACATTTTTTGTGGACGAAAATAACTTTACACACTCAATATTTTCAGAGTGTGTCTAATACACACTACTTTTGCTACGTGGCACGCGCGTGTTTAACAAAAATTATAAGCGCGTTAAACTGTAGAAATTTTTATCCCAATTCTTACTTAAAGGACACATGTCAAAATTTTAAATTTTTGCTTTTTAAAATTATTTTGTTCCCCTTCACTTTAACTCACCCCTCCCTATTCTTCTTCCCCAGAACCCCGCCCCTATCAATTTGTTGCTAACCTTCCTCCTTTCCCATTTTCATCTTCTTCCCCACCCCTCTTCCACCATCTTCTTTGTCCATCATTTTAAGAATAACAATAATATAAAAGGGCTTTGGAAGAAATTGATAAAGAAAGTTAAAAGAAATCTATATCTAAGAGAATTCTATAGATCTGGGTTTGAATCATAATTAAGTAGTAACAAATTAAGAACACAAATTTAATGTGGTAGAATATTAATTTGGTGTTGAGGGATATTAGAGATGAGCCAAAAGATGTCGAGAATTAACTATTTTATTTGTTATTTACATGCCATTTTTATAAAGTTGTTGTTTGTTGCTTGCGCTTTCATCACTTTGGTTGCTTATTTGCACTGAATAATGCCACCGATTCTGGCCATAATCAACTGTCAAAACACCTAGTCTTTTATTTTATCGGAGAAGACGACCGTGGATCGATCAACCATGGATTTGGCCATAACCAACTTTAATGGAGTTTTGAGATGCCGTTAGATTTGAATCTGGACTCACAAACTCGTGATTAATGTACATGAGTTCCTAATTTTGCTTTATAATTGAAAGGTGATAGTTGTGGATTTTTTATGGTGTCGGTGTCAATGGAGATTCGGTGTAGAAGAGAAAGGGATGGAAGGGAGAATAGTTTAGGGGTATATTTATAATTTCACATTAATTTATTTTATTTCAAAATTAATGACATGTGGTAATATATTATTGGTGCGTGACAGGCCTCACTTTTTCTAAGATGCTTAAATATAAAAGTAGTGTATATTGGATACACTCTGAAAAGGTTGAGTGTGTAAAGTTATTTTCGTCCACAAAAAGTGTGTAACAAGGATTTGGTTCATAGTTAAGGTGTTAACTTATGTATATTGCCAACTTTTTACCCTATCACATGTCGTCGAAGGATATCTACACACAAGCAGAGCTACCTTAGAGTAGGGAGTCATCCGCTTTCGGTAACTTTCGGGGAAAAATGTTTGTATATATATTTACTAAGATTCAAAACTTACGCAGTTGCATTAGTCGATTTCAAAGGGGAAGACACAACTTTACTTTTAGTTTGCTGCGTGGATTCAATTTGTATTCTAGCATTTTCTCAGACTTTCTTATTTGCCAGTGCTGCTCCCCACACTTAAATTATGGGTCCACCTCTGTATATGTAACAATTTGGTAAAAAGCTACTAACAAATTTGTATGGCAGAAATTATTTTTCTAAGAAATTGTTGCTGATAGAATTTAAGGGTCCACCAAACTATATAGAAAACCAGGTTCTCTATTAGTTCTCACAGAAATCACGCACACTGCAATAAGTAAATGACAAGAGAAATTTTACATGAAAAATTTCTAGCTTAACGGGATTAAAAACCACAACCTACCCTTGTAATATTTCAACTTCACTACTCAGCAACTTTAGATTACAACATATGTAACCTAGGAATTAACCTCTTAATCCCTCGCTAACTTGGAACACTCTATTACGAGCCATTCTGTAATAACTCTATTACAAAGACTTTACAACTCGACTTGGGTTCTTTTAGGGATTGATAGACTTGTGAAGATCCTAATTAGTATATATAATTTATCATCAAATATATCTATTTGGAAATTGATTCATCGACTTATAACTTACTCAGATGCATCGTTGAATATTAAAAACAAAACGTCTGACCTATATCTATATCTATATAGATAAAGGTCGGGTTTTTTAGGGATTGATAGACTTGTGAAGATCCTAATTAGTATATATAATTTATCATCAAATATATCTATTTATAAATTGATTCATCGACTTATAACTTACTCAGATGCATCGTTGACTATTAAAAACAAAACGTCTGACCTATATCTATATCTATATAGATAAAGGTCGGGTTCTTTTAGGAATTGGTAGACTTGTGAAGATCCTAATTAATATATATAATTTATCATCAAATATATCTGTTTGTCTATTGATTCATTGGCTTATAACTTACTTAGATGCATCGTTGAATATTAAAAACAAAATGTCTGACCTATATATATATATATATATATATATATGGGTCGGTTTCTTTTAGGGATTGATAGACTCATGAAGATCCTAATTAGTATATATATATATATATATTTATCATCAAATATATCTGTTTGTAAATTGATTCATCGACTTATAACTTACTTAGATGCATCGTTGAATATTAAAAATAAAACATCTGACCTATATATATGTGTGTATGTGTGTGTGTGTGTTTTATATTCATCCTTTGTATTACAAAAGTGTTAACGGATTATATTTATATTATTTAGATAGTAAATATAAAAGTGATTTTAAAATTTGACCAATATTGACCTAATAACCGACCAACTTTAGTCGGTTATTTTCCAGAAATTAAAGTATAGCGACCAAAGTTGGTCGGTAAATGCTCCCCCCTGTATTAACCGACCAACTTTGGTCGGTAATTTTAAATAAGATTTCTTTATATTTTATAAAATATTTAAATAATAATATAACTATTAAAATTTTATAACTGGGTCCCATATTACCGACCAAAGTTGGTCGGTAATGTGAAATTTTCTTTGACTAAACAAGTCTGACCAGCTCGGTTAAATTGTTGACCACTTTACCAACCAACTTTGGTCGGTAATTTATTTAAAATAAATATAAATATTTTTCTCCCCGTTACCAACCAACTTTGGTCGCTTTTTTGGACCGATCAATTTTGGTCGCTACTTACCGGATTTCTAGTAGTGATGTATAAAATTTATCTTTATTTGAAAATTAATAAACATAAAATCCAAATGAAATACTAATTAATCTAATATTCTATCCATAAAATATATAGTTTTTTAAAATACGATAGTTGCTAGTGGTGATGGCTAACGGTAGTGCTTGTGAATACCGACTAGACGTGGTGGTTAGTGGTGGTAGTTCAGGGTAGTAATTAGTGGTGATTGATAGTGGTAGCGATTATGATTGAGGATGGTGGTGATAGGTGGTGACAGTTAATAATGGCGGGTGGTGGTGGTGGTTTATAATGATGGGTAGTGACGACTATGTTTGTTGATAGTGATGGGGTAGTTGGTTGTGTTAGTTGAGGTAGATGAGTTTTGGTTGTGGTTGAGAATGATGGTGGTTGGAGTGGCGGGGATGATAGGGGGTGGTAGTCGATGATGGTGACGGCTATGATTGAGTATCGTAGTGGTGGTAGCGGTGGTGGTTGATAATGGTAGGCGGTGGAGGAGTATGGTGGTGGTGGTTGATAATAGTATGCGGTGGAGGAGTATGGTGGTGGGTGGGTGGCATGGTGGTAGTTGATAATGGTAGGCGGTGACAACAATTAATAATAAATATGGATGATATCATCTTAATGAAGTTAAGTCTCTGTTAAAGATCTTAATCATCCAGACTTATTCAGACTCATTAAGTGGTTGTTAAGTAAAAAAATAAATACACTTAATGATTAAGATCAGAATAATTAAGATTCAGACTTTAAAATAAATGCAATCAGAGATATATTAAGATTAAGTGCAGACAAATGAGTAATCTTGTTCAAGATCTGCTACACATATATAATCTTTTACATCTGCATCACTTATCACATGCATGCTGTTACCAGTATTCCTTTCAAGAATTTAATTATTTTTAGAGCTAACTTGTCTCTTTTTTTCTACAATTACATTATTAATAACGCTTTGCAGGGTTGAAAATGTAGAAAGTAGTTGAGCTGTCCAGGTCAAAAAGCAATTCATTTTTCTATAAATGATGATGTGACCTGTTTTGTTTCTGAAAGGAATCGTCCATCAGATTTCCTGAATAGGAGTAATATTTTGAGTGCGGAACCAAAATGTGGTTTATTTTTACTCAAATCAGTATAAAAAAAAAGTTATCAAACTATATATAACGCCACAAATAGTGGCGCTATACAGTAACGTTAACTGCATCGTTACTATATAGCGCCACTATTTGTGGCATTATACTGACACATCTTACATAGCGCCATTAATAGTGGCGCTATACGCCTTATTACCTGACCCAACCAATAATTTCTGGGTTTAATAATTTAAATGCGTATAAAGCCACTTTTTGTGGCGCTATATACAAAAAAAAAAAAAAAAAACGGCTAGCCATTTTCTATATAAACATCGTAGAATCGTCACAACTTCATTCAAAATTTTATTTTAACTCTTGTTGGTTTCTATTGTTGTTAAATTCTCCAGCATTTTTTCATTATGTCTGAAGAACGTAGAATAAGAGTATCATTATATTGGGGGGTGAGGTTGTGATGGAGAATAACTCTGTGGGCTACAGTTTACCTGCTAAGTGTAATGTTAAATTGCCACTTTCAATGGAGTACGAAACATTGATATCGTTGTTATGCAAAAAAATGAGTGTGAGAAAACGTTCAGTGATACTCAAAGTAACCGGAAGATATCCGTATTCCGTTACGCCGCAAGGGGTTGCTTTTTACTCAGAGTTTAACATCGACGATGATGACACTTTGAGTGATTTCTTGAGGACTCCGGACGAATGCCGGGAATTTCTTGTAATCACAATGTTGGAGATGTACGTGAAGGTCGAAGACGTTCCAAAAAATGAGGTTGTGCGTAGTAGAGATAACCCCCAGTCATCGGGTGGTTATTCTGGATCACTTTTTGCCGGACATGTTCCAGATGAAAGATTTTTTCTTGATTTAAATTTATCACCGTCGGCGAATGAGCAGCGAGAAAATAATTTATACCCTGCTTTCCATAATTCACAAGAAGAGTGGTAAACTTCAATTTTCATTTGTGTTAATTATGTATATTTTTGCGTATTGAATTAATTTTAACGCTCATTTATTTAATAGGGGGTACCGGCCGGATATGAATTTTACAAGTGGCCCATCCGGTAGTCATCACCTAACTGAAAACGTCCATCATGGAATGTCATCACATTACAACTTGTAAGTGAAAAGATACAGCCATATATAAAGCATTTATTAATTTAGTAGCTTATATTTTTGTTGAAATGTGCAGTGAAAACGAGCAAGTTGAACTACCCGTACTCACTCAATTGCCCGAAAATGACGTATTACATCAGGATCTGGCAGATGAACAGAGTGAGGAAGAGAACAGCAATTACGATAACAATGCCGATGAATCGGGAGATGAGACACCATTTGCTCGTGAGGATGGTGATGAAGAGGACGAGGAGGAAGGACCCGATTTGAAGAGAGCCCCCATAGACGAAAAGTGAACGAGTTTGAAGTGCCGTTTCATTCAAGGGAGATTCCTTATATTGATAACTTGTCAGCCGTGCCGGATGTGGAAGCTCTCACAAGGGATTTTGATGAAATCCGGACAGCAATGTGAGATGAAGTAGACCAATGGTGCTTGCAAAGGGGATGCTTTTTCCTGATAAAGCACGTGTAAGCAGGGCTTGTAAAATGCACAATGTTAAAGAGTGTCGTGAGATGCAGGTATCGGAGTCAAGTCCGACGGTATACAAGGCTATTTGCCGCAGGTGGTTTTGGCCATGTAATTGGATGTTGCGTGCGTCGAAGAAGAAAACAGGTATGTGGAAAGTGGGTAAATACATTCCCACCCACACATGCGAAATGGACACTTTCAACGGGAATCACTTCAACTTGGATATTGACTTGATATCTCTTGTACTTATTCCGCACATCGAAGCGTCCATAAGGTATAAAATCAAAGAGTGCATTACAGCAGTCTACCAGGAATATGGCCACACAATTACTAAAAGAAAGGCATATCTTGGGCGCAAAAGAGCGTTTGAAATAGTCTATGGTAACTGGGATAAGTCATTTGCAGATCTGCCTAGCTACATGGCTGCACTGCAGCACTTTAACCCCGGAACAGTTATTGAATGGAAGCTTGAGCGGAGTCCGGGTAAACCAGAATATATATTCAATTACGTGTTCTCGGCGTTTAAGCCAACAATTGATGGTTTTCCGTATTGTCGGCCTGTAATATCCATAGACGGAACTCATGTCTATGGAAAGTACGATATCAAGCTATTGATAGCCGTGGCAGTGGATGCTAATGGACAGATATTTCCTATAGCCTTTGCTATTTGTGCAAATGAAAGCATAGAGACGTGGACAATGTTTTTGAACCACTTGAAAGAGCACATTGTCAAACATCGTTCAGGTATTTGCTTAATATCTGATCGGCACGGGGGTATATTAAGTTCTGTGGAGAACCTTCCTACCTGGCAAGAACCTTATGCATACCACTGTTACTGTGTGAGGCACTTTATGGCCAATTTCAAGAAAGTACATCCCAAAAAAGATCTATATGATTTGATGTGGATGGCAGCAACAGACCACCAACAACATAAATTCCGGAGGCATATGGATTCTATCAGGCAAGAAGACGATGCAGCATATCGTTGGTTAATGCGACATGATCCTGAAAAGTGGACGTTGCATGCAGATGGTGGCAGACGCTGGGGAATTCTTACTACAAACGTGTCAGAATCCTTCAACGGGTTATTAAAGTCGGCAAGAGGATTGCCCGTCACAGCCATGGTGCGTATGTCGTTCAAGCAGATGGCGGAGAGGTTTGTACAACGGTCTGCAGCTGCAACGGAATTGATGGAAATGGGTGTTGAATTTATGCCAGTGCCTATGAAGAGATTAGAGAAATACAGACGGCGAGCACATTGGCATTCCTTTTTGCAATATGATAACGAACGAGGTATTTTTGAAGTTCGCACCGCTATCCATAATAATCGGGGTAATAATGTACATACTGTAAATGAATCCACAAGGTTATGCTCATGTGGGAAATGGTCAATCTACCACATGCCTTGTTCACATGCCATCAAGTGTTTTCAACGTGTTGGTTATGCGGAGACCAACTATATTGATCAACAATATAGTGTTTCCAAATACCTAAACACATATAGTGGTCAGTTGCAACCAGTGGGTTCTGAGCATTACTGGCCCCCAGAACCATTTAAAATGGTGTGTAACAAGTCCTATTTGCGTAAAAGACAGGTGCAGAAGAGAACGCGTATACGGAACCAAATGGATGTTAGTGATATCGTATATGCACGCAAATGTGGTATATGCTCGCAAACAGGCCACGACCGTAGAAAATGTCCTTTGGGTGGCAACAATAATCAAGCTCAGGGCGGGTGTTCTTCTATTGTACCTAACTACCCATGAGTTCATGTTGTAATAATTAGTTGTTATGTATACGATTTAAGTATTTATGAAATAATATTTTCTTGTTTGTTAATTATGATTTGTACTTTCCCTTTTTACCTATTTAAATAATAATTTAATATAATTATCGGTATATTTATTATGTGTGTTGTCTTGTCGCTATCACGATATTTAATACACAAAATATACATATGGCGCTATGTGTGTCTTGTCTTGTCGAACTGAAAAAGCTGAAAACATCATGATATGACGCCACTAGATATGTGTGACCGGCTGACATAAAGTCGTCTCGTCAACATCATGATATGGCGCCATTAGATATGGCGCTATCTAATATAGCGCCATTAGATATGGCGCTATATGTGTCTTGTTTAGCCTATAAATAATGGGGTCATTGTAGTTATTTTGTGTGCTAAAAATTTCCCCCAAGAAATATTTCATTAAAAGTAAGTAAGGTTTTTATTATAAGCAAATAGTTCACAAATGGCTCAACCTGGTCGTCCACCAATTTGCTTATGTGGAAAACCATGCATGATGGATTGTGGGTGGGAAGGTGCTAACGTTGGACGCCGCTATTGGTGCTGTATGAACAAGTTGTACAAGCAACCCGACGAACCTACTTGTGAATTTGATGAATGGGCTGAGGAACCATGTTATCAGGAAAGCTACAGGGATAGATTACAGGAATTTCATAATATGTTGTTATACCAGCATAGAATACAAAAGGAGGGAGATAGAATTATTACAGAAATGAGGGAGAAACTGAAGGAGGTGGAAGATAAAAAATGGAGAGCAGAATGGAATTGTGAAGCACACAAGGAACGCAACGAAAAATATAAACGGGAACTTGCGGAGGTGAAGGCGAGAGTGAAAGAGTTAGAAGAAGAAAAAGAACAAATGGAAGAACGATTTAAGTGGTTGGAGCGAAGAATAAATGACAACTGAGGATGGAGCATTGGCGTGTATGTGTTTAGTGTCATTTTCATATGTCATGTATTTTTATTATGTTGGCCTGTTATGTTTGTGTTTGTGTTGTAGTAATGTTTTCCTTGTTTGTTGTACTAAATTTTATTTTAATTTAAGTGGAAGTTAAGTTTAAGTTGTTTTGTTACTATACCAAATGCTATAAAACGAAATGAGAACTAAAAAAAAGTAACTGTCATATTCGACTAAATATTATTTACACCAAAAAAACAAAAAAATGGAAGACCGAATCAATGTGTCCCGCATCCGGTGTGTCTCAAAGTAGCCGTTGGCCTGAGGCGCATCCCCTGCCGCCCGGGTACGCTATCAGGATCATCATCATCAAGTCGTCTCCTTATGGCCGGATGCGGCACAGGATGACATGTATCGGTGGTGCTGTCAGGTCCAGTAGAAGGCTACATAATAATATCAAACTTAGTATAGAAAACTACATAACAATTCACAAAAATTTATATTGTCTTACCATAATCGTGTCTGGATCCTGAATGTAGTCATCTGTCGCAGCATCGCATGAAGCCTAAAAAAGTAAATTAATAAAGTTAAAACAAAATAAATAAGTTATAGTAAAAACAGTAATAAAATTAATACTAATAAACTCATACCTGCGCATGTGATGAGCTGCCATAACTCAGTCGGTGCCCACTATCAAAATCTCGGATCGGTCGAGACTCATCAGTGGTAGACGGGCCAGGGAAATATCTACCCAACTCCACTCCTTGAAAATCCGAGCCCATGATCAAGAATTGACCCGATGGGGTCACCTGCGACGTCCCTGGAGTGTCATAAATGCCAAGGCTGTAAGACGGCATGTCGGTCTCATGCATGCCACCTCCCATATCAGTAGCAACATCATCAGCAGGAGCCTCAAAGCCCCCTTGCTGGGGACCTCCTCTCCGCCCACGACCACATCGTCCAACACCAGCAGGTCATCGTGGAGTAGCAGCAGCTCGTCGGCCACCACCCCGTGGCATACCACGACCTCGCTAGTACGTGGCTGGGTCAACATAATCTGGCTGGTGTGCCAAACGCTGATCCGATCGGCCTCGCTGCAGTGTCTGGGCAGCCACATCCATTAAGCGACGACTATAGTCCTGCATGATCATAAGGGTCGTGGACATAACTCTGCATCTGCTGCCCCATACGATATACGGTATGCAATCCAATCGCCTGCACAAAAGTTTTTAATATAAACTACGTATTTGACTAGAAATTACTATTAATGTAATTGATAATAACAGAAAACATACCAGAGCCTCATGTCTCCCGGCGTATGAGACGTACCGACCATCTACCTGATGAACTGGGTTCCCGATAAAAAGTCGGGAAACAGTGCAGTACCATGCCATATAAACTTCGATAGGAAAGTGTTGCGGAGCTGGGGTCAAGTCCCCTCGGCTATCCCAAATACCCAACTGCGCTGCTAGCCACTCAATAAATGTGTCGTCCACTCTCATCCTATCATCCCTCTCATAATGTAAAGGATCCCATGCAGGCTGAGTCGGTATAGACTGCGGAAATCCAAACTGACGAAATACTCGCTCTGAGGCATGATGCTCAACAATATCGAGGCACGTGAGAGGGACGGAAGCCCTCCAAATATGGCGACCGTGCGTGCAATACACTGGCAGGGTACCTATCAGCTCTTTGCGTCCAGATGAACTATCAAATAATAACACAAACCGTTAGTATGCGCAACACCTAGTTAAACAATAATTGGTAAGTTTAGTTAGATATTCACCGGTGCATCCTCCAGAAAATCCAACACATCCCTACAGAAGGGGAGATTATGATGGCCATGATATTCTCGTGCAAGTCTACGACGCAATACCCACCTACAAGCTAGAGGGAGATCAAGAATATGTACATTAGCCGGTAGCTGTGGTAGAGGTGGCCGAAGTTGCAGAAATCGCTCCCACACCCAAACCTAAAACAGAAAGTTGACGTAAAGATTAACTATAACTAGGTAGAATTGTAACTAAATGACAAATTATTTGAATAAGTTGTCACCTGTAGAAGTGGCAGAAAGCCAGAAACGTCTCTCTGTGTGCCCATGGATGCCTGGCACATCTCCCTGTACAAAAAAGATATGACAGCACCACCCCAGCTGTAGCTGACTGTATCATCGAAATCCGCAATATGATGCAGAAAACGAAGGCTCACTAGGTTCCCCGAAGTGTTCGGGAACAAGACCCCCCCAAATAGAAGGAGCAACAACAGCCTCGTATATTGCTCCACATCCACCTCCGCTGAGTCGTCGGTGATAGTATCGTGGATCTGCACCAAGTGGTCTCTAATGGGGACCAACTGCATACGACTGCTCCCAATTGCTACATCTGGGTCCTCGGACCTGAAGCCCGTGAGCCTATGCAGCATATCCATATATGAAGCCCAGTTAAAATATCTCATGTTCCCAGACAGTAAAACTGGCAAGCCATCGGTGGACAGGCCATATAAAATCTCGACGTCCTGGAGTGTGATGGTGGCTTCGCCGATGGGCAGATGGAAAGTGTGCGTCTCCGGTCGGCACCGCTCAATCAACGCCGTGATCAAAGCATAGTCGAGCTGTATCCGGCCAATGCTAATGATCCTATATAATCCCATCTCCTCCAGGTGATGGACCACACGGGGATGTAAAACGCGGGGAGGAGTCAAAAACTCCCACAATAAATCCACTCTCCTGCCCCGAAAAGTCTGCGTAAGCAACTCTCCCCCCCAACTCGACTTGGGTTCTTTTAGGGATTGATAGACTTGTGAAGATCCTAATTAGTATATATAATTTATCATCAAATATATCTATTTGGAAATTGATTCATCGACTTATAACTTACTCAGATGCATCGTTGAATATTAAAAACAAAACGTCTGACCTATATCTATATCTATATAGATAAAGGTCGGGTTTTTTAGGGATTGATAGACTTGTGAAGATCCTAATTAGTATATATAATTTATCATCAAATATATCTATTTATAAATTGATTCATCGACTTATAACTTACTCAGATGCATCGTTGAATATTAAAAACAAAACGTCTAACCTATATCTATATCTATATAGATAAAGGCCGGGTTCTTTTAGGGATTGGTAGACTTGTGAAGATCTTAATTAGTATATATAATTTATCATCAAATATATATGTTTGTCTATTGATTCATTGGCTTATAACTTACTTAGATGCATCGTTGAATATTAAAAACAAAACGTCTGACCTATATATATATGGGTCGGTTTCTTTTAGGGATTGATAGACTCGTGAAGATCCTAATTAGTATATATATATATATATATATATATATATATTTATCATCAAATATATCTGTTTGTAAATTGATTCATCGACTTATAACTTACTTAGATGCATCGTTGAATATTAAAAATAAAACATCTGACCTATATATATGTGTGTATGTGTGTGTGTGTGTTTTATATTCATCCTTTGTATTACAAAAGTGTTAACGGATTATATTTATATTATTTAGATAGTAAATATAAAAGTGATTTTAAAATTTGACCAATATTGACCTAATAACCGACCAACTTTAGTCGGTTATTTTCCAGAAATTAAAGTATAGCGACCAAAGTTGGTCGGTAAATGCTCCCCCCTGTATTAACCGACCAACTTTGGTCGGTAATTTTAAATAAGATTTCTTTATATTTTATAAAATATTTAAATAATAATATAACTATTAAAATTTTATAACTGGGTCCCATATTACCGACCAAAGTTGGTCGGTAATGTGAAATTTTCTTTGACTAAACAAGTCTGACCAACTCGGTTAAATTGTTGACCACTTTACCAACCAACTTTGGTCGGTAATTTATTTAAAATAAATATAAATATTTTTCTCCCCGTTACCAACCAACTTTGGTCGCTTTTTTGGACCGATCAATTTTGGTCGCTACTTACCGGATTTCTAGTAGTGATGTATAAAATTTATCTTTATTTGAAAATTAATAAACATAAAATCCAAATGAAATACTAATTAATCTAATATTCTATCCATAAAATATATAGTTTTTTAAAATACGATAGTTGCTAGTGGTGATGGCTAACGGTAGTGCTTGTGAATACCGACTAGACGTGGTGGTTAGTGGTGGTAGTTCAGGGTAGTAATTAGTGGTGATTGATAGTGGTAGCGATTATGATTGAGGATGGTGGTGATAGGTGGTGACAGTTAATAATGGCGGGTGGTGGTGGTGGTTTATAATGATGGGTAGTGACGACTATGTTTGTTGATAGTGATGGGGTAGTTGGTTGTGTTAGTTGAGGTAGATGAGTTTTGGTTGTGGTTGAGAATGATGGTGGTTGGAGTGGCGGGGATGATAGGGGGTGGTAGTCGATGATGGTGACGGCTATGATTGAGTATCGTAGTGGTGGTAGCGGTGGTGGTTGATAATGGTAGGCGGTGGAGGAGTATGGTGGTGGTGGTTGATAATAGTATGCGGTGGAGGAGTATGGTGGTGGGTGGGTGGCATGGTGGTAGTTGATAATGGTAGGCGGTGACAACAATTAATAATAAATATGGATGATATCATCTTAATGAAGTTAAGTCTCTGTTAAAGATCTTAATCATCCAGACTTATTCAGACTCATTAAGTGGTTGTTAAGTAAAAAAATAAATACACTTAATGATTAAGATCAGAATAATTAAGATTCAGACTTTAAAATAAATGCACTTGATATCAGAGATATATTAAGATTAAGTGCAGACAAATGAGTAATCTTGTTCAAGATCTGCTACACATATATAATCTTTTACATCTGCATCACTTATCACATGCATGCTGTTACCAGTATTCCTTTCAAGAATTTAATTATTTTTAGAGCTAACTTGTCTCTTTTTTTCTACAATTACATTATTAATAACGCTTTGCAGGGTTGAAAATGTAGAAAGTAGTTGAGCTGTCCAGGTCAAAAAACAATTCATTTTTCTATAAATGATGATGTGACCTGTTTTGTTTCTGAAAGGAATCGTCCATCAGATTTCCTGAATAGGAGTAATAATTTTGACCAAATTATTGAGGCGGCTAAAGTAAAAAGTACTGTTTCTTCTGCATTGACAATGTAAAAGTCTTACTAATAACTATAAATGCCTATGAACGCCTCTGGATAATAATGTTATGGGGACAAAAAACATTTCTTTTTTCAAGGATAGAAGGAAGATGAGTGAAGGCTACAATTCATTCCAACTTTTAATATAAAGTCACTCAGTCTTTGGTTGAATTTATAAAAAAAAACGCGATTATTAAAAATTAAATAGTTATGTTATTATTTCTATATACTAATCTCTGTCATATATATATATGATTTTACCATCTTTCATGATTCTTCTCAAATCGTTATATAATTTTAGATCCTATATAAAAATTAAAGAATCTGTGAGCACATTTCAGATTAAATATTGAAAACTTATTAAAACTCGTCTAGATCAATATATGTGAGCTTGAATTGGAAACCTATAAAATAGAAAAACTAAAGAAAAGGAGAAATGATGATGTAAAATTTAGGAAAGTAAACCTAAATATCGCATGCTTTCTTTTCTTTCTCTAAGACATTTTTGTTAATATTTTATTTCTTAGTTCTTACTATTAATTGTTTACACATATGTTTTATAATATTATATTGATAGTTTCTCATTAATTTATCGCAAATAAAATTTAAACAAACAGTAAAAAGAGAAGGAAACAGAAAAGGACATAGAAAAAGAGAAGGATACAGAAAAAGAGAAGAACTTTTTTTTAAAAAAAAGAAGAAACCATCTATTAAATTATCCCTCTCTTGCATGAAAATTTCTGCATCCAATCCCTTCTTCCTTTCTAAAACTCCAAATTATGGAGTCTCTGTTCATTTCTTTCCTCGTTCTCTTTACCCTCGTTTCAACACAATATATTGATCTCAATCCATAGTCAAATTATGTGTATCTCCAAACAACGTAGACTCTTCGAGCAACTTTGTTTGATACCATCCTAGAAATAGATAACCATAAACGTTAGAAGAATAAGATCCCTACTTATGAAAATCATTTATGGTCAGTCTTCCAACATTTAGTGTCAAAATACAAGGACAGAAAAAAAGTGAACTATTGAACAATATATTACTCGGTAGCAATACTATGCATGTCTAAATTGAAAAGTGGCTATATTAAAATATTAGAGAAAGAGGACGGTACTTAGAGGAGCAACACAAGAATTAAAAATGGCACAAATTTCTAACTCAACTTATATAAATAATGGATATTTGTATTCGTTCCAAATTAATATCACTTCGATTATGTATTACTGGATAAGCTAGTGGCTATAATAATTGTTTTAAATATAAAAAATTGTGTTAATCCCTTAGTATAGTAAATACTCAATTTTAAGTCGTCTGATATCTTAACTCTAGCAATATTTTAAATTTAGGTAACTTTAATTTGAAAACAAAAAGGAAACAATAACAAACAGATAAGAAACTAAACATTACATTATTAGAATTCTTAGTAAAATAATTGGTTAAGAGGATATGATTGTCATTATCTTGAATAGCAGCTACATGGATAAATAATAAACCATGAAAAAGAAAATTTTCTTATTTTTCATAATTCAAAAAGAGATGAGAAATAAAATGAAAATGGAAAATATATAAAAAGGGAAAAATAATGAATCACATCTTCCCATCCATTGTTTTCGTGAATTGAAGCCAACTTTTCTCAAGGGTTCTCTTTCTCTTCCACTTCCTTTTCATCGCCAACCACGCACAACACTGATGCCACCACCAGCGACGGCAACCGAAACACTATTGTCTTCGGAAGGCAGTGAAGCGACCCTATTTACCGTCAAATCTTTGTTGGCATAGTCGAAGGCCTTGAAAAGTCATCTGTTGAGCATAAAACGCTAAACACGTACATCAGTTTCTACTATTTACACGCATAATATCATTCTTATCTCAGATTTCTAAAATCTTCAAACCTTAAATCGAGACATGGAGTAAATCTCGAATTATGGAGTGAACAAAATCATGGTGTGATTCTTGGGTTGGAATATGACCTCATATAAGTCCAAAAAACTTTTAAGACATTTATGGAGGTAATTACAAGTTCGTTATGAAATTTAAAACTTTCAAACATTTATGGAGGTAATTATAATACTCCATTACAAAGAGTGACTTAAGGGGAAGTTACGAAGAAAGATGAATCGGTACAACAATAAGGCGTCAAATAGTAGGATAGCATAAATGATAACTAATTATGGTACAATTAATTTTTTGCATAACCATTTTTAAAGTAAAAGCGTGAAATATATGCCAAAAATCTGAGAAAAAAGATAAATGATAAAGCTGGTTAACGAAAGGTGTCATGTCAGCATCTTTTAGCCCTCTTATATATATATATATATATATATATATATATATATAGATTGCTTCGGCCATTATCAAAATGGAACAAGAAACGAACGGTTTCTGGAATAAGTGGCGTGCCTTTTCAGTAAAACGTTTGGCGTTTAATTTGTTAGTTAATGGGTTGAATGAAAAGTTTGGCTTTAGTTAGTTAATTAATGAGGTAAATGGTAAAAATAGGAGGAAAAAACCAAAAAAAAAGGAGGTAAAAGATAAATGTTATCCTAGTTTTGAGATGTCACGTCATCTTCCTTAATCTCACAATCTATCTATCTATATAAAAGAGAGCCAAAGAATGCTCACATGGCACCACTCTTTAGCCTAAAAATCTATATTTATCTTTTTTCTTATTTTTTTGCCTTTTTTTGCTTCTTAGACTTTGAAACAACCACTAGAAAGAGAAGAAAAAAGAAGAAAAATTACTGATTCAAATCTCAAATATCAGCCGTGCATTAAAAGATACAATTAAGAAGGATCACACAACCGTTATTTTGGGGAAGTTTAACAATTAGTCAAAACCCAAGCGTCACCTTCATTAATCCTCTCAATTACACTCCCTCTTGTTTAAGTTGTCTTTCTCTCAAGTATTTTCTCATTAATCTTTCTCTCCCCGATTGACTTTTCTTGCGGATCTGTCGAACTAGATATGAGTTTGTTTTTTGTTATAGGTATTGCGTTTATTTGTCGCTGCATTAGAGTTAGAGTTGAGATAAATGCTAATTTCTTCAATTGTAAGTTTTCATGAACCTTTCTAATTACAACTTTACATCTTCTCTTTCCCCTACCAAATAGGAGTATTATTTTTGCAATATTAGACTTGCTGTGCCTTCTCAGGATAACAAGTTTGTATAATATTTTTACAATAGTGGACTTGCTATGCCTTCTCATGATAACATATTTCTCTGAATATAAAAATTATGAGCTTTAATGATCCTTTTCAATTCTAACTTTATCTTACAATGTTGGAATTGCTTTGTATTTTCAGGATTAACGTGTTTCTCTATATATATACTCAATTGCTAAATCTGAACAAGATACATTCAGATCGAAAGAGAAAAGAGCTCGCTTTTGAGGCTAAGGACCGAGATGATGACAATCAATTCCGGGAGAAGAAATGCCACTGCTAAAAAGTTTTTAGTTACAATTATCTCATGAATCAATATTACGATAGTAATTAGCCTCTTTCTGTTAATAATATATTGGATATCAACAAATAGATTTTTTGAGAGATTTCAGGAAATAGTAGAAATTGGAATTTCGTCCGTGGGATAAACAGTTACTGGAGCATCTATGAAATCTCAAAATTGCTATGCCCTTTTTGCCTCTGTTTCCATCTATTTGCTTCTCCTATTCAACTTCATTTCTACATTGTTCCTCATGTATCAAGTTTCATTCTTTTCAATATTTTTATTATTTATTTGTTGTAGTCAAATCTCAGTTCATTGAACATTTTAATTTAAGCACGTTTTCACAAAATAAGACCATCCTGGCTAGCCTCATGTGAATCTTGCTTGCAAACTTGACTTCCTTCTTCTTTTCACCCTCAAACCCAAAACTCTGTTATATCGTCGTCGAGTAAAAACACAAATATTAAAGTTTATTAGAAACAGAAAAAAGATAAAAGGACAAAGAAGAATCGGAAAAGGACAAGCAAAAAGTAAGAGTTTATTCCTATACATAGCTAATAATTTACTTGTTGGAAATAGTTTCTATGTTGTCTTTTTTTAAATTTTTTCATCATTCTTTTTTATCTTGAGAATCTTATCATTGTTTAAGAGTATGAAAATATTCCCAAATTTTGTATGCTCTATTCATAAATTTGTGATTACAATTTGATCAATGAGCAAAACTTTTATGGTAGTCTTCTATATCAATTAGATTATTATTTCTATTTGATTCCATATTGTGATATTTTTTTAATGCATCTTTCTGGATCTTTCTTTGTATTGTTTGTTCTGGTTATTGCAAAAAAATTGTTGAGTATGTGAAATATTTTTTGTTGTTGTTTGGTCTTTATGTATAGGAAGCACATATTTTGCTTTAGTTTGTCCTCTTTCAAAAATTTTAAAGTACGCCATATGTTCTCTTTTCTTTTTTGGTTAAAAAAAAGTACCATATCAAAAGGTTGATAAACATAGTGAAGGTGCAAGACTCTCCAATAGTTTTATCAAGAATATCTTCTTACCTTTAATATATGTTGCTAATTAATACTTCTTTTTTGTATGGATAGTTTATATTGTTGGAGTTTTAATAGGAATATTTTTTATTATCTTTATACTGTATCATTATTTTTTCTTTTAATTTATATATTAGATATTACATTTACCCTCATAACTCGCAACTTTTTATCTTCTACTCTTTATAATACCCTTAACGTTTTCATACTTTAATCTCAATAACTCCCAAATATTGCAGTTTTTTTTGTTTAATCAGTTTTGGAATATAAAGATAGAGGGTTGAGTTGTTCTAATATAGTTAAAAGGAACAAAACAATTGGGAGAGTTTGTCGGGAGGGCCAAAACATTTTTTTTACAGATTTTTTTTAATTTTATTGATATTGTAGTGTATTATTGTTAATGTGAAATTAGTTATATGTAGTGTATCTAATTAATTAGAAAAAATATTTATATTTGTGATTTAATCTACCTTTAAAATTAATTTTTGTATGCATATATGAAAGTTATTCTTCTACAAAAAAAAAATCAATGAAGTATTTTAAAAAAAAATTATAATGACCGTGCGAAGCGCGGATAATATCACTGGTTATATAATATCACTGGTTGCTACTGTATGTTCCAAGGATACACAAGGATAGATTCTACAAAAATACAATGACATGTACGTAGACTTTTGACAGTGCGTGAGCATTCATCCATAACGCTTTTAGCCCGATTCATCAATATATTTTTAACATTCACAAAGAAATGATAGATATTGTGGTACTCTTAATCTACTAAGTTAAAATCTTAAAGGGTCGTTTGATATGCGAGATAAGGTGAGATAATGCGTGAGATTAAATTTTGGGATTTTTTTACACAAATAGTCGGCGATATTTATTGTTTACATTTTCTAGCCATATACATAGGTTATACATTGATTATACATATTTATACACATATGATACATAAATTATGCATATATTATACCTCAACCGACTAATTTTAGTTTAAGTGGTTAGGTGGGCTATTTGGGTAAATTCTTCTTAAATAAATTTATACCATGTTTGGTTGATGGTGCCGTCAACGAAACATGGTATAAATTTAATTAATCACAGTCTTAATAAAGGATATCCCATATTATCCTATCAAACTCGGGATTACATTATCCTACCTCACAAGTGGGATAAATTAGTCCCGGGATTATAATCCCGAGCTAATTTAATCCGTGTACCAAACGACCCCTAAGTATATCACTATAGCTAGAGTGGGATTGGAGTAGCTAGCAGAGGTTGGGCTTTTCCCAAGGTAATACCAAATTTTTCCTCCATGTCCAAATCTTTAGGTGCAATTCCACCTTGAAGCTTCCAGTTAAACGTATTTAGCAATGAACCTAGTGCTACTGGAACCATCCTGATAGCCAAAGGCAATCCAGGGCAAATTCTCCGACCAGCACCAAATGGTATGAGCTCAAAATCCCGGCCTCGAACATCTATCTCCGACTCCCAAAACCTCTCTGGCTTAAAGTCCAACGGATTTTCCCATAGGTCAGAGTCGCGCCCAATTGCCCACACATTCACTAGAACTTGCGAGTCTTTTGGGACAATATAGCCACAAAGCTCAACATCTTCCTCCACTTTGCGCGGGATTAAGAAAGGAAGCGCCGGGTGTATTCGTAATGTTTCTTTCACAATGCATCGCAAGTAAGGTAGCTGTGCAATATCAGTTTCATCTACTAGTTTGCCTCTGCCAATCACATGTGCAAGTTCTTCTTGGGCTTTCTCTAAAGTATGTGGATTCTTAAGTAGTTCCGCCACTGCCCACTCCAACGTATTTGATGTTGTATCGGTCCCTGCTACAAACAAGTCCTGTAAAACTTTCTATTGTAAGATCCCATGACATAATTGCCATAATCTAGCTGGTAAAACGTCACCACTTACTTCATCAAAAAATAAAAAATAAAAAAAATCTAGCTGGTAAAGCGTTCCATCACATACTGTTGTCAATTGGACATACTGAAACGCTGACACAGCAAAAAAAGGGACCAATAAGTGTTGATAATGCGTGGCATTATTGCATATGACTTTAACGAACCTACTTACGGAACATACATCTAAGGAAAAGCTACATAGTGTTACACTAAATATTTGTCACCGCTAAGATCATCATAGTTCTTTGTTCTCCGGATTCTTCCAAAATGTCAAAACGTGTGCGTGTAAGAGGTTCAAAAGTTATATATTTTTGGAGGATTCAATACAGATATGGCAACATTATTAAAGGATCCAAGCAACATAGTAATAATAAGATAATTTTATTGCTGACAGTTATTCCATCACAACTTCACATATTTACACCCGACTATCAATGACATAGCCAGGAATTTCGTCAAGAGTGCTTAATAATTTTTTTTTTGTCAATGAATGAATGGTGTACGAATTATTTTAGATCAAACTAGGCAACATATAGCTAAACGATAAAAAAAAAACTTTTGATAGAACTATAATTTTATAAATCAAACTTAAAATAACAAAAACAACTTTAGAAATTTTACTAATAAGAGTAAGCTTATCAATTGAAAGAGAGAGTCGAGAGACTTTGTAGTTTGCAGAGAGCTTTTGTTGAAGAAATTTTTGTAGAACTTGACTTTTAAATTATAAAATTTACTTAAGAAATAACTTTTAGTTAAAAAATTACTTTTATGATTAGTTGTTTATTTCTACACAAATTTTAAGTTTTATGAGTTATTTTATTAGATCTAAAACAAATTAAATTGCCCACACATGGGTTTAGTTTTGGCAAATAAAATAGGCAGAATTTTGAACCCGTAAACAAAACGTCACTTTAAATACCTTGAATCGCTAGACTGCCTCACTCCACTATTTTAAAGGTATTCAAAATATAATCGTGTAAAATAAGCTAAGAGTGTGCGCTTGACCACGCACGGCCTAGGGCGGCTACGCCACTGCCGACTATACTTTGCACGGAGAAGAACAATTAAATAGTAAAAGAAATGAACAGATAATTATGGATTGAGGAAAATCAGAGTACGTAATAAACTAACCAGACACAAATGCTCGATGTGATTCCTGTCAAGCTCTTCTGGGCTAATGTTGAGAAGGGCATCTAAAACATCAACATTTGCATGGTTTCTCAGTTTCCTTTCCTTTAGCCGCTCATCAATCAAACCACTCATAAGGTCAAGAACCTTAGTAAAATGATCGGTCATGCGCCGCCTTATACCTTGTGGATCAATTTTCACAAGAAAGGGAAAATAGTCCACCAAATTGGGTTTACCAGCCTCGACCATAATGCCCCACACCAAGTCCTTAAACTCCTTAGCAGAATCAGAAAATGGGTCACTCAAATCTTTAGAGAAAATGGTGTTTGACAGCAAATTCAGGGAAGTTCTAAAAGCTGCTCTGCCAATATCCACTGTTCCACCATTTTTGGCACTCTTGTGAAAATGATCAACTAGCTCCTGGATCTTTTTATTTCTGAGATGCTGATTAGCATCAAGCTTACTACCTGAGAACACAAGTCACAAAATCAATCCAGTTTCTAGTCAGTCACTCAATTTGTAAAAGTTCAAATAGATTGAGTTATAACTCGTTTATTGATTTGATCTAATGTGTTAAACTCGAAATGCCAAACAAGCTATTGCATCAAAATGAATGAAAAAGGGTAGTCGAAGGGGTCAAAATGCAATCGTCTATTTACCTGAGAAGATGTTAGAGTTCATAATCTTGCGAAGTGTTCTCCAGCGAGTGTTGACAGGTAGAAAAACAACAGAGGAATCAGAGTGATTTTGGGCACGTAGTGCGTCTGCGACAGACCTATTGGCAAAGACCAAATCTCGCTTTTGCATGACTTCTCTGGCCAATACTGACGAGGATATAACCACTGTGTTTACTTGGCCTAATTTGAGATTCATAATTGGACCATAAATTTTTGAGAGTTTAGCTAGTGATATGTGGGGTTTGTCACCAAGCAAGTGAAGATTTCCAATAATAGGCAAAGGGAATGGACCTGGTGCAAGTCTCTTCTTGTTTTTGCTTCTCTCAAGTGACATCACTCCATACACCAAAATCCATATGAACAACAATCCTAGCAAAATGGTCACGTACTCCATTTTTCTTTTCTTCTTGTAATTTTGGGATGCTTAATCTTGCTTTATAATGGAGGCGAGTGAGGTTTTATGGGCAATGAAGTCATAGGAGTGGGCAAGATTTTCAATTTTTTAATCTTCATCAATTCAAGAAGAAAGGTTAAAAAATTGGTGTGAATTAAATTATTTGCACAAGTCGACATGCCACCAAATTTTGTGCATTGCAGCTATGTTTTTCATTTGGAGTCTAGCTTTCTTTAGCTTGGCAGTATACAAGTGCGATGAGAGGTTCAGCTTAATCAATGTTCACAAAAAATATATGTGGGCTCAACGCAAATTGCATAAGAAATGTATTGTAGTTTCAAAACAATTACTACTAGTATATAATAATATCTCAGTTGCTTAAAGCAGAGGAGCATACTACTGTGACATAGTATTAAAAACCAATCCATATGTGAGACACCTGTTAGTCAAAATTGAGAAGCAACCAAGAGATAATAAAAAATAACCTAGAGCAAACCGAGTCGGATCCAGGATTTAAACTTTATGAGTTCAACCTTTAAGATTTTAAGTATTGAACCCATTATATTCTTAAAGTTATGAGTTCATATCTATTACTTGTTGCAATTTTAATAAATTTTTGTAAGCACGTACTTTTTGACCCGTACAATTTTTAAGTTAGTTGTAGTATGTTAAATATTTACTTGAGTTATTATAGATTTTTTAATCCATTTTTTACTACCACTTTATTAGTTTAATTTTATTGTTTTAATATTTAAAAATCAAAAGAAAATACAAAAAAAAAAGTTTCAATTTTTATATTTAGTTTTATTGTAGTAGTTTATTTTATTAATTAAGATGTGATTTTTATATTTTATAAGTATATTACATTGTTTTAGTCTCTCTACCATATTCAAACCCAAAAAACATGGTTCAATCCAATTATCCTTAGCCCATTCTTTTCAATCCATTAGCTCACTTAAGTACAAGATTTAATGTTAGTTATCTATTTCCTTCTAATCCAATGACCATCATCCTTCCCACCTCCTTATAAAATACCCAATTATAGAAACTCGTAAGTTTTTAATCCCTAGACGTAGGATCTACACTCTAAGCTAGAACGGCGGAGGACCAATTCCAAAAATAGAAAATGAGAGCAGCAGCTTAAAAGATGGCAGAAAATTTCTTGACCCAAGTCGAAATACCTCAACAGAAGCACTACAATGAACTCCCCTTAGCCACCCCAACACAGATTTTCGTTTTTTTTTTATCTTAGCTTCTTCATTTGCATTTTGAAAAAAGAGACCCCACTATTTTCCTCCCTTCGATCTCCATAGACCCACTGTTTTGTTCCCTTTGGTTTTCCCTCTTTATATTTGCTTTATTGGGTAGAGTAATTTTCTTGTGATTCAATACCCATCAACCAGCTTCTTAATTTTTCTTCTTTCTTTAATCAATTATCGAATTTCATAATTTCTCTTTCTTTCTTGAACCCATTAATATGTTGAATTAGAATTCTGGGAGATTCAATGAAAGGCTGTTTCAACTGATCCAAGGATCAGTTTTAAGGTCATAAATTTTGTTGATTATTCGATTTTGGTAAGGTTCCGTCTGTCAAGTTTCGATTCCGGGTTCCTGATCGCGGTCAAGTTTTGGGTGATGCATCGGTCCTGTTTAGTACTAACAAAACAAATTGTAGATGCTTGGGGTCATTCTATTGGAGGTTCATCAATATATTGAAAGTTAAAGGTCCCATTCTATCTCTATCCATTTTGTTTTATCTTTTGATTTTCAGATCATGCTTTTGTTTATGTATGAATAATGTTCGGAGAGGTTCTCTGTTTACTCTATACCTCTAAATTAGAGTTTTGTCTTTATTTGTTTAATGGAGATTAGCTCTTGACCATTTAGCTCACTTGTCTTGTTAGGAATATTACTAATTAACTACTGATTTATAAGCTCTTATTTGGTGTGCTTATGGCATAATCCCCAGTGAAACCGTTTATGAATTGTTATGTGGTAGGTGTATATTTTTGTTTTTATGAATGTGTGGTTGTATGTAGTAGGAAGGGTATGTTTTGTTTGTTGAATTTGAGATAAAACAATTTGAAATATGTTGAATTTAGAAATTAATCCATGTCGGTCAATTGATATCTATGAGCTCATTTAAATTTGTCAATGGGACATACAATATCTTTGGAGAATGAAGTTTTTAAGTTCATTTGGGTTTAAGTAGAAGCTGGCCTACCCTTTCAACCAATAAGTTTGGCTATTGAATTGTTTAGGCCATGGGGTGAACGTTTTCTTTTATCTTTTGAAAATTAAAATTGGGTGAAATAATTTGATCTTGTTAAGGCCCAACGTAATTGATAAGTTATTTTGTTTCTGGTAAATTAATAGATATCGGAATAATCATACATGAACATCGTAGCTTGTTTTAGGCACGATTAATTAAATAAATCATCACGGCTATATGTACGGTTCTCGTGGCATGGTCGTGATACCTAATCCCCAAAATCGGGTATGCATTTCATGTGACCCGATCATAACAACTTTGAACAATAATAAAATATACATGTCGCGAATCGCGGATGCATTTCATGTAGCGTAGTTTGCAGGGTGTTCCAAAATGGCAAGTGTACGACAATCGTAACTTGTTCCAGAAATAATTTCATAAATCCTAAAAACGGTTTTAAATAAATAAAAGCAGTTATAAAATTAAAAATGCACAAATTGTTTAAAACATGTATTAACTCAGATAATTAGGCTAATTATTAATAGTTGAGCGACCGTGCTAAAACCACGGAACTCGGGAATGCCTAACACGTTCTCCCGAGTTAACATAATTCCTTACCCGATTTTTTTGGTTTCGCAAACTGTAAAATAGAGTCAAACTTCCTCGATTCGGGATTTTTAACCGGTGACTTGGGACACCATAAATTATCCCAAGTGGCGACTCTGAATTTGAACAAATAATCTCATTTCGAATAATGTCACTTTAATTAGAAAAACTCTCTTATATTACCCTCGGGTGGTAGAAAGGAGGTGTGACAACTTTATATATAAATTTATGTTCCGCATCAAAAGTTATGAGTGTGAGCACGTGATTTTTGCCTCACGAAAATTACTCCAAAATAATTCAAAAAATATATATAAAACAATTTTTTGCTTAGTGAGCAATTTTTAGAATTTGTGTGGCGTTTATTAATTATTTGTATTATGTCCGTAAATGTTTGCTTTGTTATAATTAAACAAAATAAAAATAAAAATATATGTTTCATGTATATCTAGGATTTAATTATGCATTTAATAATTGATTTAAAAATAAAATCACAAAAAATATGCATTTGTTCTATTTTAAATATTCCACTGTGTGATTAATGTTTTGTCTATGTGTTAATAGTTGTTAAAAAGTAATTAATATTTTTGCAAGTTTAAAATTGTTTTATAATTAAAATTGGGAATTTAAATTAGGAAATTGAAAATGGGTTCTGAATATTAAAAATCGGGCCTGGACTGAAATCCAGGCCCAAACAAAAAATTCAACCCTCCACAGCCCAATCCCAACACTCCCATGTCCGGTCCAATTCAAACGAACCAAACGACAACGTTTGGTCGTATTTCATCAAGGGTCGTTGGATCAAATCCATCCAACGGCTGAGATCTTACAAACCTAACCCGTGATCCTTACCCGATCTAGTACCCGGTTCAACCCGTCCCCCCAACTTAAACCAAACGACATCGTTTGGTTAAGTGAATAGATCCTAGCCATCCATTCTGCTTGATCTAACGATCATTATCAATCCACCCCACCCCTATATAAACCCAAATCCTTACCCCGCCCCCTAACTAAACACCCCCCCTTCCTCTCCTGTTCATCATCGTCTTCAGACGATGCCCCTAACCCTAGCCGCCCTCATTCCCCACCGCCTGAAACCCGGCGGCAACAACACCGCCTGTCACCACCTTAACACCCCTGAACCCCCTGACCTTCCTCTATCCGAATCTGTTAGCCACTTGGCTCGAATCCTCCTGAAGGTTCTCGAATCTTCATTTGAAGATTCGAGCCAAACTCAGATCCAAACTCAACCACCTCCGATGGTCCCCAAATTAACACCGTAGCTTCCCCTAACTACCCTAGCTATGGATCTGGTGTTGGTTTGGCTCGAATCACCTCAGAGTTCTTCGAATCTTCTTTTGAAGGTTCGAACCAAACATGAACTCACTCAGATTCATTCCAAACTAACACCAAATGACCCCTAGGCCTCCCTCACCCTTGTGTCATCTTTGATTCCCTTCGAATCTGCCCAGAAGTGTTCGAATTTAAGATCCAAGAATCTGAAACCCTAAAAATTTTCCAATCTTGGAATTTTTCCAATTCGAGTGAAGGATTGAGGTCTAAGAGACTTTAATCGAGGTATTCTCAATTGAGAATACTTCGAATAAAGTCTGTTCAGCCTCAAAAAGGTCCGAATCCAAGTTGAGTTTGAGTCCGTGTAAAATTAAAGATTCAGAGGTATTTTTCCTATTTTCTTTTGTTTCCTACATATGTTGTTGCCTATTTTAGTTGTCTGTGTAATTTTTCATATTTGTTTAGATTAATTCTGTGATTCTGTCTCCTACCCGTCTACTTGATCAAAATGTGAATTGTTTCTGTTGGTTGTGATTATTTACAATGTGAGTAATCGACTCGATTAAGTTCGTCGAGTAGTTATATTATAGGATCCTGTTTCTGAAAATGTTGTTTTGAAATAATCTGTTTACCGGTTGTTTGTTGGCAATTGTTGTAGATAATCAGTTTAATTAATACTCGTCAATTAAATCATCCTTGTTTCAATGAGTTTGTCAAAATAAATGCTGTGTATATGTTGTTTTCTGAACATTAAGTTTCAGGGCATTGTCAGTATATTGACGATGCTCCTGTGTTTGTTTGATTTTAGTCCAATGTTGAAATTCAGTTTGAATTGTTATGCTGAATTCAGTATAATGTTATTGGGATATTGAGTTTGAATTCAAGTTTACAAGGGTTGATTAGATACAACTATGTTAGGAAGTTGATAGGATTGGTTATAGCTGTTTAATTCAGAAGGATAATCAAGTTTGAACAGATTTTAAAATCTGTTTTGTATCAGATTCTGATTTTAGTTTAAAGACAGTAATAACAGTAGGATTTCAGGGGCATTTCTGGGAATGAAACAGTAAAAACAGTGTGTTAGTGCTAATGTGTTATAATGGAATGTTAGTGGCTATTAATTAATGGGATAATGGGAAACAAAGGGTAATGGAAATGCTGAAAATCAGGAAAAGATCACTTAATGAGATTTAAAGTAGTAAAAGCAGTTTTAATGGGATTTTCTGATTTTTTAAAAAGAAGAAGGGGTCCAAGCAGCACTTAAAAAGAAAGGGGCAGACCTGTATAAATATAGGGACAAATTTTAAGGAAAAAAAAGAAGAGGGACTCAGATTTTGAAGAAAAGAAAAAGAACTGAGATTTTAAGAGAGAGATCAGATTTTAAAAAGAGAGAAAAAAAATGATTTTAAAAGAGAGGAACAAATTTTAATACACACAGATATAGAAATACATATACACAGAGAGAGACAGAGAGAAATCTGGACAGAAATTAAGAGAGGAAAAACACAGAAGCTAAAATAGAGAATAGAAAAGGAAAAGGAAAAGGAAAATCTGAAACCTTGTTTTTCTAGAATCTGTCCGGGTCTGTTTGTTGATACTGCTTGGTTTTAAAATCTGAAATTCTTTAAGAAGCTTTGCTCCTGTGTATCTGGGTTCCTCGGGTCCTGTTTTTGTTATTCAAATCTGTGGAAATACTGGTATTCTGCTGATTTTGTTGCTGCTATTACTGCTGAAATTTACTCCTTCTACCTTCATTTCCAGGTACATATCCTTTAAACTCATGTTGTGAAAAGCTTCAACATGACAAATAAATGAAGTTTGGGAATTATAATTCTGTTTTCCATTCGTCTAAGTTCATTATTCTAAATTTCAGTTTTGTTTCATGTTATTTAATATAACAATATGCTTGATATGATAACTATTAGCTAATTATTCCCTTTTTGAAGTTCGTATAAATGTTGTAATAAAGTTATTTATTTTGAATTTTCATTTAGTATAAGTTATATTTGAATCATCAAAATAGGGAACATGGCAGAAAGTTGGCCATTAATTGCATCTCTTAATATTGCTAGTATAGACTAGTGTGGAAATGTCAAGACAACTGCATTACTAGTCTATGTTGTTAAACATCTGATTTTTAAGGCTAAGATAGTATTGATTGTATCTTGTTCATATTTAGCATAATAATGGTCATGTTCACAATCAATAGCCGAAAGATGCATCGATAAAATTTGTTATATTCACGATATCAGCATATGGTGAATGGTGTAGGGGTATATTCATGTTATATGTGATATTATCTTATTAAGTCAACGATTTTTTTTTATATTAATGTTTGCCAAATAACTCGTATAGGTTGAGAATAAAAATTGGTTTGATTAAGTATATCTCGAATTCAATCAATAGCAATTAATCAAAAATAAACTAGGCCTATCAGATTAGGAACAAGCAATGTAGAAAGAGATTAGATTTATAATGTGTAATAAGTTTAAGAATATAAAAAATAACATTCGTTGCAAATAGAATAATGAGAATTGTTCGAAAATATCACTTCCTTTCAAGAATTGATTTATTTTTAGTTTCATACGCTATTCACATTTTGAGTATACATATGTTGTATTTACTAAAAAATAGTGTTAATCATATGTTTATTCTTTTCTTTAAATTTGAATAGCTTGGAGGAATATAATTCATACGCGAAAAATATAATTTGCGATCCACGTCTAATAAATTGTGAATTCTTTTCAAAGAATTTAAGGGCATCTCAAATGGGGATTTCTCATGATTTTCACAATAAAAATAATATGGATGTAATAAACAATTTGTAAATAAATTTATACTACCATCAAGAATATATTTGTGATTAGGGATACGTTCGCGTAACCTGATTATATTTCTAAAAGCAATTCGGATTATGCGTTCGCGCAACTTCGAGCGAATATTTAATAAAAGGGATTTCTCCGAGGATGTTAAAATAATTTCATATAACCCGAGATGTGCAGTTCACTGTTTAATCATACAAGGGCGACGATGTTCTTAATTTATTTCTAATTTCTAACGTATGATTTTTTATAATAAAAATATAAAAAAATATTATCAACCTTTTTATGTACACGTATGCGTGACACGATTCTCTATGATTATAAAAGGTATATAATACGAGTATACGTACGCGTGATTCGTTTATATAATTGTAAACAATCTAAATAAAAGCGGTAACAAAATCATGCAATAAAAATGTATTTAGTAAAATCAAGATAATTAAGCCAAGAATAAAAACAGTTGAGCGACCGTGGTAAAACCACGGAATTCGGAAATGCCTAACACCTTCTTCCGGATTAACAGAATTCCTTACTCAGGATTTCTGGTTCGCAGAATAACAAACAGAGTCATATTCTCCTCGATTCATGGATTAAAACCGGTGACTTGGGATGCCTTAAAATTCCCTGGTGGCGACTCTAAAATAAATAAACAAATCCTATTTCGATTGTCCTTCAAAGAGAAAACTCCCTTATACCCCCGCGGGGGTGGAAAAAGGAGGTGCGACAATGAGTTCAGTTAAACTCGTCAAATTAATACTACATACGCCCCTGAGAGCAAATACACGTTTAACATCACGACATATTTACATGAATAATGAACCTATATGCTATAGTAAATCTTTAGGCTTACATAGTAAAAAAGGTGAGAGTCAACCAGAGTATATAGAGAAAGTTCAGAGTACAGCTGTCTTATTTGTGCTCATGTACCCCAAAAAGGAAACGAAGATAGATGTCCTCCTTTATTAATTGTGCTAGCTACTGTGGGTGCTTTATCAACCCTATTTAACTAAACCAAATACATAAATGGGACGAGAGTGGGTAGGTCAAGTGGTGAGCTCTAGGGGTGGGCATAAAATCCGAAAAATCGAATTCCGAACCAAACCGAATTAAATTGCTATTTCGGTTTCGTTTTTTTCGATATTTCGGTCTAATTCGGTATTACAATTTCGATATTTCGGTACGGTCCTCGGTATTAGAAATGTGAAATTCCGGTATATCGAAATACCGATTTTTTAAAATTCATTTTCTTATTTTGGATTGCCCCAGTCCACTACTCCACTGCCTAACCTTAGCCCAGCCCATCGCCCTTTCCCATCGCCCCAACCCATTGCCCCATGCCCCCATCGGCCCATCCCACTCTAAAAAGATTAGGGCTAGCTAATTCATTAGGTACTGAAACTCTGAAAGTCAGATACAGACATACAAACACAATTGACTGAGTAGGCGATTAGGGCATTAGGCGATTTCCGAGCTTGATTCGATTCCTCAGTCCTCAGTCCTCACTCCTCAAAAATTCCGGGCAAACGAAGACTCTACTGTTGCGAACTTATGATAGTTTCAATCTTCGTCTTTCGAAGGTATGTTTCTACTTGGTTTTTTTTTGTTGTTGTCTTGCTTTAGCAGATGAGTTAGAGGTGAAGAGGATCCCTTATTTTGTTATTCATTTTTCTTTCTGAAATTAATGTATTTTTCTATATGTGGCAAAAGAAGTACAAAATCTAACTTATTGATCAGTGCAAGGTATACTTGGCAACTTCATTGACATTGAGTATGCCAGTTCTTATTAGTGTGCCGAAAACAGAGAGTGTGTGTGTTCTAAAATATTGTTTCAAATACTTTAAAGAAAGTTGCTAGCGAAAATGGAAAGAATAAAGATCCTTCCTTCCTTGGTGTTTTGAAGAGAAATCCTAATCTTTTCTTTACCTTATAGAGTGCAAGCATTGTGGTCAAGTCTATTAAGTGTGCAAAGCATTGTGGTCAAGTCTATAATGTTAATCCAAAGAGGAATGGAACAATTGGTTTAAGGAAGCATATTAAGCGTTGTCTAGCGCGTCTTCCCGGAATCCGTATTTAAGAATTAAGACTGTTTTTAAGTGTTAAGTGTTAAGACTGTTGCACTGTTAAGTTAATTCTGCTACAACTGCTGCATCTGTTAAGTGCTAATTTTGTTAAGACTGCTGCATGCCTGCATCTGTTGCACCTTGATAATTTATTGTTTTTATTGTTAATTTTGTTAAGCTGTTGCATCTGTTGGTTAAGACTGCTGCATCTGCATCTGTTAATTGGTAATGCAGCCAGTAGATAAGCTATTTAGGTGCTGCATCTGTTGCATCTTTGAGCCTTTGAATTTTGAAATTTGAATTGTGCATACTGCTGCTGCATGTGTTGTTGCCTTTTGAATTTTTAGCTTTTGCTTAGCTGCAGTTACATTAGACTGTTGCTGCATCTGTTGGAAAGATATTGTTAAGTTGTTGCATCTGTTGGTTAGACTGTTGCTGCATCTGTTGGTTAAGACTATTGCATCTGCATCTGTTAATTGGTAATGCAGCCAGTAGATGAGCTATTTAGTTGCTGCTGCATCTGTTGGAAAGATATTGTTAAGCTGCTGCATCTGTTGGTTAGACTGTTGCTGCATCTGTTGGAAAGATATTGTTAAGCTGCTGCATCTGTTGGTTAGATTGCTGCTACATTTGTTGGTTAGATTGCTGCTGCATCTGTTGGTTAAGACTGCTGTTGCATCTGTTAATTGGTAATGCAGCCAGTAGATTAGCTATTTAGGTGCTGCATCTGTTGTATCTTTGTCTTTGAGCCTTTGAATTTTGAATTGTGCATACTGCACTGTTGCACAGAACTGTGCACTTGTTAAAATGGCCTGGTTTGGAAAGATTTAAATAATTGTGGACTTGAGTAGTAATGGCCATGGTTTTTATTTATTTATAGATGGCTAGAAAAGGATATTGTTAATGGCTTCTTTAGCCTTTTTAGCTTTTGCTTAGCTGTAGTTACATTAGAAACTAGAAAGTGACAGAACTATTACTAGTGTAAATTTACCAGCCTCAATTGGTTCTTACACTGAAATGCAACAATCTGAATGGGTCTTGGTTAAACCGAAACCGTACCGAAACCATACCAAACCAAAATAAGAAATACCGAATCGTACCGAAATAATTTGGTACAGTATTTGGTATACACAACCGATAAACCGAATACCGAACCGAAATTCTTAAATACCGAACCGAAATACCGAATGCCCACCCCTAGCGAGCTCCCTCCACTTTCAACCATCCACTTCTAATCAATAGATTGTGAGTTTGAGTCATCCCAAAAGTAAGATGAAGAGCTTTTTGAGATAAGGAATAAAAAAATAAATAAGCTGTCACTTAAATTTTGCGCCACTTTTTACTTTGACATTTAAAGTTAGGCATGTTCTTATTAAGCACACCAACATCCTTCCAAGTGTGCCAATTTTAGCATTGATTGTTACCATTAATCGACTAAGAATTTTCTAGGAATATAAATAAGGCGGGGTAGGGCAAGAGTTGACTCACTAAAATTTTGACCTGTTTTTGACGAGTTCCAGAACCACGAGCGGATTTAGCCTTTTGTCAAAATTTTGCCCTACCCCGCCCCGCTCTATTAAGCTCTTCCACCCCTTGCCCTGTTTAGACTCTCTTTATTTTTTTATTTTGCAGTGTGCATTCAATTTCTTTTACCTTTTTAACTTTCTATTGAAACATTTAAAATATTATTTAGTTGTTTATACATATTGGTTGAATAAAATATATTTTTTATCAGTATTATATAATTTATCAAAGACTAAACTCCCCTTATATTATTGTTGTACTCCAAGAACAAATACAAAAGCAGTTAGATGGTTGTTAGTGGTCCAGAAATATTTCGTCTTTAAAAATGAATAACATTTTTACTACTCTAGATCTGTTTCTCTTCAGCTGGTGATACTTCTATTCTAGGATACGTTTATCAAAAATAGAATTTTATCACTATTCTCTAATTAGGATACGATAATGCACATTCGTTTTAAAATGCGGGCATTTATAGATAATCGAATTGGGCTGCATATATCATTGTCTAGAAAGAAGACCGTGAACAATTCAAACATTGAAATCAACCAGATAGTCTGTACTTCAAGGTTTCCCTTGCCCAGCCCTATTAAAATTTTTCAAAAATAACATTTTGTCCTACCTTGCCCTGCCCCGCCCCATTTAAGGTTTGCCCCAGAATCAGTCGATGAGACATCGAATTCAACTAAAAAACAACCAATGGAACAATAATGGAGTAACCAGTGCAAAAACCAACTTCAAACCAAAAAACTTGAGCCATTTCTCAGCCAGAAGTGCAGCTAGGAAAACTCTTTAGGTATTTTAGCTAGACAAAAGAAGTCAGGGATCTAAATAAATTGAATTTAGATAGTTTTTCTACAATGAAATGTATGAATTGCAAAATTTCCAAAAGAATTCAGTCGTTTAGCTTTCAGTGTTGTTTTTAGTGTTCTTTTTCTGCCCTCTACAATGAATGGAAAAAGAGCTTATATAGGCATACCTAAGGCAGCCCTAGTACATCTAGCCAATTCCCTATTTACCCCTCCTTCCTTAGTTATTTTTTACCCTTTTACCCATTTTTTAAAAATATTTGAAACTTTCAGCTCTTATCCTATTCTTTAGAACCTTCTATCCTAATAGAAATTGATTCCTTCATACCCTAAATCCCTAAACTGACCTTAGACCAATTGGTTATTACAATCCCTGCCCCCATTTTTGAGACCCCTCTAAGTTTCTATACTTACAATTAACCCCTTATGGATCTCTGAAGACTAACAAACAAAACCACTCAAACAAAAAGCCCTTAACCGGATCAAAACAAATTTCAAAAACTCAGAAACTTTGAACAATTTAAAGGCCAAAGACTATGGAACTTGATTTTTGAGTGATTTAGGGGAAATTAGGATTTGGATCTGATTTTTCGATCCAACATTCGAGCCAAACTAGAGGGATTCGAGGGACATGGGTTAAGGATTTGGAGAGGGAAAGCAATGGGGGTTCCGGGGTGTAATTTTGGTGGTGTTTGGAGGTGGCGCTGCCACCCTAAAGAGGTGGAGGAATGGGCGCGCTTCTAGGGTTCATGGGGGGTCTCTGATAGGGGGTGTGAGAGAGACGAGTGAAAGAGAGGGGTGGTTGGAGTTTGGACATATTTATATTAAACCCACCCCAGTTCCCGGCCATCTGATCACATGGGATCAACGGTCCAGATTAAGGTAACTGAAACGGTGTCGTTTTGATTATGGTGGAGATTGGATCGGGTAGGGAGCGAGTTTGGGCTGGAATTGGGGCGGGTTTGACTATCAAATTGCTTGGGCCTGGACGGATGGAATTGTAATTGGCCCAACTGATTTCCCTCTTCTTGCTTTTCTTTTCTTCCTTTTTTCAAATTAATTCCAATTATTTTCCAACTCTTTTTTCTCTCTCTTTTTAAACCTCTTTTCAAATTAAAACTAAGATAAAATCTAAACTAATTCCTAAATCACAATTAACCCTAACACATTGCATTAATTAACCTTAATTAATAATTACCACAATTAATTAAAAACCAAATTAAAGGAAAAAACTACCAAAATTCAATATTAAAATTAAAAAGCAAAATTAATCTATTTTTTTGATTTTCCATTTTTATAAAATAATTAATTTGTTAATTAATCCTAAAGTGAAGGATTAAATCCTAAATGCAAATGCAACATATTTTGTATTTTTTTCAAAATTAACATGCATAGACAAATGCAAACAATAACAAAAATGCTACGAAAATCCATGAAATTGCAAACCAATGGAAAAAATTATTTTGTTTTAAATTTATGGGAGTAATTCATATAGGGTAAAAATCACATGCTCACAGCTGCCCCTCTTTGCTCGGAAACATGAAGAATTTTCGTGCAAAGATAAAGTGAGTAGATACAAGCGATTTTTGCCTGTTTGAATACTCTATGGGAAGCATTTTTGAAAGATTTTGACCGCACCCTGCTTCCGAGGTTGCCTACATATCCTTGGCTATAAAGGAATCAGGTCAGTATAGTTCGGGAAGTTTCGGTAGCTGGGACTACCATGAAGCTGTGATTTCACTGTTGCTGCCGCTGCTGCTTACTGAACTCCTTATTACACCATGACAAACTAAAAAAAAGCTGGACTAAACAATGCTCTATGCATTACAAAAATCCTATCTGTATCTTCAAACTTGATCTTGTGATTTTTGTTGCCTTGTTGACTTGTATTCTTCTGGTGAAGTCCCTTTGTTTCCAACTTGAGTTGTGATCTAAGACACTTTCCCATTTCTTTAGGTGGACGCCTAATTGCTGAATTCAAATTATAATCTGAGATGCTTTCCTTTTCTCCAAGTGAACGCCTGATTACCGACACTTAAACTATTTCACTTCCTTAAAACTGGTGTTGCTCTCCCTTGCTCTCCAGGTGGTCGCCTGATTACCAAAACTTTAACTGTATTCCCGTGCTCTCCAGGTGGGCGTCTGATTGCTAAACTTTAACTGTATTCCCGTGCTCTCCAGGTGGGCGCCTGATTGCCAAAACTTTAACTGTATTCCCGTGCTCTCCAGGTGGGCGCCTGATTGCCGAACTTGAACTGTATTCCCGTGCTCTCCAGGTGGGCGCCTGATTGCCGAACTTGAACTGTATTCCCGTGCTCTCCAGGTGGGTGCCTAATTGCCAAAACTTTAACTATATTCCCGTGTTCTCTAGGTGGGCGCCTGATTGCCAAAACTTTAACTGTATTCCCGTGCTCTCCAGGTGGGCGCCTGATTGCCAAACTTGAACTGTATTCCCTTGCTCTCCAAGTGGGCGCCTGATTGCCAAACTTGAACTGTATTCCCTTGCTCTCCAGGTGGGCGCCTGATTGCCAAAACTTTAACTATATTCCCGTGCTCTCCAGGTGGGCGCCTGATTACCAAAACTTTAACTGTATTCCCTTGCTCTCCAGGTGGGCGCCTGATTTCAACAAAATAGACAAAACAAAGAAAATTTTCTTCCCCAGTTTGGTAGCTGGGCACATATGCGAGTATTAACTGAATCATGTTACCAAATATTTTAAGAATTTGATAGCTTGATCCCATTATCAGGAGGGTCCTGACATCTCCTAGTTAAATGACGGTTTTAAATCAAAATTATATCTTCTGAAGGTGTGATTTCCACTAATTCTTGTTATCTAAGAGAGTCTTAAAACTACACCCCATTATCTAGGAGGGTCCTGAAAGTCAAAAATCAAGTATTATCTTAAGGGTGAAAATTTTTACGGCTGAATTACACTACCCTACAACAGAGCTTACGCTAGATCTTGTTATCTAATGAAAGTCTTAAAGCTAAGTCCCATTATTCAGGAGGGTCCTGAAAGCTCTTAATTGAATCCTATCTCAAACATGAAAACTTTGAAGCCAATGCTGGATTTTGCTTCTCATGATTGTTTTGAATTTTAAACTAGGTCCCATTTTCTAGGGGGGTCCTGAGAATTTACAGTCAAACCTGTCTGGTGCTTGCTTTTCCCCTACGGAGGGTTTCTCCGAAACAAACAAAATTTTCTGCCCATGTTTCAATCAGAAAGATCTTGTCAGTTAAAAAATGTGGTGGTTAGTTTGTGGCATTCTTGCTGAAGGTGGCCTCTCCGCTGTCGTGCTTTGTTTTGATTTGCTTCCCCGAACTGGCCAAAAACCGCTTGACTTTCTGACTGACTTTCAACCTATATGACCTTGGATGACCCGAGTGTTCTATACCCAAATCATTATTTTACATCTCTGACCCCTTTATCTGAACCTCTACATCTCCCATGAAATTACTAAATCATTCCACCGATAGAACTTTCGCTGGCACTTTATATCCCACTTTACATCATACTATCTTTGGTATGTTCTGGCCACACTGTGCTTTGTGCAATTTGGAAGTTGATAGTGAGCTTTGAAATTCTTTCTTATTTGCTTAAACAAGACAGACATTGAAAACATCTTAGAGAAATAAAACCCTAAATGAAATGCAATGACTTTGAGAGTTAAGAATAAGAAAAATCCAAAACTGGATAACTACCAGAAGGGAAAAAGAAAAGAGACTTATCTGAGTGGAACAACTGGTACCAATGATCATGACATGTATTTGGGATTAATCGGCCCAGTCTGTCCAACCAATCAGCTTTCAGTTGTCATACTTTATGCCCCGAGATCTTCAAAACCTAATTTCTTCACCAAAACCTTGTCCTTGTTCGGCATGCGGTGCCCCGAAGGGTTTTCACCAACAAACCTCTCTCATTTGTTCATCTCTCAACTCACTTTCGCCTTAAGGTGCCCGTGAAGGTTTTTACCAATAAGACTCTCTCATTTTTTATTTCTCTCAGCTTTCATCGCCTTTCGGTGCCCGTGAGGGTTTTCACCAATAAGAATCTCTCATTTTCATTATTTTTCATGTTTGGACCTGAGTGTTGCCCCTGATATGAATCACCTCTACTTGCTCAACTTGGTATCTCTTGAAGACTGATCAGAATGTCTTTCTTTGGACCGTAACGTGGGCTTTTGGATAGGGTCAGAAAGAAAGGGTGTCAAAGACTTAAAACAATTCAAGTGGGTTCAAAATTACAACTTTCGGAATCAGATTTCTTACAACAATTACAACTTCTGCTGCAGTTTCTTTGCTTTGGGACTTTTGGATTTTTATTTTGATGGGACCGAACCGTGAGGCTGCCTACGTATCCTTAAAAGGAATCAGGTCGAACGTAGTTCGTGTCATAGAAATTGCTTTGTTGCTGTGATTCTCTCCTTCCTCTTTCTTTTCTTTTCTCTTTTCCTTTCTTCTTTCTTTCTTTTTTTGTTGTTTTGTTCTTCTTCTTCTTCTTCTTTTTTTTTTCTTTACTTTTTACTCTTTTTTTTTCATCATCATTTTTTTTCTTTTCCTTTACTTATCTTTCGTGCTTGCGCTTCTAATCTTTGCTATTGATTCTAAAAGAGGGATATGAAGGGAAATAAATAAGGCTCAAAAGGGTAACAAAGGATAAAGTGTTTAGATAGAAGAAAAAAATGCCTTCGTCATTCCAATCTTCAAAACATACCAAGTACAAATAAACACAATTTAACCAAGGAAATCATACATAATATCTCTTGACTGCATCAGAATTGATAGCCATTTCTACACATTTGCCTTCTATATTTGTTAAATACAAAGCACCATTGGACAACACTCTCGTCACGATGAACGACCCCTGCCAATTTGGGGCGAACTTGCCTTTTGCTTCAGCCTGATGTGGAAGAATACGTTTCAATACTTGTTGACCCACCTCAAACTTCCGTGGACACACTTTCTTGTTATATGCTCTTGCCATTCTCTGTTGATACAACTGACCATGACATACTGCTGCTAATCATTTTTCATCGATCAAACTCAACTGCTCTAGGCGGGTTTTGACCCATTCGCCATCATCAATTCCGGCTTCAGCGACAATCCGAAGAGATGTGATTTCAACTTTCGCGGGTATCACTGCTTTAGTGCCATATACCAACAAATAAGGAGTTTCCCATATTGAAGTGCGAACAGTAGTACAATAACCCAACAATGCAAAGGGTAGCTTTTCATGCCATTGCCAGGAACCTTCCACCATTTTCTGAAGTATCTTTTTTATGTTCTTATTGGCTGCCTCGACTGCTCCATTTGCCTTGGGCAGTATGGGGTGGAATTGCGATGCGTAATCTTAAACTGCTGACATACCTCTTTTATCAGATGACTATTGAGATTAGCACCATTATCTATAATGATCACCTTTGGGATCCCGAACCGGCAGATGATATTTGAGTGCACAAAATCGACCACCGCTTTCTTGGCCACGGACTTGAAAGTTTTAGATTCAACCCACTTGGTGAAATAATCAATGGCCACCAGAATGAACCTGTGCCCATTGGATGCTGCTGGTTCAATTGGTCCAATGACATCCATACCCCAAGAAACAAAGGGCCATGGTGCAAACATTGTATGTAACTCAGATGGCAGAGAATGAATCAAATCTCCGTGTACTTGGCATTGATGACATCTGCACACAAATCTGATACAATCTCGCTCCATGGTGAGCCAATAATAACCTGCTCGAAGAATTTTCTTTGCCAGAATGTACCCACTTATATGAGGTCCACAAACTCCAGAATGTACTTCAGTCATGATAGTTGTGGCCTGTCTAGCATCTATGCATCTTAACAATCCAAGATCTAGAGTTCTTTTGTACAAAACTCCTCCATTGAAGAAAAATCCACTTGCTAACCGTTGAATTGTTCTCTTTTGATCACCTGTGGCTTGTACTTGATACACCCCCATTCTGATGTACTCCCTGACGTCATGGAACCATGGCTCACCATCAAGTTCTTTTTCCACCATGTTACAGTAAGCATGTTGATCGCGGACCTGAATATGCAAAGGGTCAACATAAGCCTTATCTGGATGATGTAACATTGATGACAGGGTAGCCAAAGCATCAGTAACCTCATTATAGATCCTTGGAATATGCCTGAACTCTACTGATCAAAACCGTTGACAAAGATCATGCAAACATTGCCGGTACGGTATGAGTTTTAAATCCCGTGTTTCCCATTCCCCTTGAATCTGGTGCACCAGAAGGTCCGAGTCTCCCAAAACCAAGACTTCTTGGACACCCATGTCTGTAGCTAACCTCAAACCCAAAATGCATGCCTCGTACTCAGCCATGTTGTTAGTACAATAGAAACGAAGCTGAGCCGTAACATGGTAGTGATGCCCTATTTCAGAAATAAGTACAGCTCCTATCCCAACGCCTTTCATGTTAATAGCTCCATCAAAGAAAAGTTTCCAAACTGCCTCTTCGACTTGTTCCGATTCATCAATGTGCATTACCTCTTCATCAGGGAAGTAGGTCTTCAAAGGCTCATATTCTTCATCCACTGGATTCTCAGCCAAATGGTCGGCCAATGCTTGGGCTTTCATCGCAGTCCGAGTCATATAGACGATGTCAAATTCTGTTAGCAAGATCTGCCACTTTGCGAGCCTCCTTGTAGGCATAGGCTTCTGAAAGATATACTTTAGCGGATCGAAATGAGAGATTAGGTAAGTAGTGTAAGAGGACAAATAATGCTTCAACTTCTATGCTACCCAAGTTAGGGCGCAACATGTCCTTTCCAGGTGAGTGTACTTAACCTCATAAGATGTGAACTTCTTGCTGAGATAATAGATGGCCTGCTCCTTCCTACCGGTGATGTCATGCTGACCCAACACACAACCAAACGAATTGTCCAAAACAGTCAAATAAAAAATCAAAGGTCTCTTTGGTTCTGGTGGCACCAATACAGGTGGGTTTGACAAGTACCCCTTTATCTTATCAAATGCTTCCTGACACTCATATGTCCACTTGACCGCATCATCCTTCTTCAACAGTCTGAAGATAGGCTCACAAGTTGTTGTAAGTTGAGCAATAAACCTATTGATGTAGTTCAACCTCCCTAATAGACTCATCACCTAAGTCTTGTTCCTTAGGGGTGGAAATTCTTGGATAGCTTTGATCTTTGACGAGTCCAATTCAATACCTCGACGGCTGACTATGAATCCCAACAATTTTCCAGATGGCACACCAAGTGCTCATTTTGCAGGATTGAGCTTAAGATTGTACCTGCGAAGCCTTTGGAAGAACATTCTCAAATATCTGACATGATCAGATTGCTTTCTAGACTTTATGATTACATCATTCACATAAACCTCGATCTCTTTATGTATCATGTCGTGGAATATGGTTGTCATTGCCCTCATGTAAGTTGCCCCAACATTTTTCAAACCGAAAGGCATGACCCTGTAGCAGTATGTTCCCCATGGCGTGATCATTGTCTTTTCTGCATCTTCCTCATCCATTAGGATATGATGATAGCCCACATAGCAATCCACAAAAGACCTAATCTCATGTTTGGCACAATTATCAATCAAAATGTGAATATTTGGCAATGGGAAGTTATCCTTTGGGCTTGCCTTGTTGAGATCTCGATAATCAACACACACCCTGGTCATACCATCCTTCTTTGGTACAGGCACGACATTGGCTAACCAAGTGGGATACCGCGTGACTCGAATGACCTTTGCCTCAAACTGCTTTGTGACCTCTTCTTTAATTTTTACACTCATGTCTGTTTTAAACTTCCTTAACTTCTTCTTGACGGGAGGGAATGCCGGGTTAGTGGGCAATTTGTGAACCACCAAGTCAGTGCTTAGACCCGGTATGTCGTCATATGACCATGCAAAAATATCTTTATACTCAAACAATGCTTTAATTATCTCCTCCCTGAGTTGAGGTTCAAGATGGACGCTTATCTTAGTTTCTCTTATATTATCGGGGTCCCCTAAATTGATTGCTTCTGTATCACTTAGGTTAGACTTGGGTTTTTCTTCAAAATGACTTAATTCTTTACTAATCTCTTCAAAGGCCTCATTCTCATCATATTCTGATTCATCATCACACTCTATTTCTTGAATTATTATTTCATAATTAGATTGGCCTTTAAGAGTGGGCCGAAGATTCCTCATGTATGTCATGTCATTGAAACCAGCATAAAAAGAACTGTACAAGGAAGAAAAGAAAAACTATCAGGAATGATGAAAAAGGGAAATTGCATTTCATTAAAATTAAAAGATAACAAGGTTTATACATCCAAACGGATGAAACATAGAATCTGAATTACAAACCTGGAATAATCCAGATAACTGAAAGAAAATCAAAGAAAACTACCAAAACTCCTTCTTGGTGGGGAGAGGAGTAGCTTCCCTATTGTTAATCTTTGTACTGGGCCCAACAAATTGCACATCCGCCTTGCTATAACCCTCTCCAGCTTCCACCATGTTCACATCATTGAATAACTTCTCGAACCTTTCAATCAACTATTTATCAGGACCAACCACAGAACTAGGAACTGTTGTTACTGGGAATTTCTTAGTGCCAGGCTCGACAAATGATCGGGAGAGACGTGGGACAGGCTTTGGGAGGACCCATGCCCTCTGTTTCAACTTTCTGGCTCTTTTCACGTCTGCAACTGTGGGCTTGAATCCCAAACCAAATGTATCCAAGTTTTTTGGGAGGGATACCGGCTGTACGATGCCTTGCATAGATGCACCCAAACCCTTGCCAGGTACAAAACCATTTTCAACATTTCAACGGCTACCATGACTGATGCGGCAACTACCTTTGCAATTGGAACGCACTTCCCTTTTAGAATTTTCTCTACCGACACTGTGTCAAAAACCTGATAAACCCATGGCCCCTTGTCGTCTTCAACCTCAATGAGTGGTACAATGGCCTCACCGTGAGCGCACAAGTTATACTCACCATGCACAATGATTTCCTATCTGTCCCATTCAAACTTGACCATCTGATGTAGTGTAGATGGGACTGATTTGGCAGCATGAATCCAGGGTCGACCCAACAGAATATTGTAAGAAACAACCACATCTAGCACCTGGAACTCCATGGTAAATTCAACTGGTCCTATTGTCAGCTCGAGCACTATGTCACCGATTAAATCTTTCCCTCCACCATTGAACCCCCAAACCTAATACTGATCTTGTGAATTCTTTCATCATCCACTTTCAATTTGTTTAGAGTGGGGAGAGGGCAAATGTTCGCACTAGAAACATTGTCGACCAATACCCGAGTAATCACGGAACCATCGCATTTCACCGTAAGATAGAGGGCTCTATTGTGCTCCATACCCTCTACGGGCAACTCATCATAAAAAAAAGTGACTCTGTTTACCTCAAAGATCTTGTTGGCTATCTTTTCCAAATAGTTTACTGAGATTTTGTTAGGAACGTGAGCCTCATTTAGGATTTTCATCAAAGCTCGACGGTGCTCGTCTGAATGGATTAACAATGTCAACAGTGAAATCTGAGCAGGCGTCTTCCTCAACTGCTCATAATGGAATAGTCTTGTACTTTCATCTTTCTCAAAAACTCTTCTGCCTCTTCTTCAGTCACAACTTTCTTCACTGGCACTGGGTTATCTTTGGAGGTTTTAGCTTTTCTTAACTCCTCGGGGGCAAAGCATCTCCCCGACCGAGTCAATCCATGGGTCTCATAGACTTCTTCTTTGACTTCTTTGCCTTTGTAAGTCACTGTCACTCGTTCATAATTCCACGGGATGGCCTTGCTATTGAATATCAGTAATTGAGTTACCGACTTGATAATGACAGGATTTGTGTGGGCACCCTCCACAATTACAACAGGCTTGTTCACTACTCCTGGCACAACCACCTTTTCTCTTTCTGGTTTTATTGCAACATCACTTGGGATCCCCTTCTTGACTACTGCAGATGGTTCACTATTTGCCCCACTCAACCTGATCACTAATTTCTCACTTGTTGACTTTTCAACCGACCTGGCTTCACTGGACCGAATCATCATGATGATCTGCGAAGGATTCTTAGGCTCCCCTTCCTTATGCACTATTTTCGATCATATTTGTCTCATGATGGGCCGGCAATGGGTTCTGGTTGATATTGGGCGCCTCCGAAGCTTAGACAATCCGATTGGTATCAATAATCTCTTGAATAGCTATTTTCAATTGCCAGCATTTCTCTGTGTCGTGCCCCAGAGCACCAAAACAATATTCGCAACTTACAGAATGATCAAGATTTCTCGAGGGAGGATTTGGCAGTCTTGGCTCGATCGGCCTCAGCATATCCAATTGTCTCAGCCTGTGGAACAAACTAGTATAGGATTCTCCCAATGGAGTGAAGGTTTTCTTCTTCTGCAACCTCTCATTCTTAAATGCTTGATTGGGCCGAAAAGCTAGTCTAGGATGGTTTTGGTAGGCTCGTGGGGGTGGGTAGGCATTTTGTGGAGCTGGGTAGGTATTTTGTGGGGCTGGTGCATGCCATTGTGCGTGGGCAGGGGGTTGGCTGTATGCTTGGGCATGGTGGACAGAGAAATGGGGGTCTGGTGGTGGGTAGTAGTGTTGGGGTGGATTATACGGGGTATGAGGGTAGGTTTGGTGGTGGGGTCGAGGCTGATTATAGTAGTGAGGTGAGCCCCTAGGTCCGAACCAAGCTCCTGAATCAATTGTTGCTACATCCTCTTTCTTCTTCTTTCCAATTACCCCCTAGTTCCACTTTGAATGGCCTGGGTGGTTGCCTTAATAGCCGAATAGCTCATGATTTTATTTGTCTTGAGCCCTTCTTCTACCATGCCGCCCATCTTCACCACTTCATTGAAGGACTTGCCTATAGCTGATACCAGATGACCGTAATAAGTAGGTTCTAAGGCCTGCAGAAAATAATCCACCATTTCACTTTCTTTCATTGGAGGGTCAACCCTTGCTTCCTGTTCTCTCCACTGAAAACCATACTCCCTGAAGCTTTCATTGTGCTTTTTCTCTATCTTTGTCAATGGCAGCCGATCCGGAATAATATCAAGATTGTACTGGAAGTGACAAACGAATGCCTAGGCTAGATCATCCCATGTATATCACCTTCCGTGATCCTGCCTAGTGTTCCACTCTAGTGCCGAACCACTCAGGCTTTGACTGAAATATGCCATTAGCAACTCGTCTTTCCCGCAAGCTCCCCTTATTTTGCTACAGAAACCTCTCAGGTGCACCATTGGGGTCTCCGTGCCTATCATACAAATCAAACTTGGGCATCTTAAACCCCACCGGTAACTGAACATCTGGAAATAAACATAGATCCTTGTAAGCCATACTTACCTGACCTCCCAACCCCTGCATATTCCTGAAGGACTGTTCCAGGCTCTTAACCTTCCTAAACATTTCCTCTTGTTCAGGATTTTTAGACGGTTTCTCAGTTTTCACAGGGAGATCAAAACGAGGAGTGTAGGAATAGGGTTCTGGAGCTTTGAAAGTGGGCTCCGGGGGGTAATATTGGTTAACATGGGATTGGAACAAGGGCTCGCTGGAGGATCTATGGAGTGTAGCAGGAGGAGGTGCCACGAAGATAGGAGTGGCTGGTGGAGGAGGGTATGGAACTGGTTTGGGCGGTGGAGCTGGTGGTGTTTGGGAGGTGGTGCTCTGGTAGTGCTGGCGAATGGGGAAGCTCGGGGACGAATCGGTAGCAGGAGGTTCCTGAGACTGAGTCAATGGTGGGATGAAGGCAGGGTTGGCGGGGTAAGCTGGTGGTGGTTGCCCTTTTGCCCATACCTGGTACATTTCGGTCATCTGTTGTTTCGGCTTATACATCTCTTCTTTCATCAAATTAACATCTGACTCTTCCACCTCTCTCGAAGGATCGATAACACTCGCATCGAGTTCTTGATTAGGCATGATCAACTTCTTTTTGGATCGGGTGTTGTATGGGTGAGTTGCCAGAATGCCAAACAAACTAACCACCTTCATGTGCTGGATCGTCAACAACAAACTTGTTAGCAATTAGAGCTTAACAGATAGGAAACCGCACATTTGGGGAATGAATGCACCTAAGCGGTTAACCGTCTTTATTATGCATTTGATCGGTTGCTTGCGTCATCCCGACTTTTCCTTATTTCCATTTGAAACTTCTCTTTTTCTCTTTTCTTTTTTTTCTTTTTTTTTTCTTTGCTTGATTTCCCGCTGTTCTTTATTCTCTCATCTTCTCTCTTGTTTTGCCATTGTTTCCTTCCCATAGTTTCTTGTTTTCTCTCTCTCTCTCTTTTTCTTTTCTTTTTCTCTCTTGTTTTTCCTCTTTTTTTTCTTTTTTTTCTTTTTCTCTATTGGTTATGATCGAATCCTATGGAGATTGTCTATGTATCATGACCCCGCATGAATCAGACCAAGCGTATTTCTGGGAGATAAATGTAAAAGTAATAAATTTTTATTAATTTATTTTGGATTTATTATGCGAATTTGAAGTTGTCTTCATTTTTTCCTCTGGTATTCAACTTTCTTTAAAAAATTGGTCTTTAAAAGACTGAACCCAACGAGTTATTAGATTTTTATAATTTACCAGTAGAATGAACAATAAAATTTGTTACTTACGGTGTGTTAACACTTTTTTTGGTTTGAATGTTCTAAATGCAGTTCTCTTGCAGTAATAAACTTCTGAAAAAAATGGGTTTCCGGCCAAAAAAACAAACGGTCATATGCAGAATATACAAACTCTAACAAGAATGTCAAAAGGCATGATATGTATAGGCAAATATCGCCTTATAAAAAAGAGGCAATGTTACTACAATGCCGCACCAAAGAACTTGAGCGGCAAAAATGGATAGCTCCATAAACTCGGTAGCTGCTCCGGATAAAAGAGTAATGTATCAATGTCACCCTATGATTCGAAAACCTATTGCTCTTACCATAAGAGAGGCTTCTTTTGCTGACGACGAAGGTTAGACTGAATTATTGCTTTTTATTTACCTTATATTAGTGTAGGAGCAGACTAATAAATATTCATATTTTACTAAGTGACACATTTCTTCTTGCATTTGCAGGTTGCAGCTCTATATAGTTGAGACTGCATTGCCTGCTCTTTGATATCAATTACTTGACCGTTGACATCTTTGACTGAGGTCTTAGAATTCTACTCATTCCGAGGGAAATTACTCAGTCAACCCAAAGCAAGGTAGTAACATTCCAATTCTCCATAATTATATGGTGATTCATCAACTATATTATTTTGTTTTGTTATGATATCACTAATGTTGAGTTTATGGATAGTGATTTTGATAATCTTGGATTCTATTTGATGCCAACTGCTTATATGTATGTAACAAAAGCTCTAAATATGGACAATTTGACAAGGCTAGCGGCTTATTTGTCATGGGAATGTCCCGTTGAGCCCCTATGTTGCTGCCTTGAACTATGTACAACAATTAATTTTTTTCATATTCGACCAATATTTTTAACACAACCGAATCATACGAAGAACATTTCGCAAAATTTGGTTGAAGCAGTGTTTGGTGTAAGGTATATAAGCACATAGAAGAGAGAATAGGTTGTAGCTCTATTTTGCCCTCATTAGAATGTACATTGGTACTGAGAGAATATGCATGTTCTTTATCTACATCTTGCAATTATTATCTCATATTGTGTTCATTGTTGGGGTTGAATATTTACACATTCCTCCTCCTGGAAATGTCCACTGTCAAAAGGTATTGGAAGCTCTAAGACTTTAGACATGGGGCAAGTAAGTGATATCTGTATGTGATATGAACTAAATAAATGAATTACCAACAGTTAATGACTTTATTTATGAATGACTTGAATGACAAAATACCGAACTAAAATAGAATGCATGCCACTCTTTTCTTAATTTTTTTTATGTCATTTGATGTCTCCATGTGTTATATGCCTGAAACAACTACATAATGTTTTACTGTGTTTTTTTTTACTGATATTCTCAAACATACTTATTTATCAGTCATGAATTTGGTACATTATTTACTTATATTGGATAGTAGCAGTAAACTCGGATTCACATGTTTTAATGGTACTGTAATGAATTGTCATGATTTAAGGATTGCGTATAGGTGTTCATAACACGCAATGCAAGATAATAACAATCCTAGGCAGATTTTTTCGTGTTTAAATTTATTTACATGTCAATAGATCAGATCTAAGACGTACCTGGTGAAGAAAGTCTCATTTCAAATTCTTCGATAGTGCGAAGACTCAATGCGTATCCACACCGAAACCGACTCTTGCTATCAACTCTTTGATCAATAAAACCCGAGAACAAATTGAACAAAATATTGTGCTGAAATTTTTCTCAAAATCTCAACTCAATATTAAAAGAACAAGAAACACTTTTCTTATAATTGTATTTTCTCTCTTGGCTTGTGTTGCACTCTCATTTCCACAAAATAGTTTTTCTTCCTAATTAATATTGATTTCTGCGGCTCCTCCAAAGAATTATATTCGTCACACTATTTTGGTTGATAGGCATGTATATATATATCATTAACCACAACCTTTCCCATCTGACTTAGGAAAGCACTTTAGGCGTGAGTTCACAATACATATAAGACCAATTCTAGATTAGGATTTATATGTATTCATAATTTTCACTGGAAAATACAAATCTCATGCCTTATGGGAATTTGATAGCCGACGTACGTACTTTATGGAGTCCAATTCCAATTGGATTTCTCTTTTATGAACTTTCACGTCGTGTCCGTCATTGGATTTTCAAATAAGTTTTAATAATATATTATATACATACCTTATATATATATATATATATATATATATATATATATATATATTTCAACCAAGAGATAATTTAATTTTCTATTCATGTCAAACTATGTATTCATTTCAAATATAATCGACCATTGAATGACCTAAGAAACTCATTTCTTCTTTCATTCAATTGCCTTGGCCAAGGTCTTAGTTTGGTCGTTTATAATTCATGACAACATGGAGCTTAAACTCATTATCAAGAGTTGACAGATTCCATCTTGATCAATCACTAATTCTACAAGTATTTAATCGTACCCAATATCCTTTCAACTATCGCCATAGGGCCATAGGTGTCTGGTATCAAAGCACAATAAATAATTTGTTAATTACTATGACTATCTCAGGTCAAAGGAAACTCTTACATCACATTCTTCAAGAGAATATCCTATTGACAGTTTATGGTAATTCTAACCATTAGGAATTATCCAATGAGTCTGTTCAATGATCATATCTCTATATGCATCATCTATCTATGTAATTTAGTTAATGAGATCAACTAATCTTTATCCAATAAAGACGATCACATAAATATTGATCTAACTGGATTGCTAATGTCCAAATTAATAATCCTATGATCAAGAACAAATTTAGATTAAATTACAAGAAACTTCACTCTCATTACCATGATCTCCATCATAATGTCAAGTCTCAAAATTTAATCAAGGAACTTATCAAATTAATCAAGCAATTAATAATAATGATAAAAGAATATCAAATGCCATATATATTTTATATCAAATAATATTCATAAAAATATGTCCAAATCATCAAATATGAGATTGGATCTAGGGCATATATACTATATCCCTAACAATCTCCCACTTGCACTATAGTCAATTGCTCTTGTACTTCTTTCCCAATTTCTACTTGTGCTTGTCAAACTCCTTTGCACCAAGAGCTTTAGTGAATGGGTATGGATCATTTTCCTTTCATCAACCTTTGAATCTAGACGTCTCCACGTCCAATGATTTCTCTTATCAAGTGATCCCTTGGCAGAACGTGTTTGGATTTTTTGGTGTGATTTTGGTTCTTTTGCTTGAGCAATGGCTCCAGTGTTGTCACACAACAATGGAATTGTACCTTCTATTGAAGGAACCAGACCAAGTTCAGTTAAGAACCTTTTCATCCATACAGCTTTCTTAGCAGCTTCACTAGCTACTATATATTCTGCTTCAGTCACTGAATCAGCTACTATAGCTTGTTTAGAACTTTTCCAACTCACCGCACCACCATTTAAGGTGAATACATAACCAGAAATAGATTTGCTATCATCTCTATCTGAAGAGAAACTTGCATCACTTTAACCTTCAAGTTTCAACTCAGAATATCCATAAATGAGGAATTGGTCTTTAGTCCTTGTTAAGTACTTAAGAATGGTCTTCCCCATTTTCCAATGTTCCTCACAACGATTTGCATGATATCGTCTAGTCACTCCAAGTGCATAAGCCATATCAGGACATGTACATGTCATGGTATACATGATAGCTCCCACTGCACTATCATTTGGGATCCTACTCATGCGTTTTCTCTCTTAAGGTGTTTTAGGACAATCCTTCCTACTGAGAGTAGTTCCAGTGCCTATCGGTAGATAACCTCTTATGGAATTATCCATATTATACCTTTTCAGAATGGTATCAATGTACAAAGATTGGGAAAGTCCAAGCAGCTTCCTCGATCTATCTCTATAGATCTTTATTCCTAATATATAAGTTGTTTCTCCCAAGTCTTTCATGGAGAACTGTTCAAATAGCCAAATTTTTGGTATTTTGCAATACCAGTATATCTTTCCCTATGAGCAATATATCATTAATATACAATACTAAGTATATAATTGTGCTCCCACTAACCCTTTTGTACACAGAAGGTTCTTCTCCACATATAACAAAATTGAACTTTTCAATTGTCTTGTTAAAGCGAATATTCCAACTTCAAGATACTTGCTTTAGTCCATAAATGGATCTTTGTAGCTTGTAAATCTTATTATGATCATGCGGAGATGTGAAACTTTCAGGTTGTGTCATGTACACATCCTCTTCTAGCTCACCATTAAGGAAACTGTTTTCACATCCATTTTATTGTCATGACCTTGTGTCGCCTCTTCATAGGTCTCAGGGTCATTATTATTATGATCAACCTCATTTAATACATCATCTTGTACCATTAGATTTAATCTAGTTGGTACATGACGTTCATATGTAGACCTTCTAAGAGGTTTTTGTACAACTTGTTCACCTTGTGCTGGATTTTGTTGTTGTTCAATTTGGTTTGGAACTGGTTCATTAACCTGTTCTTGAACTACGTTTAGTTTTTGAACTTCAACCATTGAAGATGACAACTTCCTTATCAACTTCAAAACATCCAATAAAGGTTCTTCAACTTGTGTCTCATGATCTTGATTTTGTGTTGATTCATTAGTTTTTTGAACTTCATCAAATTCTATTTCTCCACTATAGTTTCCTTCCAAAAGAAATTCCCTTTCCCAAAAGGTTGCTCCTCTAGCCACAAACACTTTATGGTCAGAAGGGTGATAGAAATAATATCCCATTATTTTGTTGGGATACCCAATGAACCTACACTTATCAGATCTTGAGTCAAGTTTATCAAACTGCAATCTCTTAACATAAGCTCGACAACCCCAAACTTTAATATGTTTAAGGTTATGCTTACATCCTTTCCATATCTTATATGGTGTTGTAGAGACTGACTTAGTGGGAACTTTATTTAGTAAGTATGTTGCTGCTTCCAAAGTATATCCCCATAAATTAATTGGAAGTTTTTCTTTAGAAAATACCAACAATAAAAAAAAGAGTTAGTTTATTTACTTTATTCCTGAACTACGTAATGTTCTGATTCATGCAGTGTCATGATACGTAGGCAATCCCCAATCAGATGCAATCATAGCCATAATTGATCGGAATTTTTTTTGAGAGAAGATAAAAAAAAGAGGAAAAAAATACCGTTAAATTCAAGAGAAAATAAACCAATAAGTCGGGATGAAGCATGAAGCCTTCCAAGCTCATTTTACAAATAAAAATGGCATTAGGTGCATGATGTACAATGTGTGATTAATATTTGCAAAATACCTAACTCTAACATATTTGTTGTTTATCATTTTAAAAGATAAAGTTAAACAAAAGTGGTTGGTTTGTGGTTTGAACTGGCGACTCACCCTTACAACACGAGATCAAAAGAAAAAGTAGAATGGCAAACAATAGCGAAATTAAGTCACATAATGATGATATCCATGGACAATTGGTCGAACAAGGAGCGGGATTGGTTGAAGAAGTAAGAGTGCTGAAGCAACAATTGGCAGGGATGTACCAAGCCTGGGTGAATGGACAGGCACCACCCCTACTAACCATAGGGCCTTCGGATAATCTTTATAATGTGTCAGTTGCAACTCAAGTGCCCATCTCTATAACAAGTAACCCATCGGACCAACTTGGATTCAGTCTGAGCATTAACCTTCCCACTATCCCCAGTACCTCTATTCCACATCCTCCAACCACACCTCTCAGAAATGACCCACCTACTGTACCCATTGTCCATACTTTTACTGTCCCTCAACCGGCTCTTACACGAAAGTTCAACGATGATCCACAACTCAATGCTCATGATGCCCAACATTACTCTCAGGAACTGACTTTCAATGTTCCAGATTCATACAAGCATACTCCTTAGAACATGTTTCCAATTGAGATTGAAAAGCCCAATAAGAATATGGAATCAGAGGAAATAACCAGAAAAATGAAAATCTTGGAACAAACCATGAGAAACATACAGGGCTTGGGAGGCTACAAGAGTGTTTCGTTCAACGATCTATGCATGTTCCCCCATGTTCATCTGCCACCCGGCTTCAAGACCCACAAATTTGACAAGTACGATAGGCATGGTGATCTTGTGGCCCATTTGAAGAGGTATTGTAATAAATTGAGAGGCGTAGAAGGATAAGAACATTTGCCCATGGCCTATTTTGGGGAAAGTTTGATAGGGTTTGCTTCAGAGTGGTTCATTGATTAAGACATCTCTCACTGGCACGTTTGGAACGACATGGCTCATGATTTGGTCCAACAGTTTCAGTACAATATTGATATGGTGCCTAACCATTCCTCTCTTGTCAACATAAAGAAGAGACTGACAGAAAGCTTCAGAGAATATGCAATCAAATGGAGGGAGTAGGCTGCTAGGGTCAAACCACCAATGAAAGAAACAGAGATGATTGACTATTTTTTCCAAGCTCAAGATCCTGATTATATCCATTCCATGTTAGCCGCCATTGGCAAACCTTTTACTGAGGCAATTAAGATTTGATAAATAGTAGATAATGGCATAAAGACGGGAAGAATATTGAGTCAAGCTGCCTTCAAAGCCACATCGCAGACCATCCAAAATAGGTGGAGGGGTTTGGCAAATAGAAACATGAGAGAAGAGGGAGCCATGATGGCTTCAAACTTGAGAGAGGCGTGCAGGTCCTTCAGCCAATCATATATGCCATCCAGAACTTCACAACATTACTACCCACATCATGATGTTTCATTTGCCGTGGCACCGCCCACTATGCAATGATGAACACACAATCTTACACGCGGCCACAACATCACACCCAAAGCCGAGCTCCACCTCCTAGAAATGCTCGTCCCTACCAAGATCCATATAATCCCGAACAAAATATTCCCCAATACAATCCCCGCCCAAGAGAACCTCCCAGAAGGAATCAATTCACCCATATCGGTGAATCTTATTCAAGTTTGTTACAAAAGCTAAACAGGCTAGGTCTGCTGCTGCCAGTGGACCCGAATAGGCCAAACCCCGAGTCCCCCACGCACCGAGCTGATGCTAGATGTAAATACCATTATGGAGAAATCGGACATGATACTGAGGACTGTTGGACTCTCAAAAAACGCAGTGGAGCACCTCATTGAGGTCAAACCAATAGATTTTATGGAAGAAGAGGCCCCTAATGTGATCCCTTGCCTACTCACAACAATAGGCCAGTCATTGGAATGACATGTGATAATAGGGAGCTTGATCCATCACTGAAAGCCATTGTAGCCATTTCCGCGACAGCAGAGAAAGCTAAAACGGTTGCCAAGCCATGAAAAGTTCTTCGTCAGATGGGAATCTCGGTAGTTGGTCTTGCTGTCCTTTCTGCGCCCGAAATATTTCAGGGTGTAATCTAGATGTTTTACTTTATTGTCTTACTTTCTGATATAAACTCTTCTATCTTAAAATGCAAAGAAATGAAATCAATATTTCATCTTCCATGAATGTCTCTTTTCTTAATCTTGTCCCTTTTCTTATTCTCTTTTCAGTTGTGTTAATGCAGATTTTAATAACATGACATGCTTGTGGACTTCATGCCTAGATCCTAAAATGTTGTTAGACTTTGAAATAATGAACCAAGAAGCATAATGTATTGAAGATAAGGCTTGTAAGAAAATAAACAAAAATTTGAACACCTCTTCTATTTTAAATAGAATTTCTAGCCTGTTACGAGTAAGTGGAGAGGAAAGATCTCCAGGGATTCTTATCTCATTCTATTCCAGTCGCTCAACCAATGAAAATGAGATTCCCTCTCTTTGGATCATTGTTGAAGACGAGATCGATGATGAAGATTGAGTCAAGACCCGATTGAAACATTATCTTTGACTAATGAAAAGTGATTGGCTAGAGTCTGCCATGGGCAGTTGTACAACAAAGAATGCCTCATGCTTACAACAAGAAAGTACATCCCAAGAAATTTGAAGTGGGGCAACTCGTCCTGAGAAATATTCTCCCGCATCATGGAGAAGCTAAGGAAAAATTTGCTCCAAATTTCAAAGGTCCGTTGTATTTGGGAGACATCAAAGGAAATGTCCCCGAGACAACAGTCAATACAGATGCAGTCAAAAGTTACTATGTCTCATTATTTGGTGTTAACATTCTTTGATTGGCATGACAGGGGCTTTCTTTCTTGCTACCCAAACACCATCAACCTTTTTGCAAACTCTTTGAGTCGGTTACTTCTCTTTAATTACCCTCTTTGGAATCAGGAAGTTATTATTAAAAAATGACAAAGAAAAGAAAGAAAAAGAAAAAAACAACAAAAAAGGAGAAAAGAAAGAAAAAGAAAAAAGGCAAAAGAAAACAAAACAAAACAGAAAATCAAAAATAAAGTTCTCTGAACTACATTCGACTTGATTCCGAAAGGATACGTAGGTAGCCTCTCTCCGTGGTTCAGTAACACCAAAAGAAAAATCCAAATTCCACAAAAAGTGAAACTAGGGCAGATATTATAATGTTTTGGCAATAATTTTGCCTGAAAGGTTCCAAAGTTGTAATTCAGTCCAAATTCTTTTTAACCAAATCCTTTTAAGTCCTTCCGATCAATCAGCGAGAATGTTTAAAGAATTAGAGGACATAATTATTTGGATCTAATACAATCAAAATGAGAGGAATAAAATAAGAGAGTCTTATTGGTGAAAACCCTCGCGGGCACCTTAAGGCGATGGTAAGCTGAGAAATTGAAATGAGAGAGTCTTGTTAGTGAAAACTCGCAAAAAGCGCTACAAGGCGACAGTGAGAAGAGAAACGAGAGAGGTTAGCTGGTGAAAACCTGCAAAGGGCGCCACTAATCGAAAAGAGTATCCTCACGACCGTTCGGCATCAATAGAACCCTGGCAAGGTTTCTTGGTTTGAAAGCATGAGTTGTGATGAATTTATGAGAGTTGGACGGTTTACATAGATCAGGCATCTAGTCCAAGAGGCATGTCATGTTCATTGAAGTCTGCATATACTCCAGATAAGTCCTTCTTTCCTTTCCCCCAAAGGGATACCTCTCGTCTAAGTTCATTTGTCCATTTCATTGTTTGTTTTTCTTTGAATCCCTTTTAGTCTAATTCTATTATGAAACTAAGATAAAGAAATGATGGCATGATTAATTTACTGGGCTTTTGTTTTATATGAGCCAATGTTTAGAAGGCACCTAGCCTCGGCAAGGGCATCAAGTCCACCCCGACTGATCATGATTGGCAGATGCTTTGAAATTGAAAACTTTGGAAAAAGAAAATCAAATTGATGCGCCAGCAAAGGCAAAATAAAGCTGAAAGGTTAAGTCTCACGTGACTAATAGTTATTGGCAAAGTTTGAAAACCCAAAACTCTCCCAATGGTCTGAAATTGAAGAACTTGGAAGAAAAAAGTCAAAAGCAAAATGCCTACAAAGGCAACATAAAGTTGAAAAAGGTAAGTACCGTCATGGAAAAGTTTGGAAAAGCTAAAGGTTCTCCAAGGTCAGAAATACAATTGGTATTCAGAAAATAATCAGTTGCAGTTGAAATCATTAAAGAAGATGAGTCGAGATCAGGAAATTGAAATAATCAAGACCATAAATCGACCACCATTTTAAAACTAACGAATCTTTCATTCTTCATAATAGGAGCAAAACAATTTTAGGAAACAGTTCGTGGAAAGACGAACACCACCAAGTGAAGTTCTTAAATCCATGATTTTCTTCCAATATGTGTGTAATCATGTTATTTTTAGTTTCATTATAGGGAATCAACACCCTATCTTCAATACAGGGTACTATATCCCCTGGCTGTATTACTTTCTGCCTACATAGGGTACGACATTCCCTAGTAGAATCTTAGAGAGCAAAGATCCTCATTTTATTGCAAACATAGGATACGACATTCCCTAGTAGCATCCCAAAGTGCCAAGAGCCTCACCTTATTGCCTACACAGGGTACTACATTCCCTGGTTGCATTTCTTATTGCAAACATAGGGTACAACACTCCCTAGTAGTATCCTAGAGTGCCACGATCCTCATCTTATTGCCAACACAGGGTACTACATCCCCTAGTCGCATTATGTTCTGCCTACATAGGGTACGTCATTCCCTAATAGAATCTTAGAAAGCCAAGAGCCTCGCCTTATTGCCAACACAGGATACTGCATCCCCTAGTTTTATTTTATTACCAACATAGGGTACGACATTCCCTAGTAGCATCTCAAAGCGCCACAAGCCTCATTTTATGCAACATAGGGTACGACATTCTCTAGTAGACTCTCAGAGTGCCACGAGCCTCATCTTATTGCCAACACAGGGTACAACATCCCTTAGTCACATTACTTTCTACCTACATAGGGTACGACATCCCCTAGTAGAATCTTAGAAAGCCAAGAGCCTCACCTTATTGCCAAGACAGGGTACTACATCCCCTTGTTTCATTTTATTGCCAACATAGGGTATGACATTCCCTAGTAGCATCTCAAAGCGCCACAAGCCTCATTTTATGCAACATAGGGTACGACATTCCCTAGTAGCCTCCCAGAGTGCCACGAGCATCATCTTATTGTCAACACAAGGTACAACATCCCCTGGTCGCATTATTTTCTGCCTACATAGGGTACGACATTCCCTAGTAGAATCTTAGAGAGCCAAGCCTCACCTCATTGCCAACATAGGGTACTACATCCCCTGGTTTCATTTCTTGTTGCAAACATAGGGTATGACATCCCCTATTATCAAAAAGAAAAAGAAAAAAAAGAGCCCATTTCTCTTTCAATTCTTCATTTTGCAATAGCGAAGATAGTTTATTGTGTTTTTAATAACTCACAAAAATTTTCTAGTGCAAACTGGGGCAGAAATTTTTTATTCATTTTGTTTGTTTGTGATGGCTTGTAGGCTTTTCTGTAAAGCACAGATTGGATGTGCAAAAATAAGATTTCAGTTCTTTCCAGAGAAAGTGGAACGTTTGATCTCAATACCAGCCGCAACCAGCTTTGACGTAATGCATGTAGAGACATATGGTCAAGATCCATATTCCCACCATCTGATCAAGAAACAAGCTTGCAAGAATATTTCATAATCTTTTGCATCGAGAGCATCAAGTTTCAGTCTAAAGTCAATGGGAGAAGCAAGTCACAAATCAAGACAAGACTCCAGATGGCACTTAGATAGGAATTTTGTAACTCTTAGATTTCAAGAATATGTAATTTTCTTTTCATTTTGATGTAATAGTGAGAACCGCAGATCAGAACCTCGACGGAACTTCACTCGACTCTCCCTCAAAGAATACTCCATCACTCTTCTTTTACTAGAACTACAGGTGACTTGATTCCCTTATAACATGGGATATGTAGGCTGCCTAAAACCAAGGTTCGGTCGCAACCTCTTATTTTCTCTTCTTTTCCTTTGTAAATAATAGTGAGGTCAAAAATCAGTCACCTTGTTCATTTTTTCTTTGCCATCATATTTCCAAGCAAAGAGGGGCATGCTGTGAACAACTAATTTTTGACCACACCCAAATTTTATACTACTTTAGCATAAATATTTCTTTCAGGTCTAATCTTATATATTTATATTCATATACTTATAGAAAATATTTCGTTTTTATTTGTAAAGAGAAAAAGAAAATTTACAAAAACTATTTAGTTTCTTTAATTAGTATTTGGATAAGTAAGCTATGGTATTTTTAGTATTATTTAAATTATATGTAAATATTTAGTTTTCTTATATATTTTTTTTCTTGGTGTAAAAGTAGTTGATCAACATTATCATTTTCATAATTAAGTTATTTAAAAAAAACATAATGAAGTTAAAATATGCCAAAAATAGGTATAGTTTTGTTCACAAATTTTCCTACTAATCAGGTCACATCCCAATCCCTAATGTTCCCACACATTTCACGTCCCTCCAACCACACACCCTCATGTTTGAGTTCTTTCCCCAACCTCAATCCCACGCTCCCACTTCAAATCTTTGGCACAAGATTAGATAACTACTTTTATTCCTCTTTATAAAGAGGTTTAAAAAAGATCGAGTGGGGATATGACAAAAGACTGAAGGAAAAGATTTTATTGAGTGGAGAGTTTGAGAAATATTTGGTTTACTTTAGAAAGAGAAAATGGAGTTTAAATAGGAGCAAAGGTTCGAGTGGACGTTTGGTTAATGCTTTTATTCCGATTCGGAGTTTCCTGTCTTCTGAGGTTGTTGTCTTTCTCATTTGGAATTTTTGAAATTAAAGTTTGTACCAGTTTTTATGATTATTGGTAAAAGAAGTCTCACCTTACAGGTTTTCTTCTAATCTTTGTTTAATCTATTTTAGTGTGTTTGTTGGAAATAAAATGTAAATAGCTGTCTTATAAGAATTAAGATCTATTATGAAGTTGTTGTGTTGCTATAGTTTATATCTCATTTATTATCGAAGTAGTATTTGAGTTTTTACTTTTCGCTTAATCATTGTTGTGTATTTAAGATATTATTCCTTGAATCTTAGATTCTTAAGTATTTAAGTATTTTCTATTTACTGTTTTGGTTAACACATTTTCCTAAGTTTTTGGTGTTAAAATATTATCATTTTTAAATGGGTAAGAATGGTTCAAACAATAAAGTTATATCTGATGCCATGAATTTTTTTTGATAAGAAGTACTATTGAAATTAAAGATCAAGTCCATCACGAATTTTATTTTTAAGTCTGTTAATTTGTGGCAAATATCACTTCTAACAAAAATAGTTTTACTTCCCTTCAAGAGTTCATGTAAAATTCTTGCAGTCTGTTTTGGGTTTGGAGTTTATTTGAAACTTTCCTTTTATGTGTTATTCCGAAATTTTCTTTTTCTTAAATTTTTGCAAAAAAATAAAAATAAAAATAAACCCACGTTACAAGTTTTAATGGAAGGTTGTGATATTTTCATTGATTAATTTTCTTAGTTTTACGTTGTCTCTCTTTCAATGTGACTAACAGAGAATATCTTACTCCGCATATTTGTTTTAGAAAATATTTTAAATGTTTATGATTTGGTTTCTTTTACTTGTTTGTTAGTTGAAATGTAATGATAATTAGTAGTAACAGAGGGATACGAGTTTGGAGAACATAGTTTGTTAATATAGGAGATTAGATTAACTTATTAAAATTATATTGTGGCCATGGTTTAATCTCTTAAAAATGTAGTTGCTGCGTTTTTCTTCTATTATTGAAGCTTCCCAGAAAATATTCATTTTTAGTAGATCCTAAGTAATGGAATTTCACATTTATCTGTATACAAATGCCCACTACTCCTAAATTTTAGAAGTGTACTTTAGACTAAAGTTTTTTAAATTCCTCCTTGTTAAGATATTAAATTTCACAATCTTTGATCCCTTATGAACAAGACTCAGATCTTAGGGCAATTAATCCATTCACGAATGTTTGTAGAAATGCTGATTAGACACGTTTTTAATCGAACTTTCGTGATTACATACACATTTGTGTGACATGGTTACGATTTCCAAAATTAATCAAGGTATGCATTTGCGCAACTTCGGCATAACAATCTTATATTAATAAAGCGTGATAAATTGTATACATGTATGCGTGACATGATTTTAACGCCCCAAATAAAGCGAGTTCACGTACGCGTGATTCATTTTAAGATAATTCCATAATTACGAATAATCAAGCAATTTAAAAGCGGTAAAAGGTAAAATGTAAATAGGTTCCAAAACGTGTAATTAAACAATTTAATTAAGGCAGGTATAATTAAAGCGACCGTGCTAGGACCATGGAATCTGGGAATGCTTAACACCTTCTCCCGGATTAACAGAATTCCTTACCCGGTCTTCTGTTTGCAGACTTTAAAACAGAGTCAATTTCCTCGATTTGGGATTTTAAAATAAACCGGTAAATTGGGACACCATAACTTATCCCAAGTGGCGACTCTAAAATTAAATAAATAATATCATTTCGATTATGGCACTTAAATTGAAAAAACTCCATGTCCCTCTCGGAAAAAAGGAGGTGTGACAACGGCGTCAACGAGAGGCTGGAGGTTTGGAGATAGACCATTGAGTCTAAGGGTTTCAAGTTGAGCAGGACTAAGACGGAGTACCTAGAGTGAAAATCCAGGCGGAAGCGGAGTTGGACGTGAGGCTTGATTCACAAGTCATCCCCAAAAAAGGTAGTTTCAAGTACCTTGGGTCGGTTGGGGAGATCGGCGAGGATGTCACACACCGTATAGGGTTTGGGTGGATGAAGTGGAGGTTAGCGTATGGAGTCCTGTGTGACAAGAAAGTGCCTCCAATTCTCAAAGGTAAATTTTACAGAGCGATGGTTAGACCGGCCATGTTGTATGGGACTAAGTGCTGGCCAGTTAAAAACGCACATATCCAGTAGATGAAAATAGCTGATATGAGGATGTTGAGGTGGATGTGCGCACACACTAATATGTATAAGATTAGGAATGAAGATATTCGAGAGAAGGTGGGCGTCGCCCCCATGGATGACAAGCTGCGGGAAACAAGGCTCAGATTGTTCAGGTACGTTCAGAGGAGAAGCCCTGATGCGCTAGTGAGAAGGTGTAAGCGGCTGACTTTGGTGGGCATGAGGAGAGGTAGAGGGTAGCCTAAGAAGTATTGGGGAGAGATGATCAGACAGGACATGGCCATAGACAAGAAGTTGTGGAGATCGAGCATTAAGGTTGTAGGTTAGGAGGTAGTTGGGAATATCTCTACGGCGCTCCAGAGTGAGGCTAGTCTGTTGGGACTTGGTCTTTGACTATTAGTGGTTAATGTTGAGTTCACACTACTCTTTCGTTCCTCTTAGTGATGTGCTTTATCTACTTAGTTATTATTTTGCTTTTCACTTATTTTCTGGTTCTGGTGATGATGTTCTTTGTTCTATGGTTTCTATTGATGGTACTGATATGTTGCCTCTTTTCATCTTCTTTTTTTCTTCTTGAGCTGAGGGTCTTTCGGAAACAGCCTCCCTACCCCCTCGGGATAGGGTTAAGGTCTCCATACACACTACCTTCCCCAGACCCCACTAGTGAGATTTCATTGGGTCATGTTGTTGTATTATTTAAAATCATGTGAAAAATATATGGTAGTTAACTATGGTTATATACTAAAAAATATGGTTAAATGAAATTACATATGTCATTTATTTATAGGATGGGAATAAACGTCCGGTGTGGGTAGGAATGTAATATTTCAGAGATTTGTCAAGGTTCTCACTTCCGCCGATGATTTCTGGCCAAAAAAGAGCTTTTCACTTATCAGGTTTTTGTCTAACAAACTTCGGATTTAGCTCTCTTGAAAGAACAGAAAGAATTTTCTTGACATCGAAGTGTTTTAGATTAACCTGGTTGGTGAAGATTTTCTTTCTCTTTTCCTTTTTGAAATAATTCGTACTTTAAATTAATTGTAGCCTGCATTCATCTTCCTTCTATCCTTGAAAAAGAAAATGTTTTATTGTCCCCGTAACATTATTATCCAGAGGCGTTCATAGGCATTTAAAGTTATTATTAGTGAGACTTTTACATTGTTAATGCAGAAGAAACACTTTTTATATTAAAGACATAATGACTCATGGTATGTAATGTCTGAACTTTTTTTAAATATGTCTTGCATGTAGGAAGACTTTCTGGATAGATTTTAGTGGTGTTTTACAAGAATTTGTTCTCTATAATGTCACAGAGGAAAGGAGAAAATAACATCAAATAAGTCAAGGGACGTGCATATATATGACAATATTTATATATTTAAGAGGAAAGTGATTTTGGGATAGAACTATATAAACTAGGAAGAATCAGTGTTTTTGTCTTTTTATCGGCAGGGGCGGATTTATGTACTGTGATTGGGGTGATACGCCACCCGCACACTTCGACAAATATTCTGAACATGTACTTAAATATTTGCGAAAACAAATATTTTAATTGGCACCCACAATGCACAAAGCAGCTCGGGTTGCCATTGGTTGATCCACGACTTTAGAATCCTCATTTTGTTGTATACCCGAGTTCGATTCCTGGCGCAGTCACTCTGACAAGTGACAACCCTTTATGTCCCTTGGACCTCACTTCTCTTTCTTCCTTTTTTCTCCATTGTTGCACCATTTATTTCCGTAGGGCCTCACACTTCTCTTTCTTCCTTTTTTCTTTCGTCCTTTTTATGTTCCATTGTTGCTAAATTTCTATCTCTATCCCTCTATATGTATCTTTCTATATTCTCGTTATTCATCTTTTTATTTGAAATGTATTTACACCACCTATTATTTCGCTTTTACAATTAAAGCTTAATTCATAAAATTTATTTTTTGATAGATAATTTGAAATCATATTTAACATATATTTTCTCTCTTTGTAATGACGCGACATTGACCTGTTGCTATCTGAGTAATATTTTATTGGCTTTTGAAAGATCGAAATGGCTTGTTTACTAGACGTTTTGAGTTGATTCTCGAAGATTTAAAAATTGAAGCCTATATTTTGAAAAGAATTGTCATAAAATTGATAAACATGATCGAAAACTAACTCAAGAATATCGAAGGTAAACTAATCTAGTCAAATAAAGAATATATAGAAATAAAGCTACTTTTTAGTAAATGTGTGTTTGGAGCCGCTCTTTCAAGAATTATTGGTTTTTCATTTTCTGTTTTGCAATTTACTATACAAGAAAAGTTAAATTTTTAAATCAAGTGTGAAAAAAAAAACTAAATCAATCTTGTTTGTCTAATATACTTGATCGAGCTAACTTAAAACTAATTGAACCGGCTCATCCTTCCATCTTTGTAGCTAGTAATATGTATATTGTATATACAAAATAGTGGCACCCACAATCTCTACATTTTGGATCCGCCTCTGGTGACAACATTTCACACGTGGCGAATTTTTATTCTTTTCCCCTTCCCGAAAGTGATGTATTAATGTTATTACCGGGTATATTATGTTATCACCAACGACGAAAAAAAAGGCTAGACCTTTACCTACCCATGTCCATAGCTTCATTCCCACAAATACCCAAGAGAAATCCATTAAAGATTGCTTACCTTGAAAATGGTAATTACAATTAAATTTGATTTTGTAGTTCTAAAAATATGTGATCTATTTTTATGCTAGTTGTTAGGAAATAGATGTTAAGTGAAAGATTAGAAAACATAATAATAGCTCGTAGACAGTATAATAATCAAACCGAATGGCTGACAACTGGGGCCTCGAGCTGGTGTATACGGGACCTCGAGGTCAAGTCGGATGCCCAGCTGAGGGCAGTTGTCGAGCTCGATACAGAGTTATGAATGGCCGATGAAGGGCTAACAGTATTGGGAGCTTTGATGAGAGCTTTTTATGATCAATAGTGAGCAATAAATGAAGAACAATAAATAGAACACAATAAACGTAAGCAATAAATGCAAGTAGTGAAATCAAGAGAATATGTTAAGTTAGAGAGCGAAGAGAATGTTCTTGTATATTTAATAGTGTGTCTCAGATGATCCTTACGAAATGACAAGAGTCCTATTTATATATGAGAGGAAAATCCCAATACGACTCATGCGTAATTATTACATAAAGTAGTCGGTACAACTACTCAATCATCCTGGTGCAAGTTGTCACTGTTTGTGTAGGCTTTGTCAGAAAAATACTGCTCCTAGGGAACTTCCCGCTTACTTGTGATAACCATCAGTTTGTTCTGCCCAGATGTCGGGCACGAAGAACCTTGAAGACTTTGAACCCCGAGCTATTCGTTCGGCTCTTCGAAGCGAAATTACGTAATGCCTCATCGATCGTGAAATTGGTCTTTCCGATTTTAGCTGCATACAGATAGTCCCCGCGTTTCTCAGAATAAAATGAAGAGAAATGACCTCGAGATCTTGCCCCTTCGGCGCTTCCATCGAAGCAAATAGTTGCATCCTGCCAAATGACTGATGTAACAGATAGGGCTTCTAAAGGTCGCGTCCACACAATCCTCAAAGTCTTCGAATTAATTATAATGGTTGGCTGTCCTTTGGTCTGCTCCAATCGCACATGCTAGGCTTCTATAAATACTCATTTCTTCGCCCATTCCTTTCTACTGCATCATCAGACTCCCAACAGAGTTTTTCTTTCTGCTTAATTTTCTCTCGTGTTCTTTCCTGAAGCGTGATTTTTCATTTCTTCTTTGTAACCTTTTGGTAAAAATCGTGAATACTTCCACCTCTATCCTTCAGGAAGATGTGCCTTCATTTTCCACGCTCTCATCTGAGGGTAAAGCAACAGCGTCTTCTAGTGCTGGAGAGTGCGTTCCAGAGGCCTTTGAGATGACCTCTGATTTTAAGGTCGAAAGGCCTTCTTCGAAGCCGGGATGATATGAAGCCGCATCTCGATACATCAGTTTAATAACGGACATTGAAAGGGTGAAAATCGACTGTCGTTGGGGAGATGCGGTGTTAGTGGAGGTTCCTTCTCGGGGGGAGGATGTAACAACATATAAGACCGACTTTCTCAGTATGTATACTTATCCATTTACCCTTGGCCCAGCGGTACCATCCATGCCTTCGATAGATCTCGTGATCCTCGACTTCTGCGAACGATATCAAGAGACCCTCGGCCAAATTCATCCATCATTCTCGCGTATTGTTTACATGACCAGGTATTATGCGGATATGATTAAGGGGATGACTTTCACCCTTGACCATTTGATCAGAATGTATAGTCCCCGACTTTTTGGGGGGGCCTAATTAAGCTCCACTTTCGGGCCTTGAGGTCTCTCTTTGCTTGTACTGACGAGGTTAGGAAGGGGGGGTTGATGAGCCGTTTCGTCCGAGTTAGGACTTCAGACTTGATCCCCGCAGAGAGGATATTGTTCCCCGAAAGATGGAACATGAAGCGTAAGTAGACATACTTAACTAACTGCACATTTTTTTCTTTCGGATGCATTTTCTCATGAACTGACTTCATCCACTGATACAGTTGTTGCGGCGTACCTTGATGCGGTTAGGAATCTTTCAGGATGGGTAGCTAAACTAGACTCGATTTGCCCTTATGTTGAGCGCGTGTGGCGCAATTTATCCAAGGTCGATGGGAAGCCAAGGATCACGGAGGGACTTCATTCTCTGCTGTAGTTTCAATTTAACAAGAGTTATTCCTAATTCGCGTTCTCATTTCTCGTGCTTGTTTTTGTATTTAGGCATGTCCGGGGGAGGTCTTCTTGATGAGAGGAAGCCTGCCTGGTGAAGCGGGCGCTCCAACACCCGACGAAGAGGGGAAAAAATGAGGGAGGTCATTGACTTATCCTCCGAAATCTAAGAGAACCGGAGTGTAAGATCCTAAGGATGATTCAACGGCCTCAATTCCGGAAGCATTGGGGAGCCCCCGAGCTGGAGGCGAAAAGAAAGACGATCCCTTGATAGCACCCGAAGGGGGAGAGGATCTGATTGTTTCAACTGTTGAGTTGGCAGCTTCCAAATCGCGGCTCGGTTTCGTTGTTGCCCCACCTCTGGCTGAAGAGGCCGACGAGGGTGTATCGGGCGCTATCACCGAGCTAGATGATGACCAAAATTTGCCTCGACCCAAGGTGCGCTTGGTAGGCGATCCGGGGGAGCCCAATTCTGAAGCTCTTCAGAAGCAAGGGACGACCCCGATTAATTCAATCGAGGTGGTTGAAGTGAGCGATTCCCCTTTTAAATCGGCTTTTCCTCTGAGAGCAAGACGCCCCCAATACAGAGTCTCTCGATGTGGGGATGTCCGTTGGTGATAAAAATATATTTGAAAAACCTTCTGTCGCTCCTAAGGAAAAGCCTGAGCCTGACATTTTGCTTATTTTTAATGAGATCGAGAGGCTATGCGAGCATGTAATCTATTCGTAAATTCTGCTTGGTGCCTCGACCTTTGCCCTGCTAACCTTATTTCTTTCTTGGTTCCAGGCCAAGGTGCTTTATAATCAAACGTTTGCCAATTTTGAAACCGAGCTGACTCGCCACGAGGGCGAACATAAGAAGCTTACCTCGGAAGCTGATGAGCTCAAGGCTCTTTCTACCAAGAGGGAGGAAGAACTTCGTGGCCTTCGGGATTGCTTAGAGGCGGCTGTGAGCATGTGATTTTTGCCTATATGAATTACTCCCAAAAATTCAAAACAAAATAATTTTTTCCATTGGTTTGCAATTTCGTGGATTTTCGTAGCATTTTTGTTATTGTTTGCATTTGTCTGTGCATGTTAATTTTGAAAAAAATACAAAAATATGTTGCATTTGCATTTAGGATTTAATCCTACACTTTAGGATAATTAACAAATTAATTGTTTTATAAAAATGGAAAATTAAAAAAAAGATTATTTTTGCTTTTTAATTTTAATTTCAATTTTGAATTTTGGTAGTTTTTCCCTTTAATTTGGTTTTTAATTAATTGTGGTAATTATTAATTAAGGTTAATTAATGTAATGTGTTAGGGTTAATTGTGATTTAGGAATTAGTTTAGATTTTATCTTAGTTTTAATTTGAAAAGAGGTTAAAAAAAGAGAGAAAAAAGAGTTGGAAAATAAAAGGAATTAATTTGAAAAAAAGAAGAAAAGAAAAGCAAGAAGAGAGAAATCATTTGGGCCAATTCCAATTCCATCCGTCTAGGCCCAAGCAATTTGATAGTCAAACCCGCCCCAATTCCAGCCCATACCCGCTCTCTACCCGGTCCAATCTCCACCATAATCAAAACGACACCGTTTCAGTTACCTTAATCTGGACAGTTGATCCCATGTGATCAGACGGCCGGGAACTAGGGTGGGTTTAATATAAATATGTCCGAACTCCAACCCCCCCCCCTCCTTCACTCGTCTCTCTCACACACCCCAATCAGAGACCCCTCATGAACCCTAGAAGCCGCCCCCATTCCTCCAATGCTTTAGGGTGGCAGCGCCACCTCCAAACACCACCAAAATTACACCCCAGAACCCCCATTGCTTTCTCTCTCCAAATCTCTAACCCATGTCCCTTGAATCCCTCTAGTTTGGCTCGAATGTTGGATCGAAAAATGAGATCCAAAACCTAATTTTCCCAAATCACTCAAAACTCAAGTTCCATAGTCTTTGGCCTTCCTTCATTGTGATTTCATGGTTAATTTCCCAAAAACTTTGCTATTGACCCCAAGTCACGAATATGCAACAAGTTTTCGAGTGGTTTTCAAGCTTCGAATTAGCCGGAAATAAAGGCTAATTAGTTGTTCTTGACAAGAACAACTGATTAGTCTCAATTTTCAGTCATTTAGAGATAGTCCCGGTCATTGGTTTCAATTTAGTGAGATTTGCCCCTTAATACTGTTCTCAGATATAGTTTTGTGCCCCTATGGTTCTGAGATTTGTGTTCTTTTTCTTTTCCTCTTCCATGTTTAAGTTTACCTCTGCTTTGTAAAACCCTGCCTAGTGTAGTTTAGTTCCTTTCTGTCTTTCTCTTCTTTTGATTGTTTCTATCCTCGGATTTCAGTATTATTAATCATTGGTTATTGAGATTTCAGACATTCGTTTCAGTTAAATTAGGTGTTCAAAGCTATTTAAAATCATGTTGGTTTAATCGAAATTGGTTTTGCGGATATTTCTTCTGTTAAAATGCTTGAGCATGTCTCAGTTGGCTAAAATAATTCTGTGAAGTTCACATTATAATTGGTTCATGGCAAGTTTGTTTTCCAACTTTTAAATTGTTCAAAATTTCTGAGTTTTTTAAATTTGTTTTGATCCGGTTAAGGGCTTTTTGTTTGAGTGGTTTTGTTTGTTAGTCTTCAGGGATCCATAGGGGGTTAATTGTAAGTATAGAAACTTAGAGGGGTCTCAAAAATGGGGGCAGGGATTGTAATAACCAATTGGTCTAAGGTCAGTTTAGGGATTTAGGGTATGAAGGAATCAATTTCTATTAGGATAGAAGGTTCTAAAGAATATGATAAGAGCTGAAAATTTCAGATATTTTTAAAAAAGGGGTAAAAGGGTAAAAAAAAAAATAACTAAGGAAAGAGGGATAAATAGGGAATTGGCTAGCTGTACTAGGGCTGCCTTAGGCATGCCTATATAAGCTCTTTTTCCATTCATTGTAGAGGGCAGAAAAAGAACACTAAAAAAATATTGAAAGCTAAACGGTTAAATTCGTTTGGAAATTCCGCAATTCATACATTTCATTGTAGAAGAACTATCTAAATTCAGTTTGTTTGGATCCCTAACTTCTTTTGTCTAGCTAAAATACATAAAGAGTTTTCCTAGCTGCACTTCTGGCTGAGCAATGGCTTGAGTTTTTTGGTTTGAAGTTGGTTTTTGCACTGGTTACTCCATTATTGTTCCATTGTTTGTTCTTGAGTTGAATTCGCTGTCTCATTGACTGATTCTGAGGCTCTTTTTCTGCTGTTGTTCTGCTGATTCTGCACCCTTTTGTTTTTCTTTCGACTTCCAGGTATTCACCACATCTCTTAATGTATGAGAAAGGATGAGCTTGAAGTTGGTTTGATCAAGCTGAAATTTGTAAAGAGTAGTTTTAAATGTTATTTCTGCACTTTTGGAGTAATTGATAGTTGCATTTTAGTTTGGTTTTCCCTATGTGGACATTTGATTTTTGTTTATTGTTGTTTAATTCCCCTTAAATTCTGAGAGTCCAAATAGCCATTTCAATGTAGATGAGTTGTTGTGAAAAGGACATGTAATTTGTTTTAGGACTTTATTTTACCTTCCTTTTCTTTTGAGGTCATGTAGTCGTATTACCCTGCTTTGCTTCTGCTTAGTTCATCATGTTTTAACTGCTGTGATATTTCTTTTCTGTTGAATGGCTCAAGAGTGTTTGGGATTTTAGTATGTGTATATGAACCACGAGAATCAGTACAGTAAGCTTCAGTAGATTTAAGCTTGTTTCATGTTCATCCAAATTTATTTAAATGATATGTGTAGATGCTTGATGGGAGTACATGCTAGCAAACATTCCCATTTAATTAACATTTGAGTTAGAAGCGATAAGCTGCATTATACCTCAAAATGACAAAGAATTATGTATAGGTTCGTGGTCACATATTCTCATAAGATGGCTTCAGAATGCATATTGCATTTTCCTTTCTCTTTAATTACAAAGGTTGGCCAACGTTTGCTTTATTTTAAGGTATTTTCATGAAAGTTTTGATTTATCTCGTTTAATTGGAATTAATCACGATTTAGTTTCCAGCCTGCCAGTTAGGTTTGCATATTGAGCTTCATGAGAGCCTAGTAGGGCCCAAATCATGTCTGGGTTTTGCTACTTGGTCCATTTAGCACAGATTGGGCTCTGGAGTGTAATATCAAAGGTTCCCCTCCTCTGAAGGGAATTGATGTCGAACCCCTGCTTCCCAGCATAGGCTGTGAGCTGGATTTGGCCTTATTTTGGTTTTGAGCCCAAAGGAATTTGCAATGAAGGAGATTGTTTACATTTTATCATTTGGGTTGTTCATCGCCGGTATTGACTGTCAAATTTTGGTTTGACAGTTTCATAAGATAAATAAAATCTCGAATCTTCTAATAATGAAGTCTCTTAAATTAGTGGAGGTGTGCTATATTAGGTAACACAAATAGCTTGTGGCCCTCCGAGTTTAGTTTGAATTCTCTTTAAAATTGGAATTGAGGTGTGCCGTGCCAAACAAAATCTCAAAATGCATGGCCCTCGCTTAGTTAATATTTTAATCTTTAGAATTTGAGGCATGCCATTTAGCGAATTTTCCATGGCCCCCGCAAAGTTGAAAACGCGTAGTTGCTTTAGGTGCGTAATTTAAAATTAGCTTCTTAAACTTGGGTGTGCATTTCATGTGACCCAAATCCAAATCTTAACAACATTAAATAAAATATATCTCGGACTGCGGGTGCATTTAATGTGGCACGGTCTAAAGACATATTTTGGATGACGTTGAAATCTTCCTTAAAATAATTAAAAGCGGTTTTAAAGTTAAAAATGCACATAGGCTTAAAACATGTATTAAAAATCAGATAATAGGCCAATAATAATAGCTGAGCTACCGTGCTAGAACCACGTAATCCGGGAATGCCTAATACCTTCTCCCGGGTTAACAGAATTTCTCACCCGAATTTCTGTGTTCGCGGACTGTAAAATAGAGTCAAACTTTCCTCGATTCAGGATTTGAACCGGTCACTTGGGACACCATAAAATTATCCCAAGTTGTGACACCATAAAATTATCCCAAGTGGCTACTCTAAATTTTTAATAAAATAATCACGTTTCGATTGTCACTTTAAATTGGAAAAACTCTCTTATACCCCTTTTGGGGTAGTAAAAAGGAGGTGTGACAGCTCTGGCGACTCTGCTGGGGATAAGAACCCAGAGTCTCTGGTTCAGGGTTCAAGAATTCGAGCTTAGAATAATTGTTATATTTGGCTTTATTTATTATCTGGTTTTATTCACATGTTTGGGCCTAATGTGCTAAATGTTGCTTTTTACCACTTTGATATCGTTGAAATGTATATAAATTGCTACGAATCCCTCCTCTCCCCGAGTCTTCTAAATCATCTGGGAAGTATGCACCTCGTTTGACTTCTCTTCTGTTAGAGTCATTCCAATTTTAGAACGAGGTTCGGACAAGTTGCAAAATCGGTGAAGCTTTGGTATTCCCGGTACGCTGCCCCCCCCTCCCCGGCTCGAGCTGTCCACTCGGGCAAGTCAGGTCTAGAACAAATAAACCCAAGTTTTTAAACCTAGTATAACATAGCCTCATGTCGGATCCCTAGTAGGAACTCTTGTTTGCATCATGTGCATTTTGACTTTGGGGACTCAACACAGGGGTTGGATCCGTCTAGGACAGTTGCACCTGAAATCAAAAGACCATCCTGATGTATTTTGTTTGCTACTTGCACATTTATTTTGATTCGGAATTCATGTTGACCGGCTTCTAGAATAAGGGAAGAATTGAGAAAAACCAAATTGAGGTAAGAGAGAGGAAATTACCCGCCGGTGGAAAACCTGGTGTCCAAAATACCCCGAAACTCTGCCAAAATTTTCTGAAAAAATAATTAAATAATTAATTAAAAAAAAGTTGTTTCAAAGTTTGTGTTTTCTGTTGCGTCAAATTTGCCCGAACTACGCCAGTTTGATTTTCACTGGATGTGGGATACATAGGCAACCCCCATCGGGTCCAACTTCCCTTTTGCGAAAATATCCCAAAAAGAAACAAAATTTTTATTTTTATTGTAAATAAGCAGGGCGATGCCATTCTTGTCTAAAATAGCCAAATGTCCCCAAAAGGGCACCAGAAGGTCGTTTTTGCAAGAATAACCGCCTTTGGTTATTTTTCAAGGTTTTGGCCGGTTAACGAACACAGCCTTAAAATCTTATTCCTCGAAGTGCTAAAAGGCCGTATTGGCAAAGCCGGATATTTTTATGCAAATTTTGAAAAAAATAGTGATAACCTTTTCTTGAGTCAAATAAGTCTTAATTTTTCTCCTAAAATCACCCTAATAAATGTGCAGGATGAGCACAACTCAAATAAACCTTTCTCAGTCCCCGAGGAAATCCCGTTGGAGCTGCATATGTGGTGGCATGATTTGGGGGAAGATAGCAGAAAAATTGTGACAAAAGCATTGGGTAGTCTTGTTGGGCTCTTGAAGGTTAAGCCGAGAAAGGATGTAATTGAGGCCTTGATACCCTTTTGGGACCCAGCACATAATGTATTCCACCTTGCTGATTTTGAGCTAACTCCTACGTTTGAAGAGATAGCAGGTTACGCTGGTTCCAATGGGAATCTTAAAAATCAATACCCGGTGGCACCTAGAACAGTAACCCCTCATAAATTTTTGGACTTATTAAGCATCAGTCGGTAAATCCGAGATGGAAATTTGGCCAAAGGATTTTGTACCTTCTACTTTCTGTACTGATGTTATGGGAATCCCCGTGGCTTCGAGACGCCAGACCGGTCTTACTTACTCGGGAAACAAAGACAAGTGGGAAGCCCGGAGAGGATTAGCTTTTATAGTGGTGATCCTGGGTATTTTGATTTGCCCAGAAAAGATGGGAACATAGAGTTGGGGCTCGTGGGTATAGCTGATTTTATCATGAAAAAGGCAAATAAGACCATCGTGCCGCTGATCTTGGCAGAAATTTACCGAGCTCTGACCCTCTGTCGAGAAGGAGGAAAGTGTTTTGAAGGGTGTAATATGTTGTTACAACTATAGATGGAGGAACACCTTTGCCACCGTCTTGGATATTTGAATTGTGGTATGACTAGCCTCGAATGCATTGAAAAACATGAAAAGCGGGTAGAGGGTTATGAGTTCCCGGATGGTACAGAAGCATGGTATGCTCACTTGAGATCCTTGACTGTAAACAAGATCGAATGGACATTCGGGTGGCTCTCGGTCAATGAAGTGATTTATATGTCGGCCGAAGTGTGTTTTTTGTTATTGATGGGTCTTCGGAGTATTCAGCCTTACGCTCCGCACAGAGCTCTACGTCAGCTGGGCAGATATCAGACCATCCCACACGATGAGTACTTGAGTTGGCAAGTTATTGAGTTGGAACCAAAAGTCGCTTTCCCAGAAGAAAGAGTGCATCAGATTTGGCATCAGTGCAGGTTCTTAGAGCCTAAGACTAAAGTACGAGATCTATCCAGAGGCGCGTTGGAGCCTAGTTACACCGCTTGGTACGATAAAATATCTCAAGTCCATCAAGATCCCGAACGGACCGCAAAGAGACCCCATGTCCAACAAGTCACCGACGGAGCACAGGTGCAATGAGACTGGTTGGCCAAGGAGAATGAGTACAGGGCCACAATAGGAAAGCTAGAAAAGCAAGTCAGGGATCTTCAGTTTGAGAATGGTTTACAGGCACCCACAGATGAGGGCGAGAAGAGAAAGTTAGCCAAAAAAAAATGACGCTCTTCGAGCCCAGATTCGAGAAATGAAAATAGCAGCCGAAAACCTCGCCAGAAGCGCGAAAGATGGAAAGCTCATAGATAACTTTAGGCAAAAGGTGAGTGAGTATGGTTTTGATCTGAACAAAGCAGAGGGTGAGCTAGCCAGGGTCCAAACAAAATTGACTAAGAACGCAGAGGAGTGGGCACGCTTGGTTAAACAGTTAAAAGAGAAATATGACAATGAGGTTGTGGGGTTGAAGACAAAGATTACCGCCCTTGAGAATAAAATGATCAAACAGACAAAGGACTTCAAAGCAGAAAGAGAACACTGTTATGCAGCAATGGCATGGTTGGAAAGAGACTTGCAACAACTTTAAGAACAGAATCATGTAGCTGAACAAACTTTGCAAGCTAGGACCCAACAGATTGGGCGTTTGTTGCAAGAAAAGGGCATCATAAGAGAAAGGGTCAGAAGGATCGCTGACTACATCACAATGAAATGCAGTAAGTGTGAGGACATGACTAGATCCATGTTCTTCGCCACTGTGATGACCTTTGTCCGCCAGATAATGGAAGATCTCTACCACCTCCAAGGGGATTTAGCACGTAGGCCCATGGCGAGACCGAATGATGTACCGCGAGCCCCAGGAGCAGTTGAGGCATTGATGTATTCATGATTTTCACTGGAGTTTGTTAGTCTATTTTCGAGTCTATATTTTCATCTTTCTGTTAAAGTCTGTGAGTCTATTTTTAGAGTCTGTATTTTCGTTTTTAGAGTCTGTCAGTTCCTTTTGAGTCGGTTAGTAGGATGGGTCGTTGTAGTCAAAACGTTTGTTTTATAAAAATTTGGAAATCCCCAAAATGTCTTTATATAGAACAAATCAGAACCCAACCTCAATTTGTTTTCATCTTTCTGAATCGAATCTTAAGACTAAACTGAAGAAAAGATGGGTAATGAAGTCCAAAACCCAAAGATCACTTTTTTGGCACAAGAAGAAAAAGTAGAACAAAAAGCATAAATCAAATGAAATGCTGGAGTGATTGGAATATACATGCTCTTTATGGTAGATGTGAATCTGAAAAGGCTAACAACACTAATTTGGTTGAATTATTAGGTGAGGTTTGCTGAGATTTGGGGCAGTTAATGCTAAACTTGGAAGTGGATGGTTCTAACAAGTTGTGTTGAATGAGTTTTTATCTTGGACGAATTGGGAGTCCACGTGTATGGCAAAGGTAGAAAAAGTCATCAACTGTAAGGTTGAGCTGTAAATTACTGAAATAGGAAAGAAACGAAAATACTTTAATACCATTATTTCTCTATTTGTTTGTAATATTGATAGGTGTGCATTACTTGGTTTTAAACGAAAAAACGATCAAATCAAACCTTTTTGTTTTTTCCCCTACTTTTTTAGTTTCAGAATTCAAATTAAGATATAAGGAAGGAATTTTGGATTTTAGATACAATTTCAGATTCTTTGCGGAAAAAAGAGAGAAGGAAAATTGCTTTAAATGCCCATTGTAAAGATTTTTTTCAATTATATGACCTTCTTGGCAAGAGATCCATAAAATACAACACAAAAATTTAATAAATAAAATACAAAAGAATATAGAATCATTTTTTTTCTATTTAAATTGCAGTAGGTGAGAGAAGCTCTTTCCGTGCCTTCAAATTTGAATTGTTCTTAAATGACCTATTTTAAGGGGTCACTCTTTTCATCAATAACCAGTATTAGTATTCGTACGATGTATGGATAATATTATGATCCTGCTAAATTCTATAAATTAAAAAGAATAAATTATATGAATAACTATTGACATAAACTTAAATATTATAACCTCATATATAGCCGGTGATACAAACAAATAAAAATACAATAAGATTCAAAAATAAATATTCGTTCCCTTTCAATTTACATAAAATATTTTTCTTATTAGTCTGTTCCAAAAGAATGATACATTTATGTATTTGAAAATAATTTAACTTTAAATTTTTATTTTACCCATTTTACATATAATGAGAAGTTCTTACACCCATGCAAATATCATGGCCCCACAAAACTATTAGGATCATAAGTTTCAAAAGTTTTCTTTTTCGTTCTTAAATTTCGTGTCATGTCAAACTATCTCATCTATATTGAAACTGAGTGAAGTCATACTATATAGAATAATAACAAATAAAAATACATTTAGTAATATTTTAATAAATTCTCACCGGAAAAATTACACGGTGACAAATTAATATATACATACATGATAATTTATTAACAACCAACATATTCTAACTTTTGGGAGTTACTAACTTATAAAAATGTTGGATCGTAATTTGCTCAATAATTTTGCTAGTTACCTCAATTTTAACCTGTCACGACCCAATTCCCAAACCCGATCGTGATGGCGCCTCTCGTGAAGACAAGGCCAGTCAGACCAAACAGAACACCTCTTTTAAACAGTTAAATATCATAAATAGGTCTAACGCATGATATAATATCCATAATTTGCAAAATTAACGATAATCTCAGTAAGAACCATTCCGACACAGCCCAAACCGGGGTGTCACAAGTCATGAGCAACTAAGAAATCCGGATACAAGTCTACTGAACACTAAATCTGATACAATAGTTCTAAGAACATGAAAATGATAAGATAAGGGAGGCACGGGGTTGCGGACGCCAACAGCTACCTCGTAGTCTCCGAATCACTGCCTGGACTGGGAGGATCAGCACTGAGGAGCGGACTCTGCGATGCCTGAATCTGCACACAGGGTGCAGGGAGTAATGTGAGTACTCCGACTCAGTGAGTAATAATTATAAATAATGGCTGAAAGCATGAAAACACGTAAGGCACAAAGCAATTCTATATCAAAGCAGTAAAAATCACGTAAAGCAGTAAATCAGTGAGGAAGTCAAGTGAAATCTCTTTAAATCAGGTAAAACAGATAATTTGGCAGGTAAAAACGAGTAGAAATCTGCCCCTCGGGCACAGTATCAATCACTCAGAACAGTATCAGCTCCTCGAGCTCACTCTCATCACTAGTGCTCATTCTCAGCTCTCGACCCATGTATCTCTCATAATAATAGTAACCAGAATAACCGCTGTGGCATGCAGCCCGATCCGTACATCGCTGTGGCGTGTAGCCCGATCCATATAGATAGGCGACTGCGCTCACTATGGGTGTGCAGACTCTGTCGGGGCTCCTACAGCCCAAGCGCTATATTTTTGTGGCGTGTAGCCCGATCGATATAAGTATTGCTACGGTGTGCAGCCCGATCCATAACATATATAATATCCTGACCATTGGGTTCTCAACCCCTCTCAGTCATTAACCTTATAGTCTTTCGGGCACAATAACAAGAGATAGGGATCTCAGCCCACAAATTCCTCTCATTTAGGAATAGTATGATAAAACCAACTCGAATCATTTAAAACAGATAGAAACATGACTGAGGATATGATTTTTAACAAGTATAGTGAGGAAAAACAGTCAAAAACCCCGAAGGGTTCAGATAGTTGGCACGAAGCCCAAATATGGCAATCAACCCAAATCATGATGATAACAAATAAAATTTCAGTAAAATACACACTAAAAATCATCAATCGGGACGGACTAAGTCACAATCCCCAATAGTAAAAAACCCCACACTCATCATCCAGTGCGTGTCTCACCTCAATATAGCATTACGATGTGCAATCCGGGGTCTCAAACCCTCAGGACATCATTTACAATTATTACTCACCTCAAACCGACAAATTTTCTAGCTCGCGACGCCTTTGCCCCTCGAATTGGCCTCCACATGTGTCGAATCTATCCAAAATCAGAACGATTACATCACAATATGCTAAGGGAACAAAGCCCAAGCGAAAACATTCGAAAAATATCAAAAATCCCGAAATTAGCAAAAACCCGAGCCCTAGGCCCACGTCTCGGAATCGGGTAAAATTTATATTTTCAGAATCCTAATACCCTCACGAGTCTAACCATACCAAAATTATCCAATTCTGATACCATTTGATCCTTCAAATTATCATTTTATATTTTTGAAAGGTTTCACAATTTTCTCCCCAAATTCCATCTCAAATCATGAATTAAATGATAGATTCATGTACTCTAGCCAAATCTGAGTTAGAATCACTTACCCCGATGAATTTCTTGAAAAACTTTCAAAATATCGCCAAAATCCGAGCTCTCTAGGTCAAAATATTAAATAAAACCCAAAACCTCGTATATATAGAGTAACCCTCAGATTTCAGCCACCGCGGTCCGTGCAAAAGCACTGCGGTCCGCACAAAACCACCACGGCTGCACTTTATTTTGTACGGTCCGCACAACACATACCGCGGCTGCACTTCCTTTTGTGCGGTACGCGCGGGTGGGTTCCAAGGCCTGCAACCCTTCTGGACCTGCTACAGCTATGATTTTGGACTAAAACATCCCGGAACTCCTGGAATTCCAAACCGATTGCACCAACACATCCCATGACATCGTTCAAACGTTTTCAAAAACTTGGGATGCTCACAACAACATCAAATCACCAATTTAACAGGGGATTCAAGCCTAAGAACTCCAAAAACTCTTAAATTATGCTTTCGATCAAAAGTCTATCAAATCTCACCCGAATGACCTGAAATTTTGTACACACATCTCAAATGACACAACGAAGCTACTGCAACTCTTGAAATTCCTTTTCGACCCCTATATCAAAATTTTGCCTATCAACCGGAAATCGCCAAACTATCAACTTCGCCAATTCAAGCCTAAATCTTCTCTACAACTCCAAAACATATTCCGGTCGCGCTCTTAAGTCACAAATAACCTCCCGAAGCTAACTGAACCATCGGAACTCACATATGAGCCTTCTAACACATAAGTCAATGTCCGATTGACTTTTCCAACTTAAGCCTTCTTAAAGAGGCTTAGTGCCTCATTTCTTACCAAAATCCTCTCCGAACTCAAACTAATCAACCCGATCACATACAACACGGATGACAAAGTGTAGAGAAGCTGAAATGGGGGAAACGAAGCGGTAACTCATGAGATGACTGGCCAGGTCGTCATATAACCACACAATTAAAGTCACGTTGTTTTAACAAGTTAAATGATACCTTTGGGATATAGTTAAGATTAATATATTATAATTAAATAAATGTTAACCTACTTTAAATATTTTTCTTCCACGATGCACATGTACAAAAAGAAGATGAGTTCTTACATGTAATTCTTAATTAAATGAATCTTGCCTTATGATTTTACGGTTGTCGCGACCCAAATCCCGATCGTGATGGCGCCCAGCATACTACTAGGCAAGCCTGACCATTATTCAACACTTAACCTAATTTATCAAAAATAGCGGAAAGAAATATCAACTAAGCAAGATTAAAGTACTAAAGATTTTAACAAAATACACAATATAATCTTACTAGGACCCGGTGTCACGAATCTGAGCCTCTAGAATACAGAATATCATCCTAATACATGGTATATCCAAAGTCCGATAATGCGAAAATAAAGAGATAGGATAGGAGGGAGAAGATCAATGGTTGCGAACCCGTGCAGCTACCTCGATACTCCCAGAGGCTGGATCTGCTGATCAACTGGATCTACTGAGCCTGAGACTGCCCTGGATCTGCACACAAGGTGTAGGGAGTAAAGTGAGTACTCCGACCCAGTGAGTAATAAAAGTAACTACAGTCTGAAGATAAGAAAATCCAGTAAATACACAAAGTAAGCTACAATCCGAATATACAGTAACATATGGAATTGAGCAGCTAAACACCAGTATAAATACAAATACATGAATGCAATGCAATGCATATGATGGTACATTCCAGTACCCACTGCGGCGTGCAGCCCGAGCCATCCATATTTATCTATCGTCGATGACGCTCACTGGGGGTATGTACAGACTCCGGAGGGGCTCCTACAGCCCAAACGCAATATCTTGGTCAGTCATTATTACCTGACCGGTCAGCCATTATTACCTGACCAATTTATATCATACAGTGCCATTGTTACCACTGTTCAAGTATATCATCCAGTGTCATTGTTACCACTATTTCAAGTATATCACACAGTGTCATTATTACCACTGTTTTAAGTATATCACACGGTGTCATTGTTACCACTGTTTCAAGTATATCACACAGCGTCATTGTTACCACTATTTCAAGTATATCACACAGTGTCATTGTTACCACTGTTTCAAGTCACTTTATAATCAGTCCAGAAAATAATATAATAAGCCCCTTGGGCATTTACAAAACAGAAGTTCCCAGCCCGGAATACATTTAAAAATATCATTTAAGTTTTCAACACTTAGAATTATGGCTGAGTTTGCAAAACAACATTTAAAACCTTGGACTGAAATTAAATGATATGCAAATCATGCTAAGCAGTAATATCAATCCTCGAAGGATTTTACAAATCGGCACAAGGCCCCAAACATGGCATCAAGCCCAGTAATATCAATGAAGTATGTGTATCAATCACCAGTATAGTATAAACATCACACGGGATGGACCAAGTCACAATCCCCAATAGTATCCGACCCCGCACTCGCCATGGAGTGCGTGTCACGCCTCAATATAGCGTTACGATGTGAAAGTCCGGGGTTTCAAACCCTCAGAACAACATTTACATCTATTACTCACCTCAAGATGGCCAAAAGTCTACTCCGCGATGCCCTTTCCTTTCGAATCGACCTCCTCGCGCGTCGAATCTTGCCAAAACCACAAGGAATATATTACAATAGGCTAAGGGAATATAACCCAATCGAAAAGAATCGAAAAATATCGAAAATCACGAAATTTGCAAAACCCCAGCCCCGGGCCCACTTCTCGAAAAATTATTAAAGTCACATCACCGGATTCCTCGTCTCGCCACGAGTCCGTACATATAAAATTTACCAAAATCAGAGTTCATTTGACCCCTCAAATCACCAAATCTAATTTTCAAATCCCTAGGCCTAAATCCTCAATTTTTCTACAATTTTCATGCTCAAATCCATACATAATTGATGTACTTAACTCAAAATAGGTGAGGATAACTTACCTTGATGATGAAAATCCCCTCTTGAAACTCCCCAAAAATCGTCCATACTTTGAAGAAATGAAGAAAAGTGAGCTAAATTCGTGTATAAAAGAATCTGCCTGTGCTTCGTCGAGTTGTACCTTGCACTTGTTCTTTACAAGTTGTACATCCTATTAAAATTGTTCCTTGTTGGACACCTTCTGTTTAAACACCCATAACGTCTTGTATAAATATTCAAATGACAAATGGTTTGAAGATTTAAAAACTAGACTCAAAGATATTTAATTTGATATGTTGTACACCATATAACTCTTTATATATCCCGAGATATGAGCTTCTAAAGTGCATCGTAAATTCTGCCGAAATTGATCCAGCAGCTCTTTTCGATCCATCGTAACTTTCTGAGATGATATCCAAATCGCGAATGGTTTAACTTTCCGAAAACTAGAATGTATGGGCTACAACTTTTGTGTTTTGAACTCTTTCAGATTTATTTTATATTACAAGATATGAGCTTCCAAACTGGACTACTGGCAACTAAAATTTTCTGGGCACAACAGAATTTTCTGCTTTTTTTCTGCAATTTTTCCTAAGTCCGAAATCACACCGAGACACCTCTAAAACACTCCCGAGCCCTCGGGGCTCCAAACCAAATATGAACACTGACTCTAAAACATCACACAAACTTGCTCGAGCGATCAAATCGCCAAAATAACATCAAAATCAATGATTTGAGCCTTAAATCCAAGAATTCTTTCAAATTTCATAAACTTTCAAATTTTCCAATTTAAGGCCGAAACCCGTCAAACAACATCCGTTTGTAACCAAACTTTACAGGAAGCGCTTAACCAACATATATGACCTGTATCAGGCGTTGGAACCAAAATACGAGCCCGATACCATTACTTTATGATCAAATTTCATTTTTATTTTCCTTAAACATTTTCAGAAAAAAATTTCACGAAAAAAATTCATTTCTCGGGCTTGGGACCTCGGAATTCGATTCCGAAAACACGTTCAACTCACATATTTTTCTATGGACCTTTCGAGACCGAAAAATCACGGGTCCGGGTCCGTTTACCAAAAATGTCGACCTAAGTCAACTTTAACAATATTAAATATCAAAAAATTTCAAATTTTTCCCATAATTCATATTTTTCAACACAAAGATATTCCGGACACACTCCTAAGTCCCAAATAACCTAACGAAGCTATCCAAACCATAAAATTCGCATTTCGAATCCGATATCAAAATTTCCACTTCCGGCCAAATTTTCTCAAAAACCTTCAATTTTCCATCTTTAGCCGAACGACTCCAAAATGACCTACGGCCCTCCGAATTCACTTCCGATCGCGCTCCCATATCCAGAATCACCATACGGAGCTACTCCCAGTCTCGAAATCCCAAACGGACATCAATAACGCTGAAATGCATTTTAAACCAAACTGATGTAATTTCTTTTAAAATGCTATCTTCCACAATAGGCGCCAAAACGCTTCCGGGTTATCCAAAACCCGATCCGGGCATACGCCCAAGTCCGAAATCATCATACGAACCTGCTGGAACCTTCGGATCCCAATTCTGAGGTCGTTTACTCAAAATTCCAATCCTAGTTCATTTCTTCAATTTTAAGCTTTCAAAATGAGAATTTCCATTTAGATTTGACTCCAAACTTCCTGAATTTTAATTCTGACCATACACACAAGTCAGTATACCTGAGATGAAGCCGCTCATGGCCTCAAACTGCTTAATGACGCGCCGGAGCTCAAAACAACCGGTCGGGTCGTTACAATCTCCCCCACTTAAACATACGTTCGTCCTCGAACATGCTGAGAACTACACTGAAGTAGTCTGAAATCACTTGTTTAACACATCATGCACCTTCCCATGCTACCACTACTCCGTTGAGCACATTAGCTCGATAATTCTGTAGATATACTTATTTATTCAAGCAAATAAGCCATTAGGCCCAATTCCAACATCCTGAATTTCCCTGCCAAGCCTGTTTCCATCATACGACCACCATATCAATCTCCACACGCTGTACCCAAACATGACTGCATAACTTTGCTGAATTCACACTTTGCATCACTTTACTCATAGAACCACAATAACATTCTTTAAACATAATAGTCGAAATTCCACGAATCTGATGCTCCCATTGCATCTCATGATCTACACAGGTCTTGCTCTAGTTTTTTTTTCCAACACCGATACGACTGAAGAGATGTGCCGAAATTCACAACCAACTGCTGAATCAACAATTCATTGGATCTACACTCCTGACAAGTTCCATTACCTTGTCCCAAACCAAAGAATGATCTTTGCTCTATAATATACTTCATATAATCAGTTTGCACTGACCCCAAATCTAGTAACCTCGTCTCACCCAGTACGAACTGCTCAGGCAATAAGCCACCTCAGACATAATCAAAAATCCCACAAGACGCCACAATGTACCAGTATGCTATCAATTCGAACGCGATACAAAAGGAAGGCGAACTCTAGAAGGAACTACTCAACTCGCACACTAACATAGACTTCCTCAGAAAATAGGGAAACAGAACACACAAAAGCAAATATGGGCACTGAACTGAACATCACACTGTTGCGGCGTGCAACCCGATCCAAACAACATACCCATGGCGGTGTGCCACCCGATCCACATATAGAACTCACATAAGGAGATATACGTCGAGCTGAATAGCTCATCACATCAAAATACCGAATATCGGTCATAAACACACTAAGGTGCATAATATCATTCCCAAGGAAACATATAGCGCTATAGGCTACAAACTCAAGCACAACTGAGGTGCGATACATGATCTAAGTCTCATCCTGCTCATATAACATCACCGCTGAGCGGAACCTCAACACATAAGGAATTTACCAAGCCGTCTCACAACTCATACGGTGCAATATATCTTTACATGAATTAACTGACCACGAAATAAGACCGCGACTATCCTTCCATAAAGAGTGCATTGCTGAAATAAACACAGCTGGCCTGACGTAAGGCTAACTTCCATATTTAAATCTATCCACCAACCTCAAGTCGATCCTAATCGTGCCAAGCTAGGCCAATAATCTTTCACATGTCCATAACCCAATAAATAGAGTGCCCTCCAGGCATAAATTCTCAAATGGATGATATTACCAAAATCCTCATACTTGGTTTAAATTTCTAATTAATCAAGTGACTACATGTCACACTTATACAATATTCCTGTGGGACAAGCTCCCACCATCTTCCGAAATAATTAACGGGTCTGCACATCCAAACCACCGGCTGCACTAACGCTGAAAAGCGATCAAGAATCCCTAACCAGGATGCAAAGCCTTTCTCACAGAACACCGACCTCAGGTGATACTGACGTCAATACCCATCTTACTCAAAACACTGAAACTCATATACTGCTCATCCGAGATCGTGACATCACAGTCATTGACCAAACTGCAACCTTGGTCCTTACTTCAAATTCCATACCACTCACTGCACCTCACGTGCCAATATACGATAGACGCGATTTCCATCACAACTCTGGAACCGCCGATAGGCTAATACTTCATCACATAAGACTTTCCATTTAACTCACTTCAGGAGAACTATAGCAGCATACAGGCGAATCCTCATAATCGTCGAATATGCCAATCTCTAAGTAGTTGTCCAAGCCACCATAACACTTTCTGGGATCCGCCTACTCATAATAGGCCCTAACAAAAGAATGCTTCAGAATAACATCAATCACTGCGGCCGACAAGCCTCACATGCATAACTCGATCACGCTGAACGAACCGATCACTGACACCAGTATACCAACTCAACTATGGCTAATCAATCTACTTCCTTCCAATTTATCCTTGATTGCCTTAGAAATAATAATATCTCCCTTTAACACCTAACTTATTTCAACCAAACTCACCCCGAGTGACCTTAAATCACGAGACCATGCTGTCTCAAATACCATGACCATTTCATGTCTCTCAAATGCTACACCGCAAGTCAAAACATCATAGAACATTCTGTGCCTTTCTTCATAAGCTGCTTCAAAAGCTTGACTCTTAACCGTACTTATAGACTCAAAATCATTAGGCACCACACTTTACCTCTTGAATTAACTAGGACCGCTATTGAGAGCCACCCAGCTCTGACTTGGCCCCGAATGCAACCAACTCTACTGAATTTTATAACATATGAATACCCTCTCGATAAAGCACCTAGAGGGATCACTTCCCTCGAAGCCTGCACCTATACGAGGCATAAATCATGAATCTTCCCTCAAGTCTGAACATGAGCCAATAAGGCTAACCATAGCATGCATCCAACAATTCATTTACTCAAATTACCACTCATGGTCCTTTTCCGTAGCTGCAATAACCCACCAATACGCCAATAACCAGAATTCACGCAGGTAATAAACCGTGCAATCAGCTAATCAACAGCAAGCTCCCCAACTTGGCTCGAAGCCATAGATCACAACACATATACTCTATTGCTGTCGTAATATCATGGTGAGATTAAACTCACTCCATCATAAGCTCGTGGAAACACGAATCATCTGGAATTTTAACTCTTCTGCAATTCTTGCATTTACTCACACAACAGTTAAGCCCACTCTCTAGGCGACCAATTTTTTTTTTAAGTCCTAAATATTTCAAAAATTTTGGCAGAGCCTCCTTTGTAATTGGTCATATCCACCTGCCAGAGAATCATCAAAACCATCCTAACAACACATCCACAACTTGACAAAACATCACAATGCATATCAATTACATAAATCTAAATTGATACATGGACATGCGTTGCACCTATTTGAATCATAACACATAGAAAATACCATTCAACCCTCCATTATTGGGCTATTCAACCAAGTAGGAACATATTCTTCCTTTAATATTTTCGACCTTCAAGGTGGTATCCTTGACTCAACGATTTCGTCATAATGTATTTACGGAAGCGATCTCAGCTCCCAGACTTATCTAACTAGGAGACACGAAAAATATTCTTCACGCATCCATAACTCGGGCTACTCAACAAATCACAATAAGAAACGAATCACTTAACAGTTCATCTACTATCCAGTAGGCTTCTTCACCACTACCAAGTCGTACAAATATACCTCGCAACACTAACATACTCATCACGTGGATATCCAACCGCCATTCCGGCTAACAAGGACAATAATGAACATATGAGTTCAAAATACTTGCTCACAAAATCAGCACCTCGGTGCTCAAGCCATTGGTAAAGATTTGGCCTCAAGTCCTCCAGACTGGTCTAACTTCAAACTCACAGAGATTACACCTCGCCCCTCGATCGGGGAATCAAAAGCCATCGAGACACATATGATACTGAGCGCCCGTTGGTGCATACGATCACGCGGAAGGAATTTCAAAAGTTTCTTTTCAAGCTGAATCAAGGACGCACGATAAAAATTCAAGAATGTGAAGTTTTCCTAAAGGTTCGGCAGCCTCTCGAGAATAAGTACAGACGTCTCCGTACCGATCCGTGAGACTCTACTAAACTGGCTCATGACTCGCGAGACCAAGTAACCTAGGCTCTGATACCAACTTGTCGCGACCTAAATCCCGGTCGTGATGGCGCCCAGCACACTACTAGGCAAGCCTGACCATTATTCAACACTTAACCCAATTTATCAAAAATAGCGGAAAGAAATATCAACTAAGCAAGATTAAAGTACTAAAGATTTTAACAAAATACACAATATAATCTCACTAGGACCCGGTGTCACGAATCTGAGCCTCTAGAATATAGAATATCATCCTAATACACGATATATCCAAAGTCCGATAATGCGAAAATAAAGAGATAGGATAGGAGGGAGAAGATCAATGGTTGCGAACGCCGTGCAGCTACCTCGATACTCCCAGAGGCTGGATTTGTTGATCAACTGGATCTACTGAGCCTGAGACTGCCCTGGATCTGCACACAAGGTGCAGGGAGTAAAGTGAGTACTCCGACCCAGTGAGTAATAAAAGTAACTACAGTCCGTAGATAAGATAATCCAGTAAATACACAAAGTAAGCTACAATCCGAATATACAGTAACATATGGAACTGAGCAGCTAAACACCAGTATAAATACAAATACATGAATGCAATGCAATGCATATGATGGTACATTCCAGTACCCACTGCGGCATGCAGCCTGAGCCATCCATATTTATTTATCGTCGACGGCGCTCACTGGGGGTGTGTTCAGACTCCGGAGGGGCTCCTACAGCCCAAGCGCAATATCTTGGTCAGTCGTTGTTACCTGACCGGTCACCCATTGTTACCTGACCAATTTATATCATACAGTGCCATTGTTACCACTATTCAAGTATATCATCCAGTGTCATTGTTACCACTATTTCAAGTATATCACACAGTGTCATTGTTACCACTGTTTCAAGTATATCACACAGTGTCATTGTTACCACTGTTTCAAGTATATCACACAGTGTCATTGTTACCACTGTTTCAAGTATATCACACAGTGTCATTGTTACCACTGTTTCAAGTCACTTTATAATCAGTCTAGAAAATAATATAATAAGCCCCTTGGGCATTTACAAAACAGAAGTTCCCAGCCCGGAATACATTTAAAAATATCATTTAAGTTTTCAACACTTAGAATTATGGCTGAGTTTGCAAAACAGCATTTAAAACCTTGGACTGAAATTAAATGATATGCAAATCATGCTAAGCAGTAATATCAATCCTCGAAGGATTTTACAAATCGGCACAAGGCCCCAAACATGGCATCAAGCCCAGTAATATCAATGAAGTATGTGTATCAATCACCAGTATAGTATAAACATCACACGGGATGGACCAAGTCACAATCCCCAATAGTATCCGACCCTGCACTCGCCATAAAGTGCGTGTCACGCCTCAATATAGCATTACGATGTGAAAGTACGGGGTTTCAAACCCTCAGAACAACATTTACATATATTACTCACCTCAAGATGGCCAAAAGTCAACTCCGCGATGCCCTTTCCTTTCGAATCGACCTCCTCGCGCGTCGAATCTTGCCAAAACCACAAGGAATATATTACAATAGGCTAAGGGAATATAACCCAGTCGAAAAGAATCGAAAAATATCGAAAATCACGAAATTTGCAAAACCCGAGCCCCGGGCCCACTTCTCGAAAAATTACAAAAGTCACATCACCGGATTCCTCGTCTCGCCACGAGTCCGTACAAATAAAATTTCCCAAAATTGGAGTTCATTTGACCCCTCAAATCATCAAATCTTATTTTCAAATCCCTATGTCTAA